>NC_056737.1:341475887-341791343 GCF_019279795.1 Protopterus annectens
CTATGCAATATGATTTATAATAATTTTTATGAATACAGTATTTTACTCTATTGATAATAATGAGTTTAAGTAAATGCTCATATACAAACAATTCAAGATTTTTTTTTGGAAGCTGCTAATAGTATTCACATGACAGAAAATAGATGCATCTTAATATATGTAATGTCTGAATCATATTAGCCAAAGTTTTTGATTTAAATGAATGTTAGAACCTAATTTTCTCTCCTCTTGATTTCTAACATCAAGATTATTTGAATGCTATTTGAATACAAGTGTTATATATTACATAGATCTATATAGTAGTATGAACAGTTTTAAAAAAAAAAAAAGTTTATTTTAGTTTATATGATGCTGTTTTACCAAATGTGTAGTTTTGTCTTGATAGATAATTGAATTGAAAACTGTTAACCTCAGTTAAATATAACTAGTATTAAATTGATAAGGTGGTAGCTGAGGTACTGCTGCTTAGGGTAGGGGTTAACTTGAGTAGTAAATACTACTCTAAGTTGGAGTTTTCAACTCCAGGCTGGATGCAAGGTTTAATCCTTACATTATTTTCACTTGTTCATTGTTATATGTATATAGTTTTGACATCCACAATATATTTTGTATACTCATTGTCACTACAAACAAAATTGAATCCTATACAAAATCCCATAAGAGATTTAATAATACAGCTATATTTAAAGGTACACCTAAAAGAGGAGATGTAACATTATTTATCTTGTTATTTGTTATTTCAATCATAAGATTCTTGAGTTTTAAAATGCCAAATGACATCTTTAAAAGGAATTTCTTTAAACATTAATGGATTGAATAATCCGTGTAAAAGGGCAAGCCTAATAAGATACATTAATTTACACAAGGCCAATCTAGTCTTCCTGCAAGAAACCCATCTCTTGAAAAAAGATATTGATAAACTAGCCACTAATAAGTATACAGTATTGGTTAGTTCAGAGCACACTCAGAAAAAGAGGAGTGGCTATTTTATGGAATAAAAGTATGCCCATTCCTAAAACCATTAAGTCTTTTCAGGATGACAAAGGAATGTTTTGTATGGTTACAATACAAATTAATGGGAAGACTTGCACTTTAATTAATGTATATTGGATACCTGGAATTGGTATTAATACAGTGAAACATCATATTGATAAGATCATTTCATTCTCTATAGGGTATATTATTTTAGCTGGTGATTTTAATTGTATACTACATGAAAGTGATACTACCACTATAAGGAAAAGAAGAATTACATCTAATGCAAAACATTTAAATGATTTTGCTAATTCTTATCATTTGAATGATATTAATAATCAGATAGATTCAAGTCATTACCATACACCTTTTTTCTAACAGATACAAAACTTATTCAAAAATAGATAGGGTCTTTATTTCTAACCAGATGGTAACAGATTTAATTAATTCCAAAATCATTTCATGTCCTATATCTGATCATAACTCAATTGTTTTTGAATTCATGATAAAAATACTCATAATGTTCAGATCAAAAGGATACCAGCATACTTAACTCAGCTAAAAGACTATAAAGAATATATACTTTCAGAAGTACAACATTTTCTAGACATAAATAATACTCCTGAAGTCTCCATTGTCTATGTTTGGGATGCCTTAAAATCATATCTATATGGACAAAGTATCAGATGGTATAATAATAAAAGGAAATCTTGGGATAAGGAATTGTTAGATATTCAAAGTAAATTAGACTCTTATAAACATAATAATAAAGAAAATATTATGGACAAGAAAGTTATTGAAGAAATAAACAAACTAAATGAGAAATGCAAAGAAATTTTAACTCATAAAGTTAAAATAACTTTAGAGAATACAAGTTTTGTCTTATTCAATAAGCCCCAAATACTTACATAGACTTAAAAATAAAACAAAAAGATTGAATAAACAAAACCATATCAAAGAAATCTTTTCTCTAAGGAAAAGAAGAATGTTTCTAGTATACCAGAAATACGGGATGAATTTAGAAATCACTTTCACAAGATTAACCATAACAACACTAACATGGAACCTAAAGATAAAATAAAGGTGTTTATAACCACAAACATGAATAAAATGCTTAATAAACAACAGATTAAACTATTGGACAAGAGTATTTCATATACAGAAGTTATTACACAAATAAATAAGCTTAAATCAAACAAAGCACCGGGTAATGATGGTATTATACCAGAGATATATAAAATCCTTTCTAAAACTACATATTCATTAATACATAAGGTTTTTATTTTGGCCCAAACTGAGTTAATAAACCCCCCCATCTTGGCAATATACATTTATTTCACCAATTTTAAAACCTAATAAAGATCCAACTAGATGTTCGTCATATCGACCCATCTCATTACTTAATGTTGATTATAAAATGTTTATGAGTATATTTGCTGATAGATTGAAGACAATCATCCCCGGCATTATAGATATAGATCAGACGGGCTTCATTGTAAATAGAAATACTTTTGATAATATAAGAAGAACTTTAACATTAATTGATTTTGCAAATAGGAAAAGAAAGATTTAACACTTATTAGTCTTGATATAGGTTCAGCATTTGATTCAGTAAGTTGGGACTATCTGTTTACCTTACTGAAATGCACAAACTTCTCTGATGCATTTGTAAATTTAATTGAGCATTTATACAAAGGAACGCTGGCTTATATTAAGGTAAGAACATATGTTTCACAAAAATACCCATTCTTAAAGGTACAAAGCAAGGATGTCCACTTTCTCCACTATTATTCACTTTAGTAATGGAGCCTTGGGCTAATTTGATTAGAAACAGTACTGACATAGAGGGTTTTGAAATAGACGAAAATACAACATCAAAATTCAACTTTTGCAGATGATGTTCTAATTACATCAGCAGGATCTAATTCTTCTATGCAGTCTTTATTTGATAAAATGATGAATTTTAAAAGTATTTCTGGTTTAATATTCAATGAAGAAAAACTAAAATACTACCTATATATACGAAAAAATATTCTCATTAGTGATTTTACTAAATATGTACCCAATTCAGGTCAGATAACTTATTTAGGTATAATACTATCTAAAGATATTAAATCTATTATATATAATAACTATAATACCTGTTTTCTTAATATACAAAATCTTTTTAATACCTGGAATAATATGTTTTTACTATGGAGGAGAGACTTACAATTATTAAAATGATAATATTCCCCAAGATTTTATACTTAATACAATCAATAATACTTTCACCTACAAAAATAATTATCAAGAAACTGAATACACTAATGTTAAATTTCTTATGGGCACCTAATAGACCTAGGATTGCATTAAAGAAACATACTAATAGCTGGTCTCAAGGGGTATTTCTTTTCCAGACTTTAATTTATATATTATCTCTTCTATTATAAAAGTTATTACTTTATTAATAGATCAGTCATATATCGCAAAATGGAAAGATTATTGGGAGCTAATTAGTATGCACTTCATGAAAATCTCCTTAACACATAAAAATATGATTGTAAATAACTCCATGTTGTGGTTGCTAAAGGAATTTTGTATTTCACCTATTACACCTAAACATATGGTTTGTTACCCATTAAATATTATTATTAGTTATCGTAACTTTATATTCATGCACCCTAAGTATAGGGAATGGAATTTTATTGTATTCCTATAATGTATACTCAGGGTATGCTTATGTCATCTACTTCTGAAGGAGCTCATTTAGCTATAGATAATGATCTAAAGTACTGGTATCAGCTGATATCTGATAATAAAGTTAAAAATCTAGATTTCTTAAAACAAGAATTTGATCTAAGAGAAACTTGCTGGTTAGAGGTTCAGATCTTTAGACAACATCTCATTGATAGAATAGATCTAATGTCTATAACAGTTAAAGAATCTATTCCAAAACTGATTGATTACTTGATATTAAATTTACAGCATAAAGTTTCTGATAAAGGTAAACTTTCATATATACATAAAATTATCAGACAAGAAACTTTTTACAGTGTAGATTCATACTGGAATTATTTCACCTCTATTAATGGGGACCCACCAACTCAACAAGATAAACAATATATATTGGAATCTGCTTATAGAACTACATCTTCCATTGTCTGGAGACTTTATACATGGAAATTTTTACATAGATCTTTTTATACACCTTTGATGATGAATAAAATAAATAATAAAGATAATCTATGTAAGAGATGTAATGTAGAAATTAATGCTGACTGGGCTCATATGTTTTATGACTGTATGAAGTTGAAAGAATACTGGAAGTCAATTAATGAATTTTGCAGGCTCTTTTACAGATAATTTCATTATTTCTAAGTCTCTTATATTATTCAACACACCTGTACCTCAATGTGTTAAAAAGATTAAGCTTCCCTTGTTATGGTCTATCCTAGCAGTGGCCAGGAAAATAATAACTAGAAATTGGATTTCAGATACACCTCCTTCGTTCAATGAATTTAAAAATGTTATGAATATAATGTGCCATATGGAAATAAGCACAATTAGAATGAGAACAACTAGAAAAACATCATATTATATTGTATGGGATAATTTACAAAATTTGTTAAAAAAATTCTAATTTCAATAGCGCGGTATTTTAGTTTAATTGATCTGATTGTAGTGGATGTCTTTGTAAATACTTTAGTTGTTTTGTTGAATATTATAATAATACCTATTTTTAATTACTTGTATAAAATTGTTATGATATTTCTCTTATATGTTAAAACAATAAACCTGTTTTGAAAAAAAAAAGATTTTAGTTGGTTTCATAATGCTTTTATTTTTTGTTTTTATACTATATTCTAAGCAGAGATGGATAATTTGTGTCTGTTGGTGTTGGAGAGGTGGTGAATGGGTGGTTTAGTTAGAAACTTTGTAAATAGTTTGGGGTTTTTGAAAGTAGTGCTTAATACACGTTATACATCCATGATAAGTAAGTTTTCAGTAGATTCCAAGTCAACGCGCAAGAAAGGTCTTTTAGTAACAACATACACATTATAGTTAATGGCTTATAAATGTTTATAAGTAAATATTAATGGTTTGAACAATAATGTCAAAAAAGCTGGTTTGCTTAAATTTATCAAAATGCATAAAGCCCAGATCATCTTTTTGCAGGAAACCTATCTGTTAAAAAAAGACCTACAAAAATGCTCATTTAATGGCTATACCATTCTGGTTGATTCATGTTTTAAGACTAAGAGAAGGGGCACTTTTATTCTATGGAAAAATACTTATACTATGCCAAGAAATATAGATACAATTTCAGATAAAGTTTGGATGCTAAGCATGGTTATTTTGGAAGTCAATAGGAAGTATTATACTTTGATTAATACATACTGGATACCAGGACTTAAGTACTAAATATGTTGAAAAATATCTGGACCTGATTACTTTAAATGCAAAAGGCGAAATTATAGCAACAAGTGATTTTAACTGCCTGTTATCAGGCAATGATTATTCTAGAAATGGTAAAATAAAACTAACATCTCAAGCCAAGAAGTTAAATGATTTTACAAACCAGATGAACCTTAAAGATATACATGGTCTAAGAGAACATCATTCCTTATTCTATACTCACTATTCATATTGGTTTGGTACACAAATAAACATTGATAAGGTCTTTGTATCAAATAATATATACTCAAAAAATAAGTGACATATCTATAAAGACTTGTGCACTTTCAGACCATAATGCTATAAACTTTACATTAACTGCGCATACAGATGATTTAAGATTTCTGCAGAGAACTCCTGCTTACATAACTAAGTTAAAAGACTTTAGGGAATGGATAATGAAAGAAATAGACATGTTTATGGAAACAAATGATAATGGTCTATATATATATATATATATATATATATATATATATATATATATACATATATATATAGATAGATAGAGTAGAATAAAATTTTGGTACCTTAAAAAAAGGAGAGAGTGGCCCAAAGAACTTTTAGACTTATAAAAAAACATAGACAAGATAAAAATGGACGCAAAACCAAATAAAGTAGTACATAACGAAATTACTAAGTTAAATCAAAAATACAATAAAGTTCTGAATTATAAGATAGCCATAAACCTGGAAAAGTTGAAATTACAATCTTATGCTGTAAATCCCAAATATCTACATATAATAACAGTAATATCCAAAAAAAATAAACAACCAAAATCTTATTAATGAGATTAAATATAAAAGTGATGGTTCATTTAAGAGTACATCTAACTTAATGGGCATATTAGAAGTGTTCAGAAACTACTATAAAGATATAAATAATACACTACTTTTGGAGACAGATAATGAAATAAATATTTTTATTCAAGATAATATAACTACTAAGGTGTCAGTGCAACAAAATAACATATTAAATAAACAACACTAACAGAAGTGAAAGAGCAAATAACAAATTTAAAAGATAATAAAGGTCCAGGACTAGATGGAATAATTCCTGAACTATATAAGATTTTTCCTTAATATATAGTAAAGAAAATGATGAGTGCCTTTACCTATGGTTAAGCAAAACTGCATAACACCCCATTATGGAAATATTCAATTATCCCCCATTTTAAAACAAGGTAAGGACCCCAGATCTTGTGATTCATATAAGCCAATTTTGTTACTAAACACTGATTATAAAATTTTCATGAAAATATTACCTAATCTAATATATAATGATCAGACATGGTTCATTCTTCATAGAAAAGTGCAAGATAACATTTTAAATTACTATCATTAATAGACATAGTGTGCAAATACAAAAAAAAAAAAACTGTGATCAGCCTAGACATAAAAAAGACTTTTGATTCTATTAGTTGGTCTTGTCTACAAAAAATCTGATTGGTTTTGAATTCTCTTCAGATTTTGTCAACTTGTTAATGAAAATTTATAGTGGGGCAGAAGCTTATGTGAAAATGATTTCATGCCTATCCTCACCACTAGAAATCCTCAAGGGAACTAGACAGGATTGTCCTTTGTCACCATTATTGTTTGCTCTTTCAATGAAACCTTTTTCTACATATATCAGAAACAAGCAAAATATAAAAGGCTTTCAAGTTAATAAGGACTATTGTCCTAAGAAATAGTTATTTGCTGATGATATGTTAAAGTTGGGTGATATTGATGGCTCTTTGCATGAGAAGCAACTACACACACCACAAAACCAGCCTCACATAATGCTACCACACCACTGAATCAAACACATAAACACACAAAGACATACTCGGAGGCTCTGAGTAAAAATTTACCTAAACAGCAGAGGCGTCCAAAGCAGACACCCAAACAACTGCTACCTCAAGACACCCCACAAGCAACACATAAACCACAAAAGCAGTGTGCAAAGCAGTCACAGCCCTTAAGGCCAAATACAACACCAAACATACTTGTCATAGGTGACTCCATAGTCAGACACACTGACGTCCCACTCACCAGGCTGAACAAGGAGAGGGTCACAGTAAGCTGCCTATCGGGCGCTAGAATCCGCCACATAACACAACACTCTGTGTCATATTTCCACGGCAAGTACAAATATGACACAGTCATTGTCCATGCTGGTGTGAACGACCTGAGACGTACCTCCCTGGACTACATGAAAAGAGACATAGAGGAGCTCTCTGATTATGTAGCCCAGGCAGGTATGACCCTGACCCTGAGCAGTATCCTTCCTTCACCAAGAATGATGCCACAATATAGAGACAAGATGATCAGCTTTAACAATTGGCTTAATGTCTGGTGTCATTCAAAGGGGATCCAGTGTCTGTCTGCCTGGGATGACATGCTTGACAAGCCACGCTGCTCAAGGGACGACTTGCACCTGTCACCCTGGGATTCTGGATATTGGCTAAGGCTCTTGCCACCCCCATAGTGCCTTTTTTAGGCAAGGCTCAAATTCTAAACCTACCACCCTAGAAAAGAAAAATGGGAAGAAACTGAGGGTAATGCTGCTCAATGCCAGAAGTCTAAATCTCAAAATGCACAGACTCGAGGCCCTTCTCAGTATGGAGAGCATCGATGTCTGTGCTGTAACTGAAACCTGGTTCAAGGCTCCTGAGACCACCCCGGCACTATTAGGTTTTACCTCATATCATGCGTTCCGCCCCAAAACCCGGACCACACCACAAAAGGAGGGTGTATCCATATTCATAAAGGATATCCACACCTCCAGGTTGGTGGCAACGCAAAGCTTCGGAAACCATCCAGGTGCAACTAACCATAGGCAAAACTGCTCTACAAATTGTAGCATGCTACAGGCCACCCTCTCAAACTCAGGAACCCCACACAGCCTTCCTGAAGACACTGGAGGGTATAAATGTATCTCCAAACACCATCATATTGGGTGACTTCAACTACCCGAATATAGACTGGGAACATTACTCAAGCCCTAACTTTCTAGCCCAACGGTTCCTGGTGTTCATAAATTCAAATGCCATGGAACAGCTAGTCACTGTTCCCACGAGAGGAGAAAATATACTAGATCTCATTATTACAAACATGGGGACAAAATGCTCCCCACCGGAAGTATATCCCTCATTGGTGAGATCTGATCATAAACTAATCTCACTGGAAATCCACATCCCGCCCCCACCCCAAACAAAAAGACCACAGTGAAGAACTTCTCTAAAGCAAACTTCACACTACTCAAGACTGGTGTGGTATCCTTCAAGGCCCCTGAGCCAGTGGAAACCACAACCCAAGCTGCGGAAGCCCTTACAAATGCCTTCTATGAACACCTCCAGGACTGCATGGATCAGGCAATCCCAAATAAAACCAAGACGGTTTCCACAAAGGGCAAACGTCCAGTCTGGTGGACCCCAGCCATTAACAAACTTTACAATAAGAGGAGAAAGCTATTACATGATAGAACAAAATCCATAAAAGGGAAGTCACCCCTGATCATTATTAGTAAAAAAAATACGAGCATTCATAAAATCAACAAAGGCCAATTTTGAGAGAAAAATTGCCATGGATTCAAAGGACAATCATAAGGCCTTTTTCAGCTATGTTAGGAACCTGGGTGGAAACTCCCAGATATGCTCAGAATTAGTCCAAAATGATACAAAAATCACTGAACCCACAGACATTGCCAGCATACTGGCAGACAGGTTCAGTGCAAACTTCACCCCTCTCCCTAAAGGAGAGATAACTATCCCAGCAGAGTGTAGCCTCCCAGACATCTCAAATGTGCAGGTGAAAGCTGCTCTCTCTAAAGCTAAAAACACAGCATCAATGGGACCGGATGGTGTCCCCGGCTGTGTGCTACACGAGCTAAATGAGGAATTAAACCCGCACATAAGGCAGCTGTTTAATCTCAGCCTTACCACAGGATACGTGCCCAAGGAGTGGCGTACGGCAACTGTGGTCCCACTCCACAAAGGCGGTGCCTCTACGGACCCTGGTAATTACCTCCCCATAAGCTTAACAAGTCTAGTCTGCAAAGCTATGGCGAGGATCATAATGGAGCTCATAAACAAAGATATAGGGGACTTGCAGACATTGGACCCAACCCAGTTTGGCTTTGTCAAGGGCAGATCATGCCTCTTGAACTTGGTCGACTTCTTCGAAACAGTCACCAAGGCCATTGATGAGGGAAAGGCAGTCCATACAGCCTACCTTGACCTTGCAAAGGCTTGACACAATACCCCACTCGGGTATTGTAGAAAAACTTACCAGCTTAAATGTAAACCCATATGTCACAAGATGGGTTGCAAACTGGCTTAAGGACAGAACCCAGAGGGTTAGAGTTGCTGGCGCTATGTCAGACTCCAAGCCGGTCACAAGCAGTGTCCCACAGGGCTCGGTCCTTGGCCCCCTATTGTTCGGCATCTACTTCTCAGAAGTACAGGCCAACATGGGAGGACTTTGGCTGACAAAGTTTTCAGATGACGCAAACTGGGCGCCATAGTGGAAAGTGCATCGGACACGGATATCCTTCAGAAGGGACTCACGGAAACAGACAGCTGGTGCCAGAGCCATGGCCTGAAGTTAAACGCCAAAAAATGTATAGTCATACCCTTCGGGAAAAACAAGGTAACCCCAAGCTACCATATAGGTGGCAATCCACTAAGCACAGAAGAGGTGATCAGGGACCTGGGGACCCAGGTTGACAGTGGCCTTTCTTTTGACACTCACGTTGCTAAAGTGGTTAGAAAGACCTTCTACATTGCCCACCTGATCATGAAGGGATTCACATCCAGATCTAGTGAGGTCATTGTTCCCTGTACTCTTCACTTATCAGACCAATGATCGAGTACAATGCCCCATTCGGGATGTATCGCACCCGACATCTGCAGCAATTGGAGAGACCCCAAAAGTTCCTCACCAAAAGGATAAAGGGACTCCAAAATCTGTCATATGCTGCCAGATTGAAGAAACTCCAGCTCTATTCAGTTGCATACCGTCTGCTCAGAGGTGACATGTGCCTGACATACAAGGCCATGTCCAACCCGGACATGCTCCACCTCAAAAAATCCAAATCCACCAAAACCACTAGAGCAAGCGACTTAAACCTTAGCACGGATATAAATAGGACGTGCTGGAGGGATAGATTTATCACTCAGAGACTCCCTATGCTGTGGAATAAAATCCCGGTCCATGTGAGGCAGAGCACCTCGCTGGCTCTGTTCAAGAGAAATCTTGACCTGTGGATGGGAGATCGTAGGTTTATCCCGGGAATCATCTCTGTGTCACTGCTGGACAGAGGCACAACAAACTAATGGGCACAGTATTTTTTCATATAAGGGGTGGCGTAAGCCACAAAAATTTGGGCTAGGCTTATAAATGCCTTAGGGCAGATAGCCTAGTATAAACCTATGAACCTATGAACCTATAAATACCTTAAGCAAGTTTGAAAGAATTTCAGGGCTTAAATTTAATCATAATAAATCCAAAACATTACTAATTAACAGAAAGATCAACAAAAACCTAAGAGAGAATAGCCTGTTTAATTGGGAGAATAATGTATTAGAATATTTGGGTGTCAGTATAAAGAGTACATGGAAAGAGTCTGTTAAACTAAACTATAATAATTTAATAACCACCTTTAGTGAACTAATCAAAAGATGGAATAAAATGTTTTTCACAATGGAGGATAGGCTCTGTTTAATTAAAATGATGATTTTACCTACAATTTAGTTTTATTTACAGTCGTTGATACCACCCCCTCCCAAAAACTTATTTAAAAAATTAGATTCCATGCTACTTAAATTTTTATGGTTCCCTTTAAAACCTAGGGTTGCATATAAATGGCACATGAGCTTGGAACAGTAATGAGTAGCATTCCCTAGCTTAGATCTTTATTCCAAAGCAGTTATAATTAATATAATATTACATTGGATCTCACCTACCTATATATCTGGCCAGAAAATAATACATGAGATTCATATAACTGATGTCAGAACTATAGAAAATCAATTTAAGGAACAATACGGAATAAGTAGAGTTCATTGGCTTTTACATGCATTTTGTTTATTTGATAAGAAGTTTAATCATTTTTCTTACGGCATTAATCAAATACTTAATAACTTAAAAAATATAATTGATTGTAATTACAACATTAAAAAATTCCTATTTCTTATATTTCCTATAGCATTCTCCCCTGATTGCCTAGATTCTTTCAACATCAATGCGATGCAAAAATTAAAGGAAAATAACTTGATATTCTGGCATCAGCTTATTGAAAATAAAAGTATTAAACCACTAAACTCTCTTATGTAGTTTTGATAATAGTCCAGACAGTTGGCTGTTTATACACTCATTATAGCAGTTTATAGAAAACAAAATGAGAGTATCAATCAACCTAGAGACTGAATCTATACCTAATTTAATCCAGCTTTTTATTAGGTGTCTTGAAAAGACAGATGATCAAAAATTAAGTATCTCACCTATCTATAAGATACTAAGAAAAGACGGTCTAAAGTTTGACTCAGATTTTTAGAATTACTGTGTAAAGATTAATGGAGAACAAATATCTGATGAATCCAAAAAAACTGTCATTGACATCTACATATGGTACCTCTTCTTTATTATACTGGAGATTGTATACATGCAAATTTATGAATAGGAGTTTCTATACTCCACATAAAATAAATATTGTACTCAGCAGTGAAAGTAAATGTTGGAAATGTGATGAATTACTACAGGCCAACTGGGTTCACATGTTCATTGAATGTAGAAATGTTCACTACTGGAAAGATTTCAGATATTTTGTAAATGTTTTATGGTCTTATAACTGTCATATTTCTAACTCACTAATCTTATTCAATGTTCCTATACCTAATGTGATACCTAAATCTCAGATTCAGTTACTCTGGTCAGTTCTTGCATTTGCCAGAAAAGTTATTACTTGGAACTGGAAAAGTAAACAAGATTTGATGTTTAAAGAATTTATTAATTTAGCAAAAGTTGTTTGTAAAAAAGAACTGCAAATCATTTGTTATAAAACGCATAATATTACTCATAAAAAATAGCATGGCAAAAACTGGAAAACCTTTTCAACAAATACTGATAACTTCTTATGGATAAAATGATCGTTTATCATGGATGAATGTAAATATTGTAAATAGTTTTGTTATTGCTTTATTGTATTTGTTATATGTACATTTGCTTATGTTTATAATGAAAACAAAATAAAAATGTTTTTGAGAAAAAGAAATGCAGCAATGAGGCCTTTGAATTTGCAGTACAGTTTGCTAGACATAGAAACTAACATGTTTGGGTCACCTTGTCTTGAGTTTAATACTGGAAAATGTTTCACACACATATTTTAAGAGCTAATTCTGTTGTTTAATTATGTTAGCTTCCTGGCTGCCGTTCTGGCTGACTTGCCAGTCACAGACCTAGTTAGATGCACAACTTTGCCTCGAGTCTAGCTGTTTTTTTTTTTTTAAATATTTGCATTTTCTTTGCAGCTAACCCACCCTTTAGTGAGGCACCCAATTTTGCTGACCAGACAGGAGTCTTTGAATACTACCAAAATGTATCTGATCCAGGTGACCATGTCTTCACTCTGCGCCAGGTGATTACCCAACGTCCAGTTACTTGGGCTGAGGATGCTGACCAGACCGTCAGTGTCATTGGAGATTTTATGTGGTATGGCATTCTGCTTTGTTTGACTAGTGAAAACTGTGTGTCATTACCTGCTTTGAGAATCTTTGTGCTTATGCTGTCTTGGAATTTATAAACAGTTATGGCATGCTGGGAAAATGAAGCAAGTTGATAAGTGGTGACAAATGGGTAAATGTCTAATGCTGTTGATGGTGGACTGAGTGATTTATGATGAATGGAGTCGGATGTTGAAAGCTGAATGAGTGTCATACTGATTTCCAAGAACCCCAAACAGTGAAATCCAGGAGTTGGAAAAACATGTTTTATTTCCTTCTTTTTTCAAGGCTCTTTTGTCATTTTGCCTTCTGGGTTTACTGTTGATTTTTGTTACATGTATTAGCATCACAGTTTCACAATCCATTGTTTTGGTTTCAGTTTTCTTCAGGAGGGACAGTTTGGTGCTTCTTAATTTTTTTCGTATACCCATCCTCACTTACTAAAAATCTTGCAAGTGAAACATTTGTTTTCACTGAAGACAGATCCGCTATAAGGATGCATCCTTCAAGTATGTCATTAGCTCTTAGTGGAATTAAAAAAATGTTTGCACACAAAGTCAGATGGTTTTTAAACTTCTTTATGCACAACTTGCTTTCCCATTGCTATGGACGTTAATTACTACCAAGGTCTGAGTTTGTGCAACTACTCGTATTCCAGCCTCAGAAACCTGAATTCCTTAAACATCTTCAATAGCAGGTCCTGCAGTCCACACCTGATTATTATCAGTTGACTAGTGGGCAATAAATTGCAGATTTATTTGCCTTGCCTTTTTTCAGATTGATTTTGTGTTGCATAGGGTTGCCAAATGCCCAAAGTGGGACATTTTTGGTACAAATGTCAGGTTTGGCATGCTGAAACTTACCCACGGCCAGTACAAAGGACAGAACTTCACTTTTTTGCCTAAATAAAAGCTTATTCTTGTAGCATTTTAGTTGTTTATTCTGTTTCTTATAACATTTATGTGTTTCAGATACAGAGTAACTGTTTTATGCAAATATTACATAAAATATAGAAAATAATTTTGTCCTAAAATCTCAGGACATTTGCCATTTTTACAGTTTTTTTGCAGGACACAACTGCCGAAAGAGGGACTGTCCCTCGCAAAGTGGGACAGGTGGTATCCCTAGTTGCATGATGGGAAGGTGATTTTCCATGATCTGACTGCCACTTTAAAAATTCTCCAGATATTCTTTACCTCACTGAATTTTTGTTTGAAATTTTAATTTCTTTCTATGCATTAACAATTTCCAGATCCACTTTCCAAACACCGGTGACTGTAGTGGAAAATAGATTGCATCTTTTGAAGTATCTGTCCTCCCAAATGAGGGATTTTGATTAAGACTCCACACTGTTTTAGTGTCTTATCTGGCTTTTTTCTAGTTAACATCTTCCAGGGGACCATCATTTGACTGACATCAGCATTAGTAATGTGGTGTTTCCCACATGTCATTCTTGTAATGTTCGTACAAAACTCTGCACCTAAATTGAATTGTTATTCTTATGATTACTACTTTGACTTATTTTTTTGCTATCATTTCCATATTTACCAAAGTGCACTGCTGCCAAGTGGACATGCAGTTGATCAGCAGGGTACCAGTAAGAAATTCTTTAGCTTCAGCTAGAAGAACAATGTTACCACCTGCTGCAGTTGTGACAGGCTTGATTTTAACTTGTAGATGTACAAGAATCTCGCAGGCCTACAAGCTGTCAAGAGTCCAAGACAGGGAACTCAAGATGTTCTTCGTGTTTCACTGTTGCAGTTATCACACTTGGATTATCTGCCTGCAGGTAGCCCTCAGTTGGCCCGAATACCAGAGACTTAGTATTTCTGCGTCTGTTGCTGTCGCTCCAGGACTGACGTCAGGTCGTCGGGTATAACAGGCAGCAAGTAGAAGCAAGTTCGCACGAGTGCCAGTCGGCCACTACCAGAGTTTTCATTTTTTGTTGCTAAATACTTTCGTTTTCTAGCTCCGTATTCCGAAATGGCTTCGGTAAACCATCCGACTACCGATCTTCTGAAAAAACGTAAAGATAAAGACAGAGACAGACCGCACAGGTCCAAAGCTGCCGACGACACTTCTGTTAAGCTAGTTGCCAGTCCGCCGGTACTCAGTGAGGTGCTTTTGCAGGCCCTTATGCCTGCTTCAATGGATTTGCAAGCCTCTACCGAGACACTTCAGAGTCCGGTATGCCGCTAGACTCTTCAACTACAGAACCTGCTGATGTCACTACTTTGGACTTTGGATGGGTCCGGAGCTGCTGAGCAGGCACCGATTTCTGAAAAAGTTCTTCTCACTACCGATGCTCGACACAAACCGACTACTTGTTTCGCGTCTTCAGTTCTGTCTAAAACTACCGAATTTCTAAGGCCAAGAGTATGTGCTACACCTAAAAAACTGACTACCAAAGTGCATGCACATGCTCCCTTTCCACAACATCAAATGCTTAAAATGGCAGAAGACCTTATTGTGCTGATTAGAGGAAGTCAGCCTTCCCTTCAACAGACCAAGAGTCCGACGACTCTGAGGTATCTGATTATGAAGACTTACCCTTATCTGCTTATGAGGATTCAGATGCAGAGGACTCCATTCCCTCGGCTTCTCCTCCAGAGGATTTTTCTTTTGGTGAAACCTTGCATACTTTTAAGAGAGCATTTCTACTGGGAATGCCAAGACTATCCTCAGTCCAAAAAGAGACTCAGAGAATTTCTAGATTTGCCACAACGTAGGCCTTTAGCAATACCCCCAGTTCTGAATGTTGTGGATGATGTCTTTATGGAATCCAATTTAACTCCTGATACTTTACCTCCTGCTGCTAGGAAACCGGACAGGTACTACAGAGTGTCAGACTCTCACAAATTCCTTTTCAAATATCCTACTGCTGATCCAGAGGTCATCTCCGAGGGACCTAAAGGTATCAAAGCAACCACAGCTAAGAATCCCACCCCTTCAGTCAGGGTTTCTAGAGCTCTGGACAGATGGGGTAAGAAAGTATGTACCTCTGCAACTCTCACCTTTAGGGCCTTCAGTTGTCAGTTTTACATGCTGAAATACCAACAACATATTATTAAACAAAAAATAGCTACCTTTACAGACTGTGCAGAAAATAAAGAATTGTATGAGCTGATGCATTCCGCAAACCAGGTCAGCAAGCATACATTGCAGTGTGGCTTTGATGCCCTAGAAGCATCTTGCAGGGCAGCAGTCACTGGGTCTGCACTGAGAAGGCATGCTTGGCTTAAGGAGCAGACCTTGCCAAACCATGTCAAATCAAAGTTATTAGATGCTCCTTTGAACAAAGACAAGCTGTTTGGCACCAAAGCAGAAGAGGTTCTTAAAAAGATGAAGAGAAAGCTAAATCTATGTAGACAGTCAAAGAATTCTTGGAAGTACAGCCTCCTAGATTCAGTAGGCATTGGCCCTCGAAGCATTGGTCCTTTCCAGCCCCCTCAAGGCCATCTCAAACTAGACCCAGGGGAAACGGACCGCCTAGACTACAGTCTCAGGGTATGCAGAGATCTAAGCAATGGTGTGCCTCCACCTCTAAAGCAGGGAGTGCTAAACCACCCCCTTACGGAAAGAATTCCCACTGACTTTTCAACTCCACTCCCCACCTCTGCCTAACTGCTTGTGTCCCTAGGAGGAAAACCTGCCCTTCATGCAAAAAACTGGATGTTCATTGTGTTTCACTGTTGCAGTCATTACACTTGGGCTATCCTGCTGGCAGGCTACCTGCAGTCGACCCGAATTTCAAAGTCCTGGTCCGGAGTCAGTTGCTGTCGCCTCTTCCCTGACGTCAGTGCGCCAGGGGTATAAAAGATGCAGCCGATGCCATTTTCTTCAGTCTTTCTTGCCGCGTGGTGCCTGAAGCAAAAGCAGTTCGCAAGTGCCGGTCGGCCGTCTCTTGAGATTTCCGAAATTGAATTTCAGATCCGAAGTCTTCAATAAAGCTAAGTACCCCGTTGGGGAAACTTTTTTTCTTGCTCCAGACCAATGTCAGAAAAAGTTAACAGTTGTATTTCTTGTGGGAAGCAAATGCCTCATAAGGAATTTCATTCTTACTGTATTCATTGCCTAGGCCCTGACCACGACGTTGCTAGTTGTCAGTTTTGTGCTAGATTTAACCAACGCACAATAAAGCGTAGGTACGATTTTGCTTTTCATTACTTTGGCCGAAGGTTTAACCATATAATGCCGTCGGAACAACCGATGACCAGAATTCATAATTGCAAGGATAAAGAAAAGGACTGGCATCCGAGGTCCAAAACCGACGAAGCCTCTTCTAGGCCAGTCGCCGGTTCTCTGGTGCTCAGTGAGGCGCTTTCGCAGCCCCTGACTCCCGCTACCTCAGAGACGCAGGCCACTTCTGACTCCAACGTGGCGACAACTAGGCCTCTGGATACTCAAGGTATTGGCCCTTCAGAAACTAATCCCTCAGATGGGGCCGGAGCCGCTGAGCAGGCATCGGCTTCTGAGGGTGTCTTCAGACCTACACAACTTTATATCAAACCTACTTCAGCATCCAAGACAAAGTCTAAAACAGTATTAAAGACAAGGAAAGAAGTACAGCATTCTCCAGGACAGACTTCTATGCCTAAGAAACAGATGCTCAAAATGGCCGAAGACCTAATTACTTTGATCAGGGGTTCCCATCCCCCTCCTGATTGCCTAGGCAAGATACTGAATATGATTCCTCAGATCAGGTTTCTATTTTCTCTGATTCCTCTTCAGAACAGCGATATTGTATTCCTCTCTATGAGGATTCTGATGCCGAAGATTCTATTCCTTCAGCCTCCCCTCCTGAGGATTACTCTTTTGGGGAAACCCTGCATACTGTGAGGGAGCATTTCCACTGGGAGAGCCAGGATTATTCAGATTCTAAGAAAAGGCTTAGAGATTTTCTTTTATCACCTCAACACAGACCTCTTGCAATTCCTCCTCTTTTAGACATAGTAGATGATGTATTTTCAGAGTCCAGCCTGTCTCCAGACTCTTTACCTCCTGCACCTGTTAAGCCGGACAGATACTACAGGGCTGCAGATTCCCATAAATTTCTATATAAAACCCCTGCTGCTGACCCAGAAACTGTCACAGGGTCCCAAAGGGGTGAAGGCTGCTACTGCTAAAAACCCTGTCCCCTCCGATAGAGATTCTAGGGCTCTGGACAGATGGGGGAAAAAAGTCTACACTTCTGCTACCTTGGCTGGAAGGGCTTTAAATTGTCAGTTTCATATGCTTAAATATCAGCAATACTTAATGTCTTTGTTAACAAAAAATGTTGACAAATTCTGAATGTGCTGAGAACAAAGATTTGCAGGATTTATTGCATGCAGCTGAACAAGTGGGAAAACATACTTTGCAATGTGGTTATGATTCACTGGAAGCCTCGTGCAGGGCCGCTGTTACAGGTTCTGTTATTAGAAGGCATGCTTGGTTAAAGGAACAGAATCTGCCTGATCATGTTAAGGCAAAATTATTGGATGCTCCATTACAGCATGATCATTTCTTTGGTGTTAAGGCAGAAGAGGTGTTGAAGAAAATAGAGGATAAAGCTAAATCTATGCAGACAGTAAAGGATTTCTTACAGGTACAGCCACCCAGATTTAGCAGGAACTGGCCTTCTAAGATTGGTCCTTTCCAGTGTCAGACAGGGCACAAAGAGGCAGATTCAGACGCCCTAGAGGCAGGCAACAGCCCCAGGGCTCATACAGGCCCAAACAGTGGGGTGCTTCTACCTCCAAAAGCGGAGAAGACAAATCACAGCCTTATAGGAAACAGTCCCAATGACCTCCCTCTGCCAATGCCAAGCACTTATCTTTTGGCAGCACCCTTAAGGGGAAAGCTAGCATTTTTTTCACAAAATTGGCACAAGATCACCCAGGACAAATGGGTCTTAAATATAGTCTCTCGGGGCTACAGGTTCCACTTTCACACCCTTCCAAAGGCAAAAGGTATGCCAGACCTGACACACAATCACTGGGCAGAGGCACAAAAGCAAATCTAATCTCTCATGGACATGAGGGCTATTCAGCCAGTGCCACAACAAGAGCAGGGACAAGGATTTTACTCAAAACTTTTCTTAGTACCAAGAAAGGACAAAGCCTGAAGACCAATTCTGGACCTGTCTATTCTAAATACTTTTCTGGACGTTCCAAAATTCAAAAGGTTGACTCTGCAGCAGCTTCTGCCCATGTTGGGCACGAAGGCTTGGCTTGTAACTTTGGACCTCAAAGAGGCATACCTGTATGTACCAATCAGACAATCATGCAGAAGATACCTCAGATTCATAGCTAGCTCAATGCACTACCAATTCTCTGCACTGCCCTTTGGCTTATCTACTGTGCCCAGAGTCTTCACAAAATGCGTGGCACCAGTAATTGCTTTTTGCAGACAAAGAGGAAATCAAATATATCCCTACTTGGACGACTGCCTTATTCAAGCAGAGACCAAAGACATTTTACTAAAGCATCTGGCATTCGTAAAAAGATTATTAATTTGCCTAGGGTACACAGTAAATGAAAAGAAATCAAAACTAGTACCCTCTCAAGAGATAATATTCCTGGGTGCAAGCTTAAATACAACTGCCCAGATGGCTTATCTCACGCCAGACAAAGAAAGGCAACTGACTTCTTACTTCAAAAACATGGCAACAAAGACCCAGTTATCTGCAAGAAAAATTCTGCAGGCTCTGGGCTACATGGCATCCTGCATTCTACTAATTCCATATGCAAGACTGCATATGAGGAAACTACAATGGTATCTAAAAAGTGTTTGGACTCAACATTGCCACAGCCTGGAAACATTAATTACTCTCATTCCCTGCCTGCAACAGGAGTTTCGATGGTGGGCACAGGCCTGTCACCACAACAAGGGACAGCCATTCACTTTACCCACAGCCAGGCAGACACTAACAGATGCATCAGATTATGCCTGGGGGGCACACATGGCAGGAAAATGTATTCAGGGCACATGGCCCACAAGCCAAATGCATCTTCATATCAATCAAAAAGAGATGCTAGCTGTACAGAATTCCCTGACCGCCTTCAAGGACCTACTTCATCCAGGACAACGGCTGATAAAGACGGACAGTACTACAGTCATGTGGTACATAAGCAAGGAAATACACATTCTTACCCCCCTCTGCAGACAAGCCATGACTTTGTGGAACACAGCATTGACTTATCAAGTACACCTGTAAGCACAATTCCTGCCAGGAAAAACAAATACTTTGGCAGACGAACTAAGCAGAAACCTCATGGATCCTCAGGAGTGGAAACTAGATCCACAAATCTTCAGCATGATAACAGGGAAATGGGGATGCCCACACTTAGATCTATTTGCCTCCCCTCACAACTTACCAGCTACAGAGATTCTGCACTCGGACTTATCACAAACAAGCATGGAAAGTGGACGCCCTTTCTTTCAGCTGGAAAGCCCTTACAGTATATGCCTTCCCTCCTCTGCCTCTCCTCCCCAAAGTACTCCTAAAGGTCAAACAAGAGAAGCCAAAAATGATCTTGGTTGCCCCAAACTGGCCACGCCAGCACTGGTACCCAATCCTAAAGAGCTTGTCTCAAGGCCCAGCCTGGACATTGCCTCAAATTCCTCATTTGCTGACACAACAAAACAATCAGATACTACACAACCAACTCAGAACCCTAAATCTGGCTGCATGGCGGATAATGTAAACTTTCAGAACACACCTCTTTCTAAAGCAGTTATGGATGTTATTTTGGAGGCCAGGAGGCCCAGCACCAGAAAATCTTATGCAGAAAAATTGAAGAGATTCTGTGCTTGGAACCAGGCACAAGGAATTGACACGCTTGTACCAAATATTCCTCAGATTTTACAATACCTAACTGAGATGCTGGACAAAGGCCTATCCTTCTCGTTAATTAAGATCCATGCCTCTGCCATTTCAGCTCATTACAATACGGTGGTGGTGCTGCATTAGCATTGTCGCCTCATAGTAAGACGCTGTCCGGTTCGATTCTCAGCTAGAGCGTCTTCTGCATGGAGACCTGCATGAATGGGCGTACCTTCGTTGAAGGTTGTGCGTCAGAGCTGGCAACTCGGCATGTAAAAATCTACTGCCAATCATTAGCGGACCGGAATTCTGCTGTGGCGACTCCTAACCGGGAAAAGCCGAAAGACACAACAACAATACGGAACCTCCTATTTTTTCACATCCACTGCTAAGACAGTACCTCAGAGGGGCCAAAAACATAAGACCCCCAAGGAGAGCACTGATACCTACATGGGACCTCAACTTTGGCTTGGAAAAGCTCACACTGCCTCCTTTTGAGCCAGCCAATACAGCTGAGACTAAATTGTTATGGAAAACTGCTCTGCTCCTAGCAATAACTTCAGCAAGAATAGTCTCAGAGTTACAGGCATTAATGGCAGTGGAACCTTTTATCATTTTCTATCCGGACAGGGTTTTTCTAAGGACAAACCCAACATTTATGCCAAAGGTAGTATCCAGTGTGGCCCTTAACCAAACCATTCATTTGCCAACTTTTTACCCAAATCCCCAGAATAAAGGGGAGAGACTTCTGCACTCTGGGCATACACAGGCAGCTACTCTTCAACTTGGACAAAACTAAAGCTTTCAGAAAGACTGAGCAACTTTTTGTGTCATATGCTGCAGGATCACAGGGAAAGGCAATTTCAAAGCAGACTATTTCAAAATGGATAGGACACTGCATTTGTTTCTGCTATGCACAGCATGGCAAATCAGTGCCTAAGAATATTAGGCCACATTCTAACAGGGCAGCAGCCACATCAGCAGCCTTTCTTAGAGGAGTACCAACCAAGGAAATTTTGGAGGCTGTAAGTTGAGTTCAGTGCACACTTTTACCAAGCACTACCACTTACCTCTTTACTCTAAATCCAGAGCAGGCTTTGCCACAGCAATTCTGCAGGGCCTCATAGCCACTCCTAATTCTATTTAAGCCTAGCCACCCAACCTCAGCTTTGGGATTCAACCCAAGTGTAATGACTGCAACAGTGAAACACGATGGACATAGTACAGATGTGTACCTACCATAAATGTAGATGTTCGAGTGTATTCACTGTTGCAGTCCAGGTTACCCTCCAACCATCCCCCTTTTATTGCTGGGACTTATCTGTACTTCTCTATTCTATACAACCTATGTGGTGTATTTGCTTGTAGATGAAGGTTATGTGCATGCTTTTTATGATCAGAATTTTTTCAGCCTACCTTTTTGGGGGCACCTGACATCTGGGGCAAGAAAAACTGAAGAAAATGGGGTCGGCTGCATCTTTTATATACCCCTGGCGCACTGATGTCAGGGAAGTGGCGACAGCAACCAACGCCGGACCAGGACTTTGGAATTCGGGCCGACTGCGGGTAGCCTGCCAGCAGGATAGCCCAAGTGTAATGACTGCAACAGTGAATACACTCGAACATCTACATTTATGGTAGGTACACAACTGTACTAACTCTGCAAATAAAAATCTACTGCCAATCATTAGCGGACCGGAGTTACGCTGTGGCGACCCCTAACCGGGAAAAGCCGAAAGACACAAATAAACACAGCTGTACTATTTCCATCACCAAAGACCGATGGGTCCTCAACATTGTATCCCAGGGGTACAAATTTTACTTCTACTCACTGCCAACCCCAAAAGGGTTCCCAGACCTTCCTCCAAACCAGTGGGCAGAAGCACAAAAAACAAGTATTCACAAAATGCCTGGCTCCAGCCATTGCTTACTGCAGACAGAGAAATATTCAAATGTACCCGTACTTGGACGACTGCCTGATTCAGGCAAACAGTCAGAAAATGCTATTGCAGCACCTGACATTTGTAAAAAACCTTCTAACCTCCCTGTGGTACACCATCAATCAAAAGAAATCAAAACTAGTCCCCAGCCAAAAAATTGTATTCCTGGGAGCAAGCTTGGACACAGCATCCCAGATGGCATTCCTCACTCCAGAAAAACAAGCCTTTCTGTCAGACTGTTCTACTCAAATGGCCACCAGAACCCAGCTATCCGTAAGAAAAATCCTTGGTTCATGGCCTCATGCATTCTACTAATTCCATATGCCAGACTGCATATGAGGAAACTTCAGTGGTACTTAAGTCTTTGGTGCCAACATTCTCAGGACCTGGAAACTGTCATTCCTATAATACCCTGTCTAAGGGCAGAGTTTCTTTGGTGGGCAGCAGCATGCAACCACAACAAGGAACTGCCCTTTACTCAACCCCACGCCACCCAGACCTTAACCACAGATGAATCAGACTATGCCTGGGGGGGCACACATGAATGGCAGTTGCATTCAGGGCCACTGGAACCCAAGTCAAATTCATCTGCACATCAACCAAAAAGAGATGCTAGCTGTGCAGCATGCTGTGACAGCTTTCAGATCTCTACTCTCACCAGGGCACCTGCTGTTAAAAACAGACAACACCACAGTTATGTGGTACATCAACAAGCAGGGGGGAACCCACTCTTACTCACTCTGCAGGGTAGCCATGGCCCTGTGGAACACTGCCTTGGACATGCAGGTCCATCTGCAAGCTCAGTTCCTGCCAGGCAAACAAAACTCACTGGCAGACGACTTGAGCAGTAATCTCCTAGACCCACACGAGTGGCAACTAGTGCCCAGCACCTTCAGCCTTCTGTTTCAGAAGTGGGGGACCCCAGAGGTGGATCTCTTTGCCTCCCCCTGCAATCACCAGCTCAGCAGATTCTGCACCAGGACACATCAAAGCAAAGCCTGGAATGTGGATGCCCTATCCTTCCAGTGGGTAAATATCTCAATCTTTGCCTTTCCTCCCTGCCCCTTCTCTCAAGAGTTTTGCTCAAGATAAGACAGGACAGACCAAGGACAATTCTGATTGCCCCGGACTGGCCACGCCAGCACTGGTACCCACTCCTGCGCAGCCTGTCACCTACACCAGAACCCAACCCTGCTCTCTCAGCAGGGGAGATAGATCTTGCATCCACAACTGCAAACCCTAAGCCTTGCAGCCTGTTCTTTGAACTCTTCCCCAGTAACCAGCCTAAGCAAGCAGGTGCTGGACGTAATTCTTGAAGCCAGAAGACCCAGTACAAGGAAATCCTATGCTGATAAGTGGAAAAGGTACTGCTCCTGGATTCACTCTAAAAGAGAGGACACAACTCTGCCCTCCCTGCCTCTAATCCTGGATTACTTAGCAGATCTGCTCCACAAAGGCCTATCCTCCTCTTCCTTTAAGATCCATGCCTCTGCCATTTCGGCTTATTACAACACTGAGCCACCTCTCTTCTCTCACCCTCTTATCAAACAGTTCCTGAGAGGGACAAACAACTTAAGGCCACCTAGGAGACCCACCCCTGCTTGGGACCTTAACTTTGTACTGGAAAAGCTCACGCTACCCCCCCCCCCTTTGAGCCTGCAGCATCAGCAGAGTTAAAATTCCTCTCTTGGAAAACCGCCATCATTTCAGCGAGAAGAGTGTCTGAGCTACAAGCACTTATGGCTGTGGAACCCTTCATTCCATGCTGGCAGGGTTTCCCTCAGGACTAACTCTTCCTTTATGCCTAAAGTGTTGTCCAGTGTGGCTCTCAACCAGTCTATCCATTTGCCAACTTTCTTCCCTATCCTCAAAATAAAGTGGGAAGGATCCTGCACTCCTTGGAAGTGCACAGACAGCTTAGATTCTATCTTGATAGGACTAAGCCCTTCAGGAAATCTGACCAGATGTTCTTGGTGTTTCACTGTTGCAGTCATTACATTTGGGTAATCTGCTTGCAGGTTGCCCTCAGTCTTGGGTCCTATGTAGGTTGCTGTCCCTTCTTCCATGACGTCAGGTTGTCAGGGGTATATAACATGCAGCTGACGCCATTACATCAGTCTTTCTTGCTGTGCGGTGCCCGAAGCAGAAGCAGTTCGCAAGTGCTGGTCGACCGACTCCTGAAATTTTCGTTTTCGTGTTTCAGAACCAAAGTCTTCAGCTAAAGCTAAGTACATTGTTGGGGAAACTTTTTCTTGCTCCTTACTGATGTCAGTAAAAGTTAATAATTGCATTACTTGTGGAAAGCAAATACCTCATAAAGATTTTCATTCTTACTGTATTCCTTGGCTAGGCCCGGACCATGACGTACCTTGCTGTCTGTTTTGTGCTTTATTTAATCAGTGCACTATCCGTCATCTGTATATTTTTGCCTCTAAATATTTTGGTTCTCAGTTTAATTATCCAGAAATGTCGTTGGTTAGCCATCCGACTACCGGGATTCCGAAAAAACACAAAGATAAAGACAGAGACAGGCCGCCGAGGTCCAAAACTGCCAATGATGCTTCTCCTAAGCCAGTCACCAGTTCGCCGGTACTCAGTGAGGTGCTTTCGCAGCTCCTGATACCCGCTACTTCTGATTCGCAGGCCGGTATGCATTGAGATGCTTCAACTATGGAACCCGCAGATGTCTCTACCTTGGATGGGTCCAGAGCCGCTGTGCAGGCACCAGCTTCTGAGGGTGTATTCAGGCTTATGGACTTGCATATTAAATCGACGCCTCCTTCATTACTTAGGCCGAAATCTCGATCCATGTCTAAAAAAACAACGCCCAGGCCACATGCTCAGGCCTCTGTGCCTAAAAACAAATGATAAGAATGGCTGAAGCTCTAATAACTCTAATCAGGGGTAGCCAACCCCCCCCCCCCCTTCTAAGAGGCCTAGGACTGAGGTTGATTATGAATCTTCTGATCAGGATTCTGTTTTTTCTGACTCTTATGATTGGATTTGTCCTTACCTACTTATGAGGATTCTGATGCAGAGGACTCCATTCCCTCTGCTTCCCCTCCTGAGGATTTTTCTTTTGGGGAAACATTACATTCTCTAAGGGAGCATTTCCACTCGGAAAGCCAAGATTTTTCTGATTCAAAAAAGAGGCTTAGGGATTTCCTTCTCCTACCACAGCATAGGCCTTTAGCTATTCCGCCTGTACTAGACATTTTTGATGATGCTTTCTCGGAATCTAGTTTGGCCCCTGATTCGCTGCCTCCTGCTCCCAGAAAACCTGACAGATACTACAGGGTCCCCGAGTCCCACAAGTTCCTTTTCAAAAATCCTATTGTAGATCCAAAGACTATTTCACAGGGGCCCAAGGGCATTAAGGCTTCTGCTGCTAAAAATCCTACCCCTTCTAATAGAGATTCCAGGGCGCTGGATAGATGGGGTAAGAAGGTTTACTGCAAACCTTGGCCATTAGGGCTTTAAACTGCCAGTTGCATATGTTAAAGTATCAGCAACATGCTATTGGGTTGCTTAAACAGAAAATTATGATGATTCTAGACTGTGTGGAAAATAAAGAATTACAGGATTTAATGCATTCTGCTGAACAAGTTGGAAAGCATACTTTGCGATGTGGTTTTGATTCTTTAAGGCCTCTTGCAGGGCTGCTGTTACTGGGTCTGTGCTCAGAAGGCATGCTTGGCTTAAGGAGCAATCTTTGCCTGATCATGTTAAAGCTAAATTGTTGGATGCTCCCTTAAATCAGGACCGCCTGTTTGGCAACAAGGCTGAGGAAGTTCTTAAAAAGATGGAAGATAAAGCTAAATCTATGCAAACTGTTAAAGATTTCTTACAAGTTCAGCCTCCTAGATTTAGTAGACACTGGCCCTCTAAGAATTGGTCCTTTCTAGTCCCTTCCAGGTCTTCTCAAGCCAAACCCAGGCACAGCAAAAACCCCAGGTTTCAGTCCCAGGGGACACACACAGGACTAAGCAGTGGGGGGCCTCCACTTCCAAATCTGGGAGTAATAAGACTCCCCCTGTGGTAAACTGTCTCAATGACTTCCTTTTAAAAATTCCAAGCACTTATCAACCGACTGCCCCTTTGGGGGAAAGATTGCTCTTCATGCAAAGAACTAGGAACTCCTTACCCAGGACAAATGGGTTTTAAATATAGTGTCCCAGGGATACAGATTTCACTTCCACACATTACCAACCCCAAACGGTTGGCCAGATCTACCCCCAAATCAGTGGGCAGAGGACAAAAAACTTTCTCTCTTAGGCATGGGGGGGGCTATTCAACTGGTACCAGAAGAGGAAAAGGGACAAGGTTTCTACTCGAGACTTTTCTTGGTACTCAGAAAATACAATTCATTGCATCCTATCCTGGACCTCTCTACTCTAAACACCTTTTTAGAGATTCCAAAATTCAAGATGCTGACTCTTCACCAATTACTTCCTATGCTAGGCAAAGTTGCCTGGTTGGCAGCACTAGATTTAAAAGAAGCATACCTGCGCATTCCAATCAGGGAATCTTGCTGAAGATACCTACGCTTCAAAGCAGGCTACACGCACTATCAGTTCCCTGCACTGCCCTTTGGCTTATCTACTGCGCCCAGGGTATTCACAAAGTGCCTAGCTCCAGTTATTGCATTTTGCAGGCAAAGAAATATTCAAATATACCCATACCTGGATGATTGTCTAATTCAGGCAGAAAGCCAGGACATACTTTTGAATCATCTGGCCTTTGTACAAAGGGTTCTTACTTGTCTGGGGTACACCATAAACGAAAAGAAATCACACCTGGTACCCTGTCAACAAATTATATTCCTGGGAGCATGCTTGAATACAACTTCCGAGATGGCTTACCTCACGCCAGAGAAACAAATTCATTGGACAACATACTTCAAACAAGTGGCCACAAAATCCCTGCTATCTGCAAGACAAATACTGCAAGCCTTGGGGTTCATGGCCTCCTGCATTCTTCTAATTCCATATGCAAGACTGCATATGAGGAAACTACAGTGGTATCTAAAAAGCCTATGGTGTCAGCATTCTCAGGATCTAGAAGCAATGATTCCTATCATACCTTGCCTACGCCTAGAGTTCCTTTGATGGACAGTGGCCTGCCACCAAAACAAGGGACTACCTTTCACACCACCCCCTGCCACCCAAACCCTAACAACAGATGCATTAGACTATGCATGGGGGGCTCACCTGGCAGGGAAGTGCATTCAGGACAAATGGAACCCAAATCAAATGCACCTGCATATCAATCAAAAAGAAATGTTAGCTGTACAGAATGCTCTGACAGCCTTCAAGGACCATATTCTTCCAGGACAACTAATGGTAAAGACGGACACCACCACTGTTTTGTGGTACATAAACAAGCTGGGGGGGTACACATTCTTACCCCCTCTGCAGACTTGCCATGGCATTGTGGAACACAGCCTTGAGCTCCCAAGTGCACCTACAAGCTCAATTCCTACCAGGAAAATTAAATACACTGGCAGACGAACTAAGCAGAAACCTCATGGACCCACATGAGTGGAAACTGGAGCCAAGGATTTTCAACATGTTGACAAGCAAATGGGGGAGCCCAGATATAGACCTGTTTGCCTCTCCCCAGAACTACCAATTGGACAAGTTTTGCACAAGGCCTCCCCACAACAAGCCTGGAAAGTGGATGCTCTGTCCTTCAGCTGGAAAAACCTATCAGTCTATACCTTCCCTTTTCTGCCTCTGCTCTCCAAAGTACTACTAAAAATCAAACAGGACAAACCAAGGATGATTTTGATTGCTCCAGACTGGCCACGCCAACACTGGTACCCCCCTCCTGTGCAGTGTGTCACGGTTACGCCCATGGCACCTGCCTCGGACTCCTTCACTGTTGTCTCAGCAGGGGAACCAGATTCTACACCCTCAGCTTGTAACACTGAACCTTGCAGCCTGGCTAATTACATAATCTCTCCTTTACCATTCCTCAGTAAACCTGTGATGGATATCATTTTAGAGGCAAGGAGGCCTAGTACTAGAAAATCTTATGCTGATAAATGGAAAAGATTCTGTGCCTGGAGCCAGTCTCAAGGCAAGAGCACAGCAGCGCCCAGTTTACCTCAGATTTTACAATACTTAACTGAGATGCTTCACAAGGGCTTGTCTTTTTTCCTCCATTAAAATCCACACCTCAGCCATTTCAGCTCATTATAACACAGAGCCTCCCCTCTTCTCTCATCCACTGCTCAAGCAGTTCCTCAGAGGGGCAAAAAATTTGAGACCACCCAGGAGAGCTCCAACCCCAGCCTGGGAACCTTAACTTTGTTTTGGAGAAACTTCCGCTACCTCCTTTTGAGCCAGCTGCTACTGCAGACTTAACATTTCTTTCTTGGAAATCAGCTTTTCTTTTAGCAATCACTTCAGCTAGAAGGGTATCTGAATTACAGGCCCTTATGGCAGTGGAGCCTTTCATCATCTTTCATGCGGACAGGGTGTCCCTCAGAACCAATCCATCCTTCATGCCCAAGGTGGTATTCAGTGTGGCTCTTAGTTAGTCCATTCATTTGCCAACCTTCTTTCCCAATCCACAGAACAAAGGGGAACGGATACCGCATTCCTTAGTTGTGCACAGACAACTTAGATTATACTTGGACAGGACTAAACCTCAAAGGAAATCTGAACAACTGCTGGTGCCATTTGCTGCAGCGGCAGAGGGGAAGGCTGTTTCAAAGCAAACCATTTCAAAATGGATAGGTCATTGCATTCATTTCTGCTATAAGCACCATGGAAAACCTATCCCCCAGGGGATCAAACCTCACTCCATTAGGGCTGCATCTTACCTCTACAGCCTTTCTCAGAAGCATCCCTACCAGGGACATCCTAGAAGCTGCTACCTGGATTTCTGTACATACTTTCACCAAGCATTATCATTTGCCAATTTTCTCTAAATCAAGAACTGGCTTTGCCACTGCAGTCTTGCAGGGCCTTATAGCTGGTCCTAATGCTATCTAAATAACTCCTCCCAACCATAGTTATGGGAATCTACCCAAATGTAATGACTGCAACAGTGAAACATGAAGAACATAGTACAGTTGTGTACACTTACCATAAATGTAGATGTTCGAGTGTATTCACTGTTGCAGTCCTGGTTACCCTCCCTCCAGCCCCCTAACTTCTTTTGGCTATACCTCTACTTTCCTTTACCATGCTTAAAAGCCTTTTTGGTGTATTTGCTTTTTTGTTGGAGGTATATCATTGTAATTGTATATTTAATTGCTTCCCATTAGGGGGGCTCCTGACATCTGGGGCAAGAAAAACTGATGTAATGGTGTCTGCTGCATGTTTATACCCCTTACGACCTGACGTCATGGAAGAAGGGACAGCAACCGATGCAGGACCCAATACTTTGTTAATCAGGCCAACTGAGGGCTACCTGCAAGCAGATAACCCAAATGTAATGACTGCAACAGTGAATACACTTGAACATCTACATTTATGGTAAGTGTACACAACTGTACTTTTGCAAGTGTGCTGGTCGGTCGCCACCAGAGTTCGAATTTCAGCTGAAAATGTCTAAAGCCAAGTACCCCATTGGGGATAATTTTTTTCTTGCACTAACCGATGTCCAAAAAAGTTAACAATTGTCTCACCTGTGGAAAGCAGATCGCACACTGAGACTTCCATTCATACCGCGTCACTTGTTTAGGCCCAGACCACGATGTCCCCCATTGCCGGTTCTGTGCCCTCTTTAACGCGAGAACAATATTCATCATAGAGCTTTTATTGTAGACAGGTATCTTCGCCTTCCGTCTTTGCATTCCAAAGTGGCATCAGTCAGCCAACAACCGTAGACATACCTAAAAAACACAGACAAAAGAGACAGACCACACAAGGCTAAGCCTTCCGACGACACTACCGCTAAACAGGTCGTCAGTTCTCCAGAATTCAGTGAGGCACTTTCGCAGCCCCTGATGCCTAATATGATATCTACGCAGGCCTCTACTGAGACCCTTTCGGAGTCCAGTATGGCGCAGAAATCTTCTTCGTCTTCTGAGCCTTTGGTTGCCTCTGCCTTGGTTGGGTCTGGAGCTGCGATGCAGGCACTGGCTTCCAAGGAGGCCTTTCACACTACCGATTCTAAACCAAAAAAGATGGCTTCTCATCCGACTACCGTTTCTCTCAGACAGATGGATACTCTTAGACCTAGAAGCCAGGCCACTCCTAGAAAATCTACCTCTAGCCACCTTCTTACTCCTGCTCCACCAACCCAAGCCCAAATGCTTAAAATGGCGGAGGATCTTCTCTCTCTTATCAGGGGTAGTCAGGCCACAACTTCTAAATGAAAAAGACACCCTTCTCCTGAAATAATGACAGAACAGGATTCTGAGGAATCTGATTATTCAGATTTTGAAGGGGAACAACAACCTCTGACTGCTTATGAGGATTCAGATGCAGAGGAATCTATCCCTTGTGCCTCCCTACCAGAAGACCTTTCCTTTGGGGAAGCCCTTCACACCCTCGGAACATTTCTACTGGGAATCTCAGGACTTCCCCCAGTCTAAGAAAAGACTAACAGAGTTTCTAGATCTGCCCCAGCACAGACCCCTTGCCATCCCCCCATCTCAGAAGTGGTGGATGATGTTTTCCATGAATCCAGCTTAGCCCCTGACGCCCTCCCACCTGCTCCCAGTAAACCTGACCGGTATTACAGAGTACCGGATTCTCACAAATACCTGTGCAGAAATACTGCTGCAGACCCAGATGTCATTACACAGGGGCCTAAGAGAACTAAGGCTAGTTCTGCAAAGAATCCTATTCCTTCTGACAAGGATTCTAGAGCTCCGGACAGATGGGGTAAAAAAGTATACACCTCTGCAACTTTAGCTATCAGAGCACTCAGCTGTCAGTTCCATATGTTAAAATATCAACAACACACTTTGGAACTATTAAAGCAAAAAATGTCAACCTTTCCTGACTGTGCCAGTTAGAAAGAGTTAACAGATTTGCTGCACTCTACTTGTCAAGTGGCCAAACACTCGTTACACTGTGGATATGACGCCCTAGAAGCCTCAAGCAGGGCAGCAGTATCAGGATTTGTCATTAGGAGAACATGCATGGTTGAAAGAACAACCTCTCCCTGATCATGTCAAGTCTAAATTAATTGATGCACCCTTGGATAAGCACCGATTGTTTGGAGTAAAAACAGAAGAGGTGCTTAAAAAGAGGGAAGACAAAGCAAAATCTGTGCAAACAGTAAAAAATTTCTTTCAGGTTCAACCTCCTAGGTTCACCAGGATTTTTTCCTCTAAGCACTGGTCTTTTCCTGCACCTAGCAGACAGGGCCAAGGTAGGTCCCGCATGGATGGACCATCCAGGCCCCTATCCCAGGGACAACAGAGAACCAAACAGTAGACCACCTCTGCTCCAAAGGCATGGAGTTCTAAGCCATCCTTCTATGCAAAAACTCTCAATGACTTCCTCTCTCCCCTCTGCCCTCCTTTCACTCACCAAAAGCTAGGAGGAAGGCTCTCCCTCTGCAAAGAAAATTGGCTTTCAGTAATAAAGGACCAATGGGTGTTAAAGATAATTTTTCAGGGTTACAAATTCTCTTTCAACAAACTCCCAATTCCAATAGGGTACCTAGACTTATAATCAGTGGGCAGAGGCATTGAAACAAGTCCAAACTCTCATATCCCAGGGGGCAGTAGAACCTGTTCTCCCAGATCAAACAGGCAGAGGCTTTTATTCCAGACTATTCCTTGTTCCCAGAAAAGAAGGCACTTTGCACCCCATCCTGGATCTATCCATTCTAAACACCTCCCTGGTGGTCCCCAAATTCAAAATGCTAACTTTGCAGCAGCTGCTGCCTGTGTTGACAAAAAATGCCTGGTTAGTGACCCTAGACCTAAAGGATGCCTACACCTCCACATCCCCATAAGGGAATCCTACAGGAAATTCCTGCGCTTCAGGGCAGGCTTACAACACTTTCAGTTCTCTGCACTACCCTTTAGCTTGTCTACTGCACCCAAGGTATTTACCAAATGCTTAGCCCCAGCCATAGCATTTTACAGACAGAGAAATATTCAGATTTACCCTTATCTGGACGACTGCCTCATTCAGGTAGAGTGCAAAGAAAAGCTGCTCCAGGACCTGTTTTTTGTCAAAACCCTCCTAACGTCCTTAGGGTTCACTGTCAATGAGAAGAAATCAAAGCAAACACCCTCCAGGAAGATCATTTTCTTGGGAGCACTGCTGGACACAGCATCCCAAATGACCTTCCTATCCCCAGAAAAGCAGAGCTTCCTGCCTCCCTACTTTTCCCAGCTGGCTTCCAGAAGTCACCTCACTGCGAGGAAGTTCCTGAAAGCCTTTGGGTACATGGCATCTTGCATCCTTCTAATTCCTCTGAGGCTTCACATGAGAAAACTTCAGTGATATCTGAAGAACCTTTGGTGTTATAACACTCTCAACCTCTAGAGACCTCTGTCCCTCTGATCCCGGGTATAAGGGCCGAGTTTCTCTGGTGGGCAGGGGCCTGTGCCAAGAACAAGGGTCTTCCCTTCGCCCTACCTGGCAGATCATTACCACAGATGCCTCAGACATTGCTTGGGGTGCTCACCTAGAAAGCAGGTGCACCCAAAGTCTTTGGGATGCCCAGAACCTTCCCTTACACATCAACCAGAAGGAAATGATGGCATTACAAAAGGTTCTGACATCCTTCAAACCCCATCTCAAGCCAGGGGTTCTCCTTATCAAAACAGGCAACACCTCAGTAATGTGGTACATCAACAAACAGGGAGGGATCCAATCTTTACCCTCTGTGCAGGCTAGCCATAAACCTCTGGCTGACAGGTTCTTCCATGGGACTACAACTAATAGACCAATACCTACCAGGGATCAACAGCACCCTGGCAGATAACTTAAGCAAGAACTTACTGGACCCACACGAATGGCAGCTACACAGAAAAATCTGTCTACAGATTATTCAGGAGTGGGGAGACTCTGAAGGTGGATCTCTTTGCTTCGCATCTCAACCATCAGCTGAAAAAATTCTGTACCAGGGAGTATCACCACCTAGCATGGAGGGTGGATGCCTTGACGTTTCCCTGGAGCACTTTCTTTGTGTACGCATTCCCTCCTCTGCCTCTTATTCCCAAGGTGCTGATTAAAATAAGGGAGGAGAGACCAAAGGCCATCCTCATTGCTCCAGATTGGCCCAGACAACATTGGTACCTCTTACTGCACAGCCTGATCTTACAGCCTCCCAGGCAGCTTCCCTGATCTCAGACCTATTAACTCAGGTGGGTGCGGAATGCTGCACCGAGACTTGCAGACTCTCAATCTGTCAGCATGGCTAGTACTCTAAAAGCAAACAAGGGGCCCCAGTTGAGCAAACAGGTCCTGGATGTTATCACAGAGGCCAGAAGGCCCAGCACCAAAAAATCTTACGCTGGAAAAATGGAAAAGATTCTGCCCCTGGAGCCAGTCCACGGTGGGCAGTACCTGTCAACCTTCCATCCCTCTTATTCTGGACTGCCTAGCGGAGCTACTTAATAGGGGCCTTTCCTTCTCTTCTATTAAAATCCACGCCTCAGCCATTTCAGCTCATTTTGACACAGATTAGCCCCTGTTCTCCCATCCTGTGATCAAACAATTCCTCAAAGGGGCTTCTAATATCAGACCTCCCAGAAGGCCATCCATGTCAGCCTGGGACCTGAATTATGCTTTGGAAAAACTAACCTTACCACCCTTCGAACCTGCTACTTCAGCAGAACTAAGATTCCTCTCCTGGAAGACTGCTTTTCTCCTAGCTATTACCTCAGCTAGAAGGGTTTCAGAACTTCAGGCACTGATGGCCATTGAGCTCTTCATCATTTTCCATGCAGACAGGGTTTCCCTGAGGACTAACCTCTCCTTTATGCCCAAGGTGGTATCTAATATGACTCTCAACCAGGCCATACATCTACCCACCTTCTTTCTTAACACTCAAAACAAGGGGGAAAGAATTTTGCACTCACCATTTCCAAATGGATATCACACTGTATCCATTTCTGCTACAGATTACATGGGACCCCCCCCCTTAAATCTATTCAAACCCATTCCAATAGGGTAGCCTGCACTTCCACGGCATTCCTCAGAGGAGTTCCCACCAGGGACATCTTGGAAGCTGCCACCTGGACTTCTGTCCATACCTTTACCAAACATTACCACCCACCTCTATTTTCTAAGGCTAGGGCAGGGTTTGCCTCTGCAGATCTGCAGGGCTTGCTGACCCAGGCCTAGGTCTATTACTAATCCTGCCACCCCTCTCCTCAGCTTTGGGAATCCTCCCACAGGTGATGACTGCAACAGTGAAACATGAAGAACATAGTACAGTTATGTACACTTACCATAAATGTAGATGTTCGAGTGTATTCATTGTTGCAGTCCTGGTTTCCCTCCCTCCTTTCCCCTTATATTTTCTTTCTTTAGGGAGACATAAGATTCTCTAGACGGCTTTTAGCCACCAGGACCTCTTTACCATATTACTTGGGCTTTTGACTGGTTAGGGCAAGAAAAACTGATGTAATGGCATTGGCTGCCTTGCTTTATTGCACTGACGCCCTGACGTCAGTCAGCAAGCAAGCGACAGGGGCCAATGCAGAAAAACATTGACTCTGGTATTTGGGCCGGCCGAGGGCTACCACAGCAGGGATAACCCACAGCTGATGACTGCAACAGTGACTACATTCAAACATCTACATTTATGGTAAGTGTACACAAATATACTTTGTGCAAGGTGGATAGCTGAATAAAGGCAAGTTGGTTGGGGAGTTCAAGCCAGTTTAGTTCTAGTAACGGTTTACAGTGATGTGTGTGATATTTAGAGTTTGTGGCAAACTTTGCAACTTTGTTATAGCACTTTCCATCTTGCTTAGGGTAGAAGTTTGTAAGTTAGTTAAGATAGAAGCACAGTAAAGAAGGGAGGGAAGTAAAAATGTTTTTGCAAGGGTAGTTTTGGTTGCTGCAGTAAAGAAATGTTTCTATACAAGAGTCCCAGTTTTTTGATAAGTTCTCTTTACATTTTGCTGTATATTTGGGTTGAATGGAAGTTTGTCGATGATAGCTCCTAGAAGTTTGGTTTCCTGCACTATTTCTATGACAGTGTTGTCAGATGCAAGGGTGTTGAAATGATCAGTGACAGGGGAGGTGTTTTTGGGGTGAAAGATTAATAGTTTAGTCTTCTTTGGATTAAGAAAGAGTTGGAAAAATCTTAGCCAGAATTCGACTGCAGTAAAGGACGGTTGAGTTTTTGAAAGTAGTTCTGGTATTGATTGAGCAGTACAGATTATGGTGGAATCATCAGCATATTGAATGAGGGTTCCAGGGTGACAAGCAGTATGAAAGTTGTTTGTGAAAATGTTGAACAGTAGGGGTCCAAGGATGCAGCCTTGAGGGACTCCAGTAGGGTTATGCGGAAAGGGCAAGAGTTCATTGGACCATTTCACTGCTTGTTTATGATCCTTGCAGTAGCCCTGAAACCATTTTACTGTGTTATGTGAGAAGCCTAAGTTAGACAGCGTGTTCAGTAGTAAGGGGTGAGACACTGTGTCAAAGGCCTTGGAGACATTAAGAAAAACTGAAGCTGTAGGATTCTGAATCTCTGGCCTTGTTCACGGTGACTGTAAAGGATAATAGAGCTGTAGCTGTGCTGTGGCTGCGTCTGAAGCCATGTTGGGTTTTGATTAAAAGATTGTTTTGCAATAGATATTGCATTACCTGCTGATGGATACCTCTCTGGAGAATTTTGGATATGGGTGACAAGATGGCTATAGGACGGAAATTGGATGGTTCAAAAGAGTTGCCTCCTTTATGGATGGGGGTGATGTGCAATTGTTTCCATATGGTAGGTACTTCTAATTCGGATAAAGATCTATTTATAAGGATACTGATTGGGTATGTTGTTTGAGTTGGCAGCCATTTTGAGGAAGTGTGGTGGAAGATTATCAGCTGAGGTGGAGCAGAGTTTTAGTTTTTGAAGCAGTTTCTTAATGGTGTCAGTGGGTATGGGCTGAAATGAGAATGGGATTTGTATGACATTTTGTTGAGTAGGGGTGTTAGTAATGCCAGGGTTAAAAGTAGCTGATGGTCTAGGGTTGGTGTCTGAATAGGTTGAAGGGTGTGGGGGGGTCCAGCATTAGTGGTGTTGGTTAGTAGGTCTTGTATTGATTTTATGAAGTGCCAGTTAAAGTTTTCAGCTGTTTGTGATGGAGGGGTATCAGGTGATAGGGTGTGCTGTCTGTTTGTTCCAGAGGTAAGTAGAGAAGATATGGAGTGCCAACATTTATTGGCGTTGATTTTATGCTGGAGTTGAAGCTGAGAATAGTATGATATCTTATCTCTGTTGATTAGTTTTGTCACTTTGTTATGAAATTGATACGGTTTTGTTTATTTTTGTTTAGTTTCCAGGGCATCCAGGCTAGGTCCCTTTGCTTCCTCAGGTGCTTATATTTCTTAGAGAGTCATGGTGCGGAGTTCTTTTTGATTATAATGGGAGCTAGGGTGTCAAGTATGTGAATGAAGGCATTATTAAAGTAAGGGGGGTGTCCAGCCTATTTCATGTAGGAGATTGTTGAATTTATGCTGACAAAAAATAGTTGAGTTCCTAACTGATTTTTACAGTGTGTACTCTTAGTTGTTGGGTGTTTGTTCTAAGGGAGAAAGCTGGCAGGTGATCGCTGAGGGAGCTAGACAGTGTACCAGAAGAGGGGTAATTGGCGGGGTGGGATAGTAGGATCCAGTCTAGGGTGGATTTGCAGGTAAGACCTTTGCTGTATCTTGCTGGAGTATTAATAAACTGAGAAAAAACATACAGATTTATACTATTTGTGGGGGAGCTTGAAGCTATGGTTTGCCAATCTATATTTACATCTCTTAAGGTTGATTCAAGAATTATTGTTTGGGATGTCCAGGATAAAATATTTTCCAACACTGGTGTATTGTGACTTGATGGGATATACATTACTGTTATACAAATCCTTTTGATGTGTTGATGTTCAAAAAAGAGATTAGTGCCTCAGCATTAGAAAATGATTGGTATATTACTGGGGTAGGGTGTGATGTTGAACGTAGAGGGATATAAAAGGGCTATCCCTCCCCCTTTTTTAGATCGATCTCTTCTAGTTATTGCAAAGTTTGGAAGTATTATTTCAGAGTCTTTTATATTGGGGTGTAGCCAGGTTTTGGAAAGGGCTAGTGTCAGGTTCAATCCAGGCATGCAGTGGGGCTATTTTATTACATATACTTCTGTGGTTCAGTGTAAGTATGTTTAAATTTTTGTGGTTACTCTTGTCTTTAGAATTAGAGGATGGGCCTGGGTTAGGATGTATGTCTCCACATTTGAGAAGATGGGTAATGAGGAATAAGTACCATGGGATGTGTTTTTTACTAAAAGGTGATGGTGTCAAGTGTGGTTTCATAGGAAGTGAGGAGGCCAATCTGACTTGAATAGTATGGGAAGGGTATAGAGGAAAAGCTGGGAGGAGGTACTGGAGAAGCTGTATTGTTTATTGGGGAAATGGTTGGAGGAGGTTGTTGATGTGTATTGGTGTGTGGGGGTATGCAAGGAGAGATTTGTAGCAGGGTTGAGAATTAAGAGTAAAGAGGTTAGGCAGGTTAGAAGGAGCATGTCAACTGTGATGGCGGGTTTAAAAATAGTAAAAGTGGTATGTATGTGTTAGAATGTACTAGCTAGTGATATGTGAGCAGCTTAAGGTAACGTTGGAAATGTTTTGACTTCAGGGTGGGTTTCGACAATGTGGTTAGGTGTTTTGTCCTGTAGTTTGTGATAAGCAGGGGTGGGAGAGATGTGATTGGTTTGTAGTAAAATTATGGTGCAATGTTAGTTTGATGTGTGTATAGTAGAAGCGAAGATGGTAAGCCTGGAGTTAATGTAAGATAGTTTGAGGTGGTGAGAGTACTGAGATGGTGAAGCAGAGTAAGATGCAAAGACGTACAGTAGGGGGGTTGAGAATTCAAAGTGATGGATGTAAGGGAAAGCAGATAAGTTTGGTTAAATAAAAGTAGGTACGTTATGAATGAAATGTCGGTGTGGACAAGGTAGGTTTTATATAATTGGATGATAGGAATAAGGGGGAGTGGTTTGCTTGGGATATGAGTAGAGGTACTGGGAGCGGGTAGGATATGGGGGCAGGGTAGGGGAGCAGCATGAAAAGTGTTAATTTAGTTTCACCTTCAGCAGTAAAAGGCCTGTGAGTGTAGGTGAGTAAATGGGGATGGAGATATCCTTCCAGCAAATTCAGCACTACACAACAGAACACAGTAATGCATAACTTAACAAATTAAGTTATTAGTTTGAGTCTTGGTGCCTTACATAGATTTAACTCAGTGTGTTGTTCCTTATGAACTTTTACAATTGCAGGTGAAATTCAGCTGTGCAACTTCTTTAAGTAGTGGGATTTGATAACTTTTGCAGTGGCAGTAATCAGACTTACTGTGTGCTTGGTTTACTGGGGGAGAGAGAGAGGAAAAGGTTAATAAGGATTGTTTTTTATGGTTGAACTAGACAGGTACAATACTATTCGTCTATACTTGGACAGATTAAATAATGTTTGGCAAACAAGGGTAGTGCACTATATGTCACAGGTGTGCATTTCTGCTTTCTAGCCTTTAAACAGGAACATACGAAAGCTAAGGGAGATATTTGTAGGTGTGCAAGTCTGGGATTACTAAAAACAAAAATGGTGGCTTCCACAGTATAGAAGAACAGAAAGAAAACTAAACTAACAAGAGGTGTGTGTTTACATGCAAGTGAGGGGTTACTGAGATGTAGGTTTACAGATGTTAGAGGGACAGGTAGTACGCATATCTGTTGATATTTTTCTACATGTTCTTAAACTTATTCACAGTAGTAATAAACTTGCTCTTGCATTACAGTAACAATCTGTAATGCTGCATTTCATTTGAGCTACTTTATGGGATCAAAAATGGTACTCTTGTACTTCGGTTTTGTTAATTTGTGCTATTTTTTGTTGTTGTTGAGTATTACCTACCATTTTGTGTACTTTCCTTGCATACATTTCAGATGTCAACCATAGACAGGCAGCTCATCTTTTGTATTGTTCCTTATGAGAACCTGTAAAGAACCGTGGTGAACAGTCATTCTGTGGTGGTTTTTCTGTAGTCAGTATTCCATGGGGTGTACAGTGTTCAGCGGTGCTGTCATGGTCCTGCCAGTGTACCATTTAATCCATTTAATGCTTTGCCACAAGCTTTTGGCTGTTTAACTTAGTCAGGATGCAATGACTTTTCTGTCCGGGTTGAACCTGTGGGTTATTGGAGCTGACTCTGATCTGAGAGCAGCTGTTTCCAAAAGACTTCACCCCCCCCCCCCAAGCTCTGGCTCCTCTACTGATAATGCCTAGCTCATATCACTAACTCCAGATCATGTTTCCCACCTTCCAGGATAACAGCTTGCTCTTGAGCTCTGTTGGGGTTGTATCTTTTTTTTTTACGATTTAGAGTATAGTTCTACCCTGTTCTTCCTCTACCTTTTTTATAATATAGGATAGTGATACTTAATGTTTTTGTAGTTTTTTTTCTTGTATTTAGGTAGAGTAGATATTAGGTTAGGTAGGTGTGTTTGTTCTTGACATTATCAGGCTTTTCTCACCTTGTAGTGTGTGGAGTGTTCTTTGCAGTTTTGTTTATTTTAGTTAGGATATGTTTTTCCTTTTGTATAGGTGTGGAGAAAGGTTTTGAAAAGTGTGTGGTCAAAAAACTTCCCTCCCAAGATTTATATGATTGGTGCATCTACTGTCTTGGGTCTACCCACTTGGAGAATCAGTGTGCCATTTGCAAAAGGTGTGAGTCCATAGTCATTAATGAAAGGAGACATAACCCTTGGTGACAGATTCCCCTTTCTCCACTTCCTCATTAGCTCAATGTTCATCGTGTTACCCTGCTGCAGTCATCACACTTGGGTGATCTGTCGTCAGGCGGTCCCGCAGTCGGCTGGAATTCCAAAGTCTTGGTCCGGCGTCGGTTGCTGTCACTTCTTCCCTGACGTCAGTGCGCCAGGGGTATATATAATGCAACCGATGCCATTTTCTTCAGTCTTTCTTGCCGCGCGGTGCCCGAAGCAGAAGCAGTTCGCAAGTGCCGGTTGGCCGACTACTGAGATTTTCGAATTCGAATTTCAGACCGAAGTCTTCTATAAAGCTAAGTACCCCGTTGGGGAAACTTTTCTTGCCTCAGACCGATGTCAGAAAAAGTTAACAGTTGTATTTCTTGTGGGAAGCAAATACCTCATAAGGATTTTCATTCTTATTGCATACCTTGCCTAGGCCCAGACCACGATGTCACTAGTTGTCGTTTTTGTGCTAGGTTTAATAAGCGTACTATTAAAAGACGCTTTGATTTCGCACGACACTACTTCGGTAGGAAATTTAACTACACCATGCTGTCGGAGCAACCGACTACCGGCGTGCACAAAAAATGCAAGGATAAGGACAGACAGCCCAGGCCTAAACCAGATTCCGAGGCCTTGGCTGGTCCGGTCTCCAGTCCTCAGTGAGGCTCCGATGCAGCCCCTGACTACTGCAGATCTGGAACCAGAGACAGCTTCAGAATTTTTGACGGAATGTACCAGGCCGACGCAGCCATTTAGTTCTGGCCCTACCAACGACATTGCTGAAAAAGATGTCGGTGCTGCAGAAACGCCATCGGTTTCTGAAGGCGTTTTCAGACCGACGACGCTCACCATTAAATCGTATTCTAAGATGAAGACTCCTATTAAATCTAAAAAGACTTCACTTCAGTCCCCTGTTCAAGGCCCCATGCCTAAGAAACAGATGCTCAAAATGGCTGAAGATTTGATCACTTTAATCGGGGGTTCCCAGCCCCCTCCTGACAAAAATGTCAAAAGGCCTAGACAAGAGGAAGATTATGCATCCTCTGAACAAGTGTCCATTTCTTCAGACTCCTCTGAGGACCAAGATTACTCCTTCTCCCCTTATGAAGATTCTGATGCTGAGGATTCCATTCCCTCAGCTTCTCCTCCTGAAGACTACTTCTTTGGGGAAACTTTACACACTATGAGGGAACATTTTCACTGGGAAGGTCAGGACTACTCTGACAAAGGCTCAGAGAGTTTCTTTTACTCCCCCAACACAGACCACTTGCCATCCCACCAATTTAAGACATTGTGGATGATGTTTACTTAGAATCCAGTTTTAACCCTGATTCTCTACCTCCTGCTCCGGCTAAGCCTGACAGATATTATAGAGTGCTTGATTCCCACAAATGTCTTTACAAAAGCCCTGTTGCTGACCCAGAGACTATCTCCCAGGGTCCCAAGGGGGCTAAGGCTTTTATGGCTAAAAATCCTGTACCTTCTGAGAGGGATTCCAGAGCACTAGACAGGTGGGGGAAAAAGGTTTACACCTCAGCCACTCTAGCTATGAGGGCACTAAATTGCCAGTTTCACATGCTTAAGTATCAGCAATTTCTAATCTCTCAGTTAAAGCAAAAAATGACCACTCTCCCTCAACAATCTGAATTGAAAGAAATGCAGGATCTGTTGCATGCCACTGAACAGGTGGGCAAACGTACCTTACAATGTGGGTTTGATTCTTTGGAGGCCTCCTGGAGAGCAGCTGTCACTGGGTCTGTTGTATGTAGGCATGCTTGGTTAAAGGAACAAACTCTACCTGATCATGTTAAAGCAAAACTTCTAGATGTTCCCTTACAGCAGGATGTTCTTTTTGGAGTTAAAGCAGAAGAAGTCTTAAAGAAAATGGAGGATAAGGCAAAATCTATGCAGACAGTCAAAGATTTCCTACAGGTACAGCCCCCCTCACTTCAGCAGAAACTGGCCAACAAAGAATTGGTCCTTTCCAGCTACAGACAGAACACAGAGGGGTAAATGCAGACGCCCAAGGGGCAGAGGACAACCACAAGCCCAGTACAAGCCTCGCCAATGGGGCACTACAACACAGAAGGGAGGAGAAGACAGGTCCCAATTTACCAGAAGGCAAACTCAATGACTTGCACCTCATCTGGCCAAGCAACACTCTCTTGGCAGCCCCCTTGGGAGGAAAACTCGCACTTTGTTCAGACAACTGGCACATTGTCACAAAGGACAAATGGGTTCTAGACATAATTTTACGAGGATACACATTCCATTTTCACACCTTGCCAATGAAAAGAGGAATGCCAAACCTGCCACTAAATCAATGGGCAGAGGTACAAAAACAAATTACAGCTCTCATGGACATGAGAGCCATTCAACTGGTACCTACTCGAGAGCAAGGTCAAGGATTTTACTCAAGACTCTTTCTAATGCCCAGAAAGGACAATGCCTGGAGACCAATTCTGGACCTTTCAGTTCTAAACACTTACTTGCAAGTACCCAAATTCAAGATGCTAATACTACAGCAGCTTCTTCCCATGTTGGGCAAGGAAGCATGGCTAGTAACGTTGGACCTCAAGGAGGCATACCTACATGTCCCTATCAGACAAAGTTGCAGAAGATACCTCTGTTTAATTGCAGGTTCAACCCATTACCAATTCTCTGCACTGCCCTTTGGCTTATCTACTGCGCCCAGAGTCTTCAAAAAATGCCTGGCACCAGTAATTGCATACTGCAGACAAAGAGGAATTCAAATATACCCATACCTGGACGACTGCCTCATCCAAGCAGAAAGCAAGGACATTTTATTACATCATCTGGCTTTTGTGAAACATCTACTAAATTGCCTGGGGTACACAGTAAACGAAAAGAAGTCAAAACTAGTACCCTCACAAAATATGACATTCCTGGGTGCCAGCTTGAATACAACAGCCCAGAAGGCTTATCTGACGCCAGACAAACAACTACAACTGACTCAATATTTCAAAACAATGGCAACAAAGGCCCAATTAACTGCAAGAAAAATTCTGCAGGCCTTGGGCTTCATGGCATCTTGCATACTACTAATACCATTTGCAAAGCTGCATATGAGGAAATTACAGTGGTACCTAAAAAGCGTATGGTCTCAACACAGCCACAGCTTGGACACAATGATATCTCTCATTCCCTGCCTACAACAGAAGTTTCTATGGTGGTCACAGGCATGTCACCTCAACAAGGGTCAGCCTTTCACCTTGCCCCCAGCCAGGCAAACTATCACAACAGATGCATCAAATTACGCCTGGGGGGGCTCACATGGCAGGACAAGTGCGTTCAAGGCGTATGGACTGCAGATCAAAGGAATCTGCACATCAATCAAAAAGAGATGCTAGCTGTACAGAAAGCTCTGACAGCCTTCAAGGATCTATTACATCCAGGACAACTGACAATAAAGACGGACAACACCACAGTAATGTGGTACATAAACAAACAAGGAGGTACTCACTCCTACCCTCTGTGCAGGCAAGCAATGACCTTATGGAACACAGCTCTGGCTTACCAAGTTCAGTTACAAGCTCAATTCCTGCCAGGACAGAAGAATACATTGGCATACGACCTCAGCAGAAACATCATGGATCCCCACGAGTGGAAACTAGATCCACAAGTATTTACAATGATAACTCAAAAATGGGGCCTTCCAGACATATGCCAGCCCTCAAAACTATCAACTAACAAAATTTTGTACAAGGGCACTTCACCATCAAGCGTGGAAAGTGCACGCACTCTCTTTCAGTTGGAAAAACCTGACAGTATATGCCTTCCCTCCATTGCCTCTCCTCACAAACGTACTTCTGAAAGTCAAAAAGGAGACACCACGACTGACTCTCATAGCCCCAGACTGGCCACGCCAGCACTGGTACCCGCTATTGAGGAATATGGCCCACGGCCCACCATGGATATTACCACAAATTTCCCATTTACTCGCACAACAAAGCAGTCAGATTATTCACAACCAGCTCAAAACCTTAAATCTGGCTGCATGGCAAATCATCTAAGCATCCAGCCAGCTCCTCTTTCCCAAGCAGTTATGGATGTTATTCTGGAAGCTAGGAGGCCAAGCACCAGGAAGGCTTATTCGGACAAATGGAAAAGGTTTTGTACCTGGAACCAATCTAAAGGCCAAGGCACAATTCAGCCTCACATGCCTCACATTCTACAGTATTTAACTGAGATGTTGCACAAAGGACTTTCTTTCTCCTCCATTAAAATCCATGCTTCTGCTATTTCGGCCCACTACAACACGGATCCACCCTTATTTTTGCATACACTTCTAAGGCAGTTCCTCAGAGGGGCAAACAACATTAGACCACCCAGGAGAGCACCTACACCAACATGGGACCTCAGTTTTGTTCTGGAAAAACTAACGCCATCTCCCTTTGAACCAGCTTTCTCTGCAGATCTTCAGTTCCTATCATGGAAGACTGCCCTGCTGCTAGCAATAACTTCAGCTAGAAGAGTCTCAGAGCTACAGGCACTAATGGCAGTGGAACCTTTCCTCATTTTTCATCAAGACAGAGTTTCTCTACGAACTAATCCTTCCTTTACGCCTAAGGTGGTTTCCAGTGTGGCTTTAAATCAAACCATCCACTTACCCACCTTCTTCCCAAATCCACAGAACAAACGTGAGAGACTCCTGCATTCCTTGGACATTCACAGGCAACTTCGTTACTACTTGGACAAAACTAAGACTTTCAGAAAATCTGACCAGCTCTTTGTATCCTATGCTACAGCTTCTCAAGGGAAGGCTATATCAAAGCAAACCATTTCCAAATGGATACGTCATTGCATACGTTTTTGCTACACCCATCATGGAAAACCAGTTCCTGCTACCATTAGGCCCCACTCTACCAGGGCAACAGCTACTTCTACAGCCTTTCTCGGGGGGGGTTCCAACAAAGGAGATTTTGGAAGCTGCAACTTGGAGTTCAGTACACACCTTTACCAAACACTATCACTTACCACTTTACTCTAAGACCAGGGCGGGCTTCGCCACTGCAGTTCTGCAGGGCCTTCTAGCCTCCTCTAACCCTCTATGATACCTCCACCCATCCTTAGCTTTGGGATTCAACCCAAGTGTGATGACTGCAGCAGGGTACCACAATGAACATAGTACAGTTTTGTACCTACCATAAATGTAGATGTTCGAGTGTACACCCTGCTGCAGTCCAGGTTACCCACCCTCCATCCCCTCTGACCTACTGGCTAAATTTCTTCAATACCTTCCTGATGTATTTGCTTATAGCTGAAGGGATTTTGTATTTGTGCAAGTTTACTCAATTTGGTACTAATTACTGACCACCTTTTTGGGGGCACCTGACATCTGGGGCAAGAAAAACTGAAGAAAATGGCGTCAGTTGCATTATATATACCCCTGGCGCACTGGCATCAGGGAAGAAGTGACAGCAACTGACGCCGGACCAAGACTTTGGAATTCCAGCCGACTGCGGGACCGCCTGACGACAGGATAACCCAAGTGTGATGACTGCAGCAGGGTGTACACTCTAACATCTACATTTATGGTAGGTACAAAACTGTACTTTTCTTCTCTTGTGAGGCTTTTTTTGTGCTTTAAGGCCGTAATCCCAGTGTGCATGCTCACTACTACTGTGACATTTGGTGTACAATGGGCATCAGCCAGGGCATGTCAGTCACTGTTGCAAAAGAGGTAATCTTACAAGACAGCCTTGGCCCACCCCCCTAAAGTCATTGCTGTCATGGAGCCTTCAGTCTTCACTGGGGATTCTGTAATGGAACCAAGTGGCCTGACAGTAAACTCACCCCATCCCACAAAGAGAAGCAAGCCAGTAAAGCTAAGTTACTCTTCTTTTTTTTCCCATGGCAAATTCAGCAGGTGTCTTAAGGTTCTGTTCCAACATGGGTCAGCTGAATTCATAGTCAGATCTTCATCCTTCTACACCAGTGGAACTGGCTAAGGAAAAATAAATAATATATATATATTTTTTTTTTGGTGGATTACTGGAGTACTGACAGTACAATCATAAATTCATGACCCTCAAACATGGTTAAATGAAGCAGCAGCATGCTGGTTAATAATGCAGTTAATTCACACACACAAAACAGAGAGTGACCAGATGTTTCCATACACTTTATTTGTTGCCTTACAGTGTTAAGATGTCTGTCACCAGTATGTACCTACGTAAGCAACTGAAATAACTCAATAAAGATGTCCTTCAAGGATGCATCTGCAGTCCTTACAAATGGGTTGTCCTGTCGTCAGGCAGCCCTTCGGTCGGCCGGATTCCAAAGTCTGGGTCCGGCTTCGGCTGGTGTCGCACTTCACCCGACGTCACTGCGGCAGTTATTCGGGTATAAAGGCATCAGCCGACGCCATTTTCCTCAGTCTTTCTTGCCGCGTGGCGCCCGAAGCAGAAGCTGTTCGCAAGTGCCGGTCGGTCAGATCCAGAGATTACTACTACGGAATACTACGAAGACTTCTATAAAGCTAAGTACCCGTTAGGGACTCTTTCTTGCCTCAGCCGATGTCAGAGAAAGTTAATAACTGTTTATCTTGTGGGAAACAAATACCTCATAAAGATTTCCACTCTATTGCATACATTGTTTAGGCCCAGACCACGGCGTAGCAGCTTGTCTAGCCTGTGCTTCTTTTAACGCGGACGCTTAAACGCCGCTCGGACTTTGCTGAACAGATTTTCGGCTCGATTTTGCCTACATTATGCCGTCAGATCCTCCGACTCGCAAATAACCAAAAGCGAAGAAAAGGACCGACACTCGCGGTCGCGGTTTCGCTGAAACCGGTTAAGCAATCCACGAGTGTCTCTGTTTCGGCGAAACCGAGCAGGCGGTTCTTTCTTCAGCCGATAACTTGCCTTCTACCGAGGCCTCTTCTACACTGGTAGATACGGCTTCTGAAATCCAGCCTTCTGTTGCGATTTCACAAGATTTATCAGACACCATTCCACTAGAAATTTCTACCCCTGCACGTGGAGCTGCTAGGCCTCCTCCAGCTATGTCTATTAAGGCCTTTGCCAGGGCTAAAGCAGCCAAAACTTCCAAACCTGTGCCTGCCAAGCCCCCCTCTCACAGGCCCAGCACCAGCTCCCATATGCTTTCTTTGGCACAGGATCTCATCACTTTAATTCGTGGATCCCAGCCACATCTGGACAGGGCCTCTCTCCCTCCTCCAGAAAAGAGGCCTAGAGCAGAGCCCCCTGAGCCAGTAGCCACAGATGATTCTTCTGATGATTCAGAACATTCAGACCCTCCTGAGGCTTCTTATTCTCTTTACGAAGACTCTGATGCTGAGGAGTCCATCCCTTCAGCCTCTCCTCCTGAGGAATTTTCCTTTGGGGAAACCTTGCATGCTATGAGGGAACATTTTCAGTGGCAGGGCCAAGATTTCTCAGACTCCAGAAAAAGGCTTAGGACCTTTCTACTCTTACCACAGCATAGGCCTTTAGCTATTCCTCCAGTTCTATCTGTTGTTGATGATGCATTCAATGATGCTTGCACTACTCCTGATACTTTACCTCCGGCTCCTGCTAAACCAGATAGGTACTACAGGGTCCCGGACACTCATCACCATTTATATAAGGCCCCTTTTGCAGATCCAGAGACTATCTCCCAGGGCCCTAAAGCTGTAGCAGCTACTTCTTCTAAAAAACCCCTCCCCTCTGACAGGGAATCCAGGTCCTTAGAGAGATGGGGTAAAAGTTTACACCTCTGCTACTTTGTCAGCTAGAGCTTTGAACTGCCAATTTCATATGATTCAATATCAAGAGTTTATGCTTGACCAGTTGACTAAAAGCTGTCCTCTGAAGAATCTTTAGATAAAAAGTATGTTCAAGAAATGTTACATAACATATAGCAGGTTAGTAACCATTCTTTAAAATGTGGCTATGATGCACTGGAGGCTTCCTTTAGATCAGCCATGACTGGCACAGTTATCAGGAGGCATGCATGGTTGAAAGAGCAGGCATTACCAGACCATGTCAAATCTAAGCTTTTGGATGCACCTATGGACAAGGTCAATTTATTTGGTGCCCCTGCACAGCAGGTTCTGAAAAAGATGGAAGAAAAAGCAAAATCTGTGCAAACAGTTAAAGATTTCTTACAGGTTCAGCCTCCAAGGTTTAGCAGGAATTGGCCCTCCAAGAATTGGTCCTTTCCGGAATCCTCTAAGGCACAGAGAGGCAGGAATAGGCGCTCTAGAGGCAGAAACCAATCCAAGGGTGCCTACAGGGGTCGCCAGTGGCAGGGTAACAACCAACGAGGCACGGATACAGCCACCACCACTACAACAACTCAATCAAAGTGACTTGGCGGTGGCACCGGCTACCAGGGAACAACTAGAAGCACCCTTAGGCGGAAAGCTAACATTATTTTCAAGAAACTGGCACTGCATTACAAGAGAAAAATGGATTTTGAAGACTATAGACAAAGGTTACAGGTTCCATTTCCATACACTACCAGGAAAGAGAGGAATGCCAAACCTGCCACCTTCTCAAAGGGCAGAAGCTCTGAAGCAAATATCTCAACTATTAAAAATGCGTGCTGTGGAAAAGGTACCATTTATGGAGCAAGGGAAGGGATTTTACTCCAGGCTCTTCCTGGTACCAAGAAAAGAAAACAAATGGAGGCCTATTCTAGATCTGTCCGCTCTAAACACATTCCTCATTGTTCCAAAATTCAAAATGCTGACCCTACAGCAGCTTCTTCCCATGCTGGGCAAGGAGTCTTGGCTGGTAACTCTAGATCTCAAGGAGGCATACCTGCACGTCCCCATAAGACCAATTTGCAGAAGATACCTCAGATTTCTTGCAGGATCAGAGCATTATCAATTCTCAGCATTGCCCTTTGGCTTATCTACTGCGCCCAGAGTGTTCACGAAATGCCTGGCATCAGTAATCGCTCATTGCAGACTTCAGGGAATTCAAATCTATCCCTACCTGGACGACTGCCTGATACAAGCGGACAACAAAACAAATTAACAGAAGACTTACAAAGAGTCATCTACCTGCTACAAGCCCTGGGATACACAGTCAATACAAAAAGTCAAGGCTGATTCCATCCCAAATAATAACCTTTCTGGGTGCAGAACTGGACACATCAAAACAAATGGCATTTCTAACTGCAGAAAAGAAAGAGCAACTTCCTCTCTATTTCTTGGCATTAACAAAGCAGAGCCATCTAACTGCAAGAAAAGTGCTACAAGCTCTAGGCTTCATGGCATCCTGCATAATTCTGGTCCCTCATGCCAGGCTTCATATGAGAAAGCTACAGTGGTACCTAAAGAATTTGTGGTCTCAGCACAAGCACAGCCTGGAAACCAAAATTCCAATGATCCCATGCCTGAAGCAAGAGTTCTTATGGTGGGCTCAGGCCTGTCAATCAAACACAGGACTGCCCTTCTGCAAAAGCCAACCAAGACAAACTATCACGACAGATGCCTCAGACCTCGGTTGGGGGGCACACATGATGGACAAGTGCATTCAAGGCCTATGGACTCAAGACCAACTGCATCTACACATAAATCTAAAAGAAATGATGGCAGTAAAATTGGCAATCCAGGCATTCAGACCTCTTCTCCACGAAGGCCAGCTGTTGATAAGGACAGACAACACCACAGTTATGTGGTACATCAACAAACAGGGAGGCACACACTCTTACCCCCTATGCCGGCTGGCACTAAACCTATGGGATGTGGCCCTGAGCTACAACCTTCAGTTACAGGCAATTTATGTACCAGGAAAGGAAAACATTCTAGCAGACATATTAAGCAGAACTACAACAGATGCCCACGAATGGATGCTGCATCCGGACATCTTCAAAGCCATCACAAGAGAATGGGGATTCCCACAAATAGACTTGTTTGCATCCCCATACAATCACCAGTTGAAGAAATTCTGCACAAGGACTTACCACCCACTTGCTTGGAAGGTGGACTCCCTATCCTTCAGTTGGAAAAGCCTGACAGCATACGCATTCCCACCACTTCCTTTGATGCACAAGGTGCTTCTCAAGATCAAAGAGGAACGTCCGAGGATCATTCTGATAGCTCCAGACTGGCCAAGACAACATTGGTATCCATTGCTGAGGAGCATGTCCCGGGAACAAATATGGACACTGCCCCTGATCCCATTACTGTTAACACAGAACGACTTCAACATCCTGCATCCAAACCTGAAAACTCTGCAGCTAACTGCCTGGAACATTACATGACAACAATTAACCCAAATTTATCCCAAAGGGTTAAGGACATAATCCTGGAGGCTCGTAGACCTTCAACAAGAAAGAATTATGCAGCAAAATGGAAAAGATATCTCATCTGGAGTGCTGCAAAGGGGCAAGATGTGACACTGGTGAACATAGCCAACATCCTGGAGTACTTGGCGGAGCGCTACCACACAGGCCTGTCCTATTCCTCCATCAAGATACATGCATCCGCTATTTCAGCACAATACAGCTTGGATCCTCCTGTCTTCTCGCATCCTCTGCTCAGACAGTTTCTAAGGGGAATTAAAAATGTAAAACCTCCCAGGAAACCTCCATTGCCAGCATGGGACTTGAACTTTGTGCTAGAAAAACTGACTCTACCTCCTTTCGAGCCAGCAGCTACAGCAGACTTGCAATACCTATCCTGGAAGACCGCCTTCCTGCTGGCAATAACTTCAGCAAGAAGGGTCTCTGAACTACAAGCATTAATGGCAGTACAACCCTTCCTGATCTTCCATCAAGATAGAGTGTCCATGAGAACAAATCCTACATTTATGCCTAAGGTGGTATCCAGAGTCTCTTTAAATCAGGCTATCCACCTTCCTACATTCTTCCCAATCCACAGAACAGGGAGAAAGCTCTTACATACCTTGGATGTACACAGGCAATTACGCTACTACCTGGACAGGACAAAAAGCAATAGAAAAACTGACCAGCTTCTGGTAGCTTATGCAACAGGAAAAGAAGGAAGACCAATTTCTAAACAGACAATCTCCAAATGGATAGGAAATTGCATTAGACTTTGTTACTCCTACCATGGAAAGGAAACTCCAGAGAACATCAGGCCTCACTCCACAAGGGCCACAGCCACTACCACAGCTTTCTTACGAGGAGTGGCTACCAAGGACATTATAGAGGCTGCTACTTGGACCTCCGTGCATACATTTGCCAAGCATTATAACTTACCTCTATACTCTAGATCCCGTGCTGGCTTTGCCACTGCTGTTTTGCAAGGGATCCTGACTACACCATAATCTATTCTCATTTCCTCCTCCCTAGTTTAGCTATGGTATTCTACCCATTTGTAAGGACTGCAGATGCATCCTTGAAGGACATAGTACAGTTTTGTACCTACCATAAATGTAGATGTTCGAGAGGAATGCATCTGCAGTCAGGATTACCCACCCTCCTTCCCCTCTGAGGTACTCCTAGGGTGCTTACCAATCTTCAGCTAGCTTGGGGGGGGATCTATTATGGTGTATTTGTTTGTATATATGTACATACATGCTTATTTTGTGTGTTTGCTCTCTACTATTTGGAAACTTTGGCATTTATCCAAATTTAGCCTACCAAGAGGGCACCTGGCATCTGGGGCAAGAAACACTGAGGAAAATGGCGTCGACTGATGCCTTTATACCCGAATAACTGCCGCAGTGACGTCGGGTGAAGTGCGACACCAGCCGAAGCCGGACCCAGACTTTGGAATCCGGCCGACCGAAGGGCTGCCTGACGACAGGACAACCCATTTGTAAGGACTGCAGATGCATTCCTCTCGGACATCTACATTTATGGTAGGTACAAAACTGTACTTTTGTCCTCATTCTTCGGGCTAGATTTAGGTTTCTTGTGCGTTACAAGCAAAACAGAAATACTCACATAAAATGCATCTGTCTAAGTACACATCTTTGTCTGTTTGCCTACATTTGTCTAAACACAGACACACAGACACACAGACACACAGACACACAGACACACAGACACACAGACACACAGACACACAGACACACAGACACAGACACAGACACAGACACAGACACAGACACACAGACACACACACAGACACACACACAGACACACACACAGAGAAACATACACACACACACACAGACACAGACACAGACACACACACACACACAGACACAGACACAGACACAGACACAGACACAGACACAGACACAGACACAGACACAGACACACACACACACACACACACACACACACACAGACACACACACACACACACACACAGACACACACACACACACACACAGACACACACACACAGACACACACACACACACACACACACACACACACACACACACACACACACACACACACACACACACACACACACACACACACACACACAGTATTGTACCTTGGAATTTGTACTTCTTTCGCTCCGTAAAGTGCATGCCAGAATGGACATTTTTATCTGAGAAATAAATACTTCTGAATGCTCTAAATCATAAATTCTCACACTTTTGCCACAGTGAACCTTTCTCAAGAAACAGAAAAGTCACTGGAACTCCACTATGGATCAGGAAGGTGCTTTGGGCCTTCTCGTACAAATTCTAGCATCCAATACATTTTATAGATGCAGACTGGCCTCAAAACACCGAAACATTTGACATTTTGGAAAGTTAAAGATCCCAGTACAGTGGGGGTTGGGGAATTTGCCCTTTTTTCCTCACTGTAATAGGTTCATAGGTAGGTACTAGGCTATCTGCCTGAAGGCATTTATAAGCCTAGCTGGAAAGTGTTGGCTTTCGCTGACCCCTTAGATTAGTTCCCTGTGCCTCTGTCCAGTAGACGCATTGAAGTGATCCTTGGGGTATACTTTGTTTCCCATCCACTTGTCAAGGTTTCTCTTGAAGAGGTTTAGCGAGGAGCTCTGCCTAATGTAGATTGGAATCCTGTTCCAGAGCATGGGAAGTCTCTGGGACAGGAATCTATCCCTCCAGCATGTCCTATTTGTCGTGGTTAGGTTTATATCCCTAGCACGTGCGGCTTGAGGGGATATGTTTTTCTTTAGATGGAGAAACTTACAAAACCAAGTCACAAACAATCCAATAAGTGTCACGGCCCATTGAAGGGCCGTGACACTTATTGGATTGTTTGTGACTTGGTTTTGTAAGTTTCTTTGCCTATTATTATTCAGTTGTCATTGTATTCATGGACATATCCGGTGTGGGATCTCCTATACTTGCAGCTGATAACAATGAAATGTCTAAACTATGAGATGAAGTTTCATCTCTTAAGAGTGATACTGGCAAGCTATTTGGTCTTTTAGAGAGCTTGCAAATGATTCCAGGTGTTAATGAACCATTGGTTATTCCTACAACTGTACCTGTGCGTAAGACTGGTTGTGAGTTGGATACCAACCATTCCCTAAAGGAGGATGTTTTAGAAAAATGGACCCATTCTGTTGGGTCCAATAAATTGGGATATGGTGGTTCCTCGCTTGTAGGCCAACGTAGAGTCAGTGATGAAAGTTTTTTATTGCCAAATGGACAGGCGACTTGCAGCCCGAAAGGGACTGCCAACAGGCTGGATCTTACTGAACCAGCAAACAGCAGTCGGATAAACATCACTGATTTTACTTTTGACTTTTCCATTTATGATGTGGAGGAGGAAGGGAAACGTACCGGTGCTAAACCTAAGCGACTATTTCCAGTAAAAACATATTCATCAGTTACCAATAGTTCTCCACAAAACAGAAAAGGTACTGTTACTAATCTTTTAGGTGCAGATCAAAATCAGCAGCTCAGCCGTGACAAACAGTTTAATAAATTTTTGACAACAGACTATAATTTTGACAAAGTTATTACTGGTCAAAAGGAGAGTCAGACTACCCCAAGGTGTCTTAAAGACATGATTTTTTACTTGGCAAAAAACTTAAAAAATATTAATGGAATAAAGGCTGATAATGCATATTTACACAAGTGTTTAGATATGAAAATTGTTCCTATGGGTCTCAGATTTTTTAAGATGCCCATGGGTATTGTTATTTCTGATAAAAGTGTAACAGAGTTTAATGCATTTTTTAACCAATGTGGGTTTAATTTTATGAAAATACTCTTTAAATACAATGATGAAAGGTTAGGTATATTGATACAGGAGACTGAGGATTTAAATATTAAGATTACCAGTGACTTGTTATTCTCTGATTGGGAAAGGTTATACAAGAAACAATATAATTTGCCAGATAAATGGGTGGAAAATGTTTGTATTAGAAAGCAAAAGAAACTGATAAGAGATTGTGAACAGTGTAAAAATGGTAAAGTTTATGAGTGGTACACACATAAGGAAGTGAATAGTAGTATCTATGTTAAGAAGGCTGATTATCAGTATGAAGTAGACGATTTTAATGATAGGAAACAGAATTCCCATTTTCAGCGGGGGGATTTCAAATAAGGGCAACCGTACAGGAACACCTATCAACAGGACCATTGGTCAACTTGGAGACCCAGACAGAGACAGTGGGGGGGGGGAGACAGTGGAGAGTAAGAAATTAACTGAAATAGTAAGTCTTGATGTTAATAGAGTGGACAATAAGTATACGTACAAAAATTTTAACATTTACAATTTTTCAAGTTTGGACATACAGAAGACTCATTTTGAGTTATTGTCTAAGAGTATGAAATATATTCCCAGTTCCCATTTCGGGCTAGTTGACTTTTTATGTGAATTAAAATAATTTATTAGAAAGATTAATTTAGGAATATTTTTAATGACAAAATTAATATTGAAAAGTCTTTAGTTAAGAATGAAGCTAATAGTTTGAAAGCCAAAAGTACGTTTATACCGCCAATCCATCCGAAGGTAGATTTATATGAGAAAATAGTTGCTAGGGAAATTTATCGGGTATCCAAAACCATTAATGAAAATGTTACTTACAACCTATCAGAAGAGGAAAGAATGACACTTAAGGGTTTACAGGAAAATTCAAGTATCAGAGTGATGAAACCAGACAAAGGGGTGGGATAGTTATATACGATAGTATAAAATATTCCAAAAAAATTCATGATATTTTATATCAAACGGAATTATCAAAATATTTCCATCAATGAGGTCAACATGGCGTACCAACATATAGATTCCTACATTGAGGAATTTTATATAGATGGCAGGATTAATAGGGAGACCTACAATTTTTTAAAAGTAAAGTATCCTAGGCTAGCAACTATTGTGGGTATTCCCAAAATACATAAGAATACACCAGACCCCCCATTCCGGCCAATTATCTCTGGAAGTAAATCAAAAACCTTTCCTATGGGTAAATATATAGATAGGTTATTAAAACATATATATAGTAATATATCCCACTTAGTGAAAAACTCTTGGGAATTTTTGGGTTTGTTTCCTATAAGTACAAGTAAAGAAAACCTTATTTTTGTTACCATAGATGTTGTTGATCTTTTTTCAAGTATACTTAAGCATGCTGGATTGGAAGCTTTTTGCAACAGTATTACATCATTTGCTAATCTTACCTGGGAACAGACCAAGCTCATTATGGAGTTGATGGCCATTGTTTTAGAAAACAATTTCATATTTTTTGAAGGGGAGTATTTCAAGCAAACCAGAGGGGTAGCTATGGGTGCAGCCTGTGCACCTATCTTTGCCAACCTGGTTATGCTTGACTGGGAACTCACCACGCTTTTTCCCTGTGAATATTTTAAAAGTGTTAAACATTAGTTGAGGTTTTTGGATGACGTATATATTATGGGACGATAGTGTGGAAAAATTAGACAAAGTTTTTGTATTTTTTAAATACTACTAGTGAATATCTTAAATTCACTTATACGTATAATACTGAGGGAATAGCGTATTTGGATACTTGTATATATAAGCAAGATGAAACCTTTCATTCCAAAATATATAGGAAACATACATTTACCAATGACTACTTGGAATATAGTAGTTGTCATCCAATGAACATGAAACATAATATATATAAAAGACAGGTTATTCGAGCAGCTCGCATGACATCTGATGTCAATGTATTGACAGAGGAAATTGAGTTCATTACCAAACTGTTGAGAGAGGATATCCAGCTAATGTTCTGTCTACTATAGGTCATGGTGTTATGCAGGAAAGAGACAGCAAATATTGCCCTTTATTGGGAACGGGTTTTGAAACCAGACATTTGCTAGAAGCTGTAAATAGAGACGGAAACATTCCTAATGGGCATTATAGGTCTTTAATATTATTATATAGCCCAGGAGTTGACAAGATTATTCATATAATAAATACATTTTGGTATTTGATATCCCAGGATTTTAAATTAACACAAATTATAGGGGCAAAACCTAGAATTATTTATAAAATGGGAAGGAACATAAAAAATTTATTGATTCCTAGGAGAACAAATGGGGACAGGAGGTCAAATGAATGATCTCATACTTTTAAGTGTGGTTCCTGCAACCAGTGCAAGTACATTTTAGAAAACACAAAATTGATTATTCAAAATGAGACACACACTACAATTAAACTTAAATATGGGAATTGTAGAACCAAGATGCTAATTTATATAGCGAAATGTATGTGTACTTTTTCTATATGGGAAAAACTGAACGTTGCTTTAGACAACACATTTACGATCATATTTACAGTATTCATAAAAGAGTTAACTAATGCACTATATAGACACATTAGTATTACTGATGAAAGACATAAGTTTAAGTTTGCTATTTTGGAAACTATCACTGTTGACCCCATAGGTGGTGATCATAAATCTTTGTTAAGTTTCAAAGAAATTTGGTGGCAATTTTTTTTAGATGCCACAACCTGTCCTGGTCTTAATGACTATATCTCCTGTAAACCTATTTTAGAACATTGTACATATTCTCTCCTTTTTCATATATGTTTTATATAGTAGCTTTTCACAGTATTTGATTCTTTACTTATTTACATAGATGGTTGCATATATTTTTGCATTATGATTCACGGCACTAAGGGTATAGGCATTATTATACTTTTTACCCCCATCATTTTTAATTCATACATATTCTAGCTTACATTTCCCATCTATTATTATACACGTTTATTATGAAGGTAAAAAAGTTGGGTTTTGAATGAGGAATTTGTGTTTTAAATGAGAAAAATGTGTTTTATGTATGGATTGTGATACATACTATCATATTATTTGACAGCATTTTTTTTCTGATTCAAGCCGATACAGTAATTTAATGCATTCATATGTAATGGATTGTTTTTAAAAAAAGATTACAGTTGAATTGAGTTCATACTGTTTTTCTTTTAATATAGTACAGTAGAGCAAGGTATTTTTTAACAATAAAGAAAATCTAAGTTTTATAAGTTTTTATGAATGGTAGCTTTAAGGGGCGGAACTTGTTACATGGGTTATTGTGTATCCTTTAGTATCCGCTTCCTTTTGGCGCCAAATTTTAAATAAAAGGGTTGTTTTAACATTTACAAAAGGTTCCGAAGAAGCCCACAATTTGAGTGGGTGAAAACGCTTAACCTTTATTTGTTTGACACGAGGCTTTGAAGCGAGTTTTCTCTGTCTACATTACTGTTGTTTATCTCCTGGCATTGGAATAAAGAATTTCGAGCGATTTTTCGTTTGTGCTTCTATTTGTTGGAGCGTTTTGATACAGTGGAGCATTTTTTCTACCTGGAATTATTATTGCCAATTTCTTGTTTTTTCTACAGCTAATTGTGACTGTTTATTGAAGGGCCGTGACACTTATTGGATTGTTTGTGACTTGGTTTTGTAAGTTTCTTTGCTTATTATTATTCAGTTTCTTTAGGTGGAGCATGTCCATCAATTCTGGGTTGGACATGGCCTTGTATGTCAGGCAGAGATCACCTCTGAGTAGGCGGGTATGCAACCGAGTACAGCTGGAGTTTCTTCAGTTGAGCTGCATAGGGCATCTATTTGAGGCCAGTGATCCTCTTGGTGAGGTACTTCTATTGTCTTTCCAGCTGTTGCAGGTGTCTTGTAAGGTACATCCCAAATGGGGCGTTGCACTCTATGATGGGTTTGATGAGTGATGCGTAGAGGGGCACAATGATCTCCTTTGATCTGGATGCAAACCCTTTTGTGATTAGGTGGGCCAGATAGAAGGATTTTATAACCACTTTGGTAATGTGATTGTCAAAGGAGAGGTTACTATCTACTTGGGTCCCCAGATCCCTTATTACGTCTTCCATATTTAGGGGGCTACCACCTATGTGGTAGTTTGTGGATACTATGTTTTTTCCAAAGGGGATGACTGTGCACTTTTCGGCATTTAGCTTGAGGCCATGGTTTTGACACCAGGTATCTGTTTCAGTGAGACCCTTTTGGAGGATGTCTGTCTCAGCCAGAGAGTCAGTTATAGCAACTAGTTTGCAGTCATCTGTGAACTTGGTCAGCCATAGTCTTCCTGTGCTTGCCTGGACCTCTGAGAAATATATGCCAAACAGAAGGGGTCCTAGGACTGAGCCCTGGGGAATGCCACTTGTAACTGGTTTAGAGTCAGACCTAGCTCCTGCAACTCTTACTATGTGGGTTCTGTCCGTGAGCCAGTTGGCAACCCATCTCAGAACATAGGGGTTTATGTTCAGGCTGGTGAGCTTGTCTATAATACCAGAATGGGGAATGGTGTCAAAGGCCTTTGCGAGGTCTAGGTAGGCTGTGTGGACCACCTTTCCCTCATCTGTAGCCTTGGTAACTATCTCAAAAAAGTCCACCGTGTTTAGGAGGCATGATCTGCCCTTAACAAAGCCAAACTGGGTAGGGTCCAGTGTTTGGAGGTTCCCAATGTCTCTGTTAATGTGATCCATGATGATGCGCTCCATAGCCTGGCAGATCAAGCTAGTCAGGTGATAGTTCCCGTGGTCTGTTGTGGCTCCACCTTTGTGGAGCGGAATAACCGTTGCTGTGCACCACTCTATGGGCACGTAGCCTGTGGGAGGCTGAGTTTGAACAGTGTGTTTAGGTGAGGGGTTAGTTCATCTTTGAGCTCATGTAGGACGCAGCCTGGGTCACCGTCCGGTCCCATTGATGCTGTGTTTTTGGCTTTGGAGAGGGCTGTTTTAACACAAGTGTCTGTGATTTCAGGGGCACTGCATTCTTCTGGTATGATTATGGGCCCTTTTTGGGGGTAAAAGGGGTGGTGAAGTTTGCACTGACCCTGTCTGCCAGGATGTTGGTCATATTGGTTGGTTCAGTGTATTTTGTGCCATTCTGCACTAACTTCGAGCAGATCTGAGAATTGCCACTTAGGTTCTTGACATAGCTAATGAATGCTTTGTGGTTATCTTTGGAGTCCTTGGCAATTTTTCTTTCAAAGCTCACCTTGGATGATTTTATTAGGGATTACAGTTTCTTGCTGATACTGATCAGGGGTGTCTTCCCTTCTTGGGATTTTACTCTTTTCTTTTCTAGTTTCCTCCTTCTATTGTATAGCTTGTTTACGGCAGGGGTCCACCAGACTGGTCTCCTTTTGTTGGAGGAGTGAGTCTTGGTTTTGCTTGGGATAACATGATCTGTGCATTCTTGTAGGTGCCCGTAGAGTGCATTTGTAAAGGATTTTGCAGCTTGGACAGTGTTATCTTTTATCATGGGGGCTTTGAAACTTTCCACCTCGGTCTTAAGTCACGTGAAGTTTGCTTTTGAAAAGTTTTTCACGGTGGTTTCTTTGACTGGGGGTGGGGGCAAAATGTAAATATCCAGAGTGATTAGTTTATGGTCAGATCTAACCAGCGAGGGGTTGACCTCCAGTGTGGAACACCGGGCGCCCACGTTGGTGATGACCAGGTCCAGTATGTTGTCACCTCTGGTGGGGGTGTTGACCAGTTGATCCAGTGCGTTAGAGTTTATAAATTCTAGGAAATGTTGGGCAAGGGAGTTGGTACTTGAGTAGTTCTCCCAATTAATGTTTGGGTAATTGAAATCACCCAATGTCAGGGTGTTTGGTAGGACCTTTATGTTTCCCAGTGTTTCCAGAAATGCGGAATGGGGGTCCTGGGACATGGTGGGTGATTTGTAGCAAGCTACAATTTGGATTGCAGTTTTGCCCATTGTTAGTTGCACATAGATGATCTCTGAAGCATCGTGCTGTGCCACTAACCTGGAGGTGTGGGTATCTGTGATGAATATGGATACACCCCCGCTTTTTGTATTTCGGTCTGGGTTTTGTGGCTGAAATGTATGGTATGAGTTGTAGCCTGGTAGTGCTGAGGTGCTCTCTGGAACCTTAAACCAGGTTTCTGTTACTGCACATATATCAATTTTCTCCATACTGAGGAGTGCCTTGAGTGCGTGTATTTTGAGGTTTAGACTTCTGGCATTGAGTAGCATTACCCTCAGTTTTTTGTTACTTGTGCTATTTACAGCGGTGGGTTTGTCTTTTGAGCCTTGCCTAAAAAAGGCACTATGGGGGTGGCAAGAGCCTTGGCCAGTATTCAAAAGCCTACGGGTGACAGGTGCAAGCCATCTCTAGCGAAGCAGAGTGGCTTGTCGAGCATGTCATCCCAAGCTGACAGACACTGGATCCCCTTTGAATGACACCAGAAGCTTAGCCAATTGTTGAAATTGATAATTTTTTTTACCATGGTATCATTTTTGGTGAAGGCAGAATACTACTCTGGGTCATACTGGCCTGGGCTACGTGATCAGAGATCTCCTCCATGTCTCGTTTCATGTAGTCCAGGGAGGTACGGCTCAGGTCATTCACACCAACATGGACAATGACAGAGTTGTATTTGTACTTGTTCTGGAGTGACCTGAGTGCATGTGTTTTGTGGCGGATCCTGGCACTTGACAAGCAGCTAACAGTAACCTTCTTATTCAGCCTAGTCACTGGGACATCAGTGTGCCTGACTATAGAGTCACCTATTACTAGTGTGTTGGGTATGTTATTTTGCCTTAAGGGTTGTGATTGCATTTCACACTGGTTTTATGAATTATGTGTTTCATGGTTTGTGTTGGGGGGTGGAGGTTGCTTGGACGTCTGCTTTGGAGGTTTCTGCTGCTTTTGCAGATCTTTATTTAGAGCCTCCGAGTATGTTTTCGTGTATTTGTGTTTTTTTTGCCGGTGCTGGTTTCATAGGTCTGTCTATGTGAGACTGGTGGTGTGATGCAAGTAATTCCCTTGACTTACCTGGTCCAGTATTAGGTTGAGAGAGTTTAGCCTCCAGTTTGGCTGTATAATTGCATCTCCTGGATGTATTAGTGTTTGGTGGTAGGAGGAGAGAGTTGTCTGTGTACATGAGGCAGTTGTAACATTGCCTCAAAATGCTCAGATTCACCAGTTGAACCAGAGAGTACACCTGAAACTGCCCTTTTAACATGCCTGGATAGGTACAGTGAACTGTTTTACTGATTGACTGGTAAGGTTGAATAGAGAGCCTTGTCCTTCTCTACAGTATAGGGGGGGTCTAGTGCTAAGGTTTATTAGTGCTTGCTATGAGTTTTGAGCAAGTGCCGGGCTGAGAAATGAATGGTTTGAGTGCTTAAGTTTTATAGTAGGGAAATGAAAGATAGAAATTAGCCCAAAATGGCAAATAAACTATTAATTTCTGGGCTGAAACCACTCCTCCAGGGACAGGTAGGCTGCTCAAAGCTCCCCTCTATCACAGGTGAACAGTGAAACATCCTTCTATCCAAGTATGGTATGGGTAAACACAGAAATTTGTAATATAGCCCTGAATTCAGCACTAACCTGAAAACTGGACTATACTAGCTTAGAAAGGTGAGAAAACAAGTATTTTTTTTTTCAGAAAATAAAGCAGATACAATCAAAAAAACACTTTAAATGCACAGAAATGGTGAGAAAACAAGTATTTTTTTTTTCAGAAAATAAAGCAGATACAATCAAAAAAACACTTTAAATGCACAGAAATGGCTATCACACTTGAATGTGTAGCCTACAACAGTTAAACAGGTAATTTAAACACAAAAACGACTTTGTTAAAGTGCAGGAAGTAAAATAACCTAGAGCTGTTTACTGAATTTCCTGTTTGCACTTATTTTTAAAATCGTTTTTTTCTCAAAACTTGCATTTTATCTGTCTTTGGCCTAGCACTCTTGTGTGGGGTCATTTACCGCACTGTTATAACTTGCTGATACTTGTTAACCTCTGCTATATCTGAAAAAACAAAAAAACAAAAAAAAAATCTTGCTTTTTTCCCCACTTTTCTGAGATTTAAAAAAGTTCAGTTACAGGCTTGCTGTTCTTGAACTGTTTTAAGTTTCTGTGAGGCCATTTTTTGCTTGGGCTAAAGGAAAGTCTCTCTGTTGATCAGTGGCAGTGAAAAACATTGAGCAGCCTGCCTACCCCTGTGGGAGTGGTTACTGACTTGAAACTGTGGTTTTATTGGCCATTTTGGGCCAATTCCAAAACTCCTTCATCTTCCTCTCTTAAAACCCTCTTTGCTGGTTTTGCTGCTTTTGAGCATAGCGCAACAGCGGCAGCGCCTAATTGGGTTTAAACTATTCCTGGCTCCACAAAGTCTGCTCTTCACTTTTCCCTTAGAACTGCTCTATCTCTCAATTTAAACACCATATTCTCATTCTAAGGCCCTTTACTGGTCCAATTAAGTAATCCTACAAGTTAGCACTATTAAACCATAAGCACTACTTACTCTTATACTCTCTACAATTACCCTGTCCTCTATTGGTCCGTCTTAAATTCAGTTTCCCTATTACTCTAGCATGTCTAAAGGTCAGTCAATGGTTTCCTATCCAGTCCAGCTGGTGAATCTGGGAATTTTGAGGCAATGTTACAACTGTCTCATGTACACGGACAACCCTCTCCTCCTCCAAACAGGTTCAAATATATGTGAGAGATGCAACGATTTAGCCAAACTGGAGGCTGAGCTCTCTCATCTCATAACTGGTGTAACCAGTCAGGAGGAGAAGGTAACCTCACACAACACAATTCCAGTATCACATAGTCCCACCACATCAGCTAACCAAACACATAAATACACAAAAACATACTCGGAGGCTCTAAATAAAAATCTCCCTAAGCAACAGAGACCTCCGAAGCAGACATCCAAGCAAACGCTACCTCAAAACAAAACACACACAACACATAACCCACAAAGTCAGTGTGCCAAGCAGCCACAGCCCTTAAGGCTGAATAACACACCTGATACTCTTGTTATAGGTGACTCTATTGTCAGACACACTGACGTCCCGCTCACCAGGATGAATAAAGAGAAGGTCACAGTGAGCTGCCTGTCGGGTGCTAGGATCTGACACATAATGCAAGCACTCAGGTCACTCCAAAGCAAATACAAATATGACTCAGTCATTGTACATGCTGGTGTGAATGACCTGATATGTACCTCCCTGGACTACATGAAAAGAGACATAGAGGAGCTCTCTGATCATGTAGCCCAGGCTGGTATGACCCTGACCTTGAGCAGCATCTTACCCTCACCTAGAATGATGCCACAGTACAAAGACAAAATGATCGATTTTAACAATTGGCTAAAATTTTGGTGTCATTCAAAGGGGATCCAGTGTCTGTCAGCCTGGGATGACATGCTCGACAAGCCACGTTGCTTCGCTAGGGACGGCTTGCACCTGTCACCACTGGGCTTTCGGATATTGGCAAAGGCTCTTACCACCCCCATAGTGCCTTTTTTAAGCAAGGCTCAAAAGTCAAACCCACCCCATAGACAGCACAAGGAACAAGAAACTAAGGGTAATGCTGCTAAACGCCAGAAGTCTTAACCTCATGATGCACGACCGAAGCTCTCCTCAGTATGGAGAACATCGATATCTGTGCAGTGACAGAAACCTGGTTCAAGGCTCCAGAGAGCACCCCAGCACTGCCAGGCTATACCTCATATCATGCTTTTCGTCCCAAAACCCGGACCGAACCACAAAAGGAGGGAGTTTCCATATTTATCAAGGATATCCACACCTCCAGGTTAGTGGCATTGTACCGCGTATCGGAGACCATCCATGTGCAACTAACAGTGGGCAAGATTGCTTTTCAGTTTATAGCATCCTACAGACCACCCTCTCAAAGTCAGGAATCCCATTCGGCTTTCCTGAAAACATTGGAGAACATGAAGATCTCTCCGAACACCATTATATTGGGTGACTTCAACTACCCAAACATTGACTGGAAGCACTACTCAAGCCCCAGCACCTTGGCCCAAAGATTCCTGGAAATTATAAACACAAATGCTATGGAACAACTAGTCACCACTCCCACAAGAGGGACAACATACTAGACCTGATCATTACCAACATGGGGACTCTATGCTCCACACCAGAAGTATATCCCTCATTGGTAAGATCAGACCAGAATTAATTTCACTGGATGTCCACATCCCGAACCCACCCCAGCCCAGAAAACCACAGTGAAAACTTCTCAAAGTTTAACTTCTCACTTCTCAAAACCAAGTGGAATCCTTCAAGGCCCCAGGGCCAGTGGAAACTACAGCCCAAACTGCAGAATCCTATATAAATGCATTCTACGGACATCTCCAGGAATGCATGGATCATGCTATCCCAAACAAAACCAAGACCCAATCATCCAAAGGCAGGCCCAGTCTGGTGGACACCTGCCATAAATAAACTGTACAACAGAAGGAGGAAGCTACTACATGATAGAGCAAAATCCCTAATAGGGAAGGCATCTCTGATCAGTACAAGCAAAAAATTACGATCCCTCATAAAATCCTCCAAGGCCAGCTTCGAGAGAAAAATTGCACAAGACACCAAAGACAGTCATAAGGCTTTTTTCAGTTATGTTAGAAACCTGGGATGCAACTCCCAGACTTGTTCTGAGTTGATTCTAAATGACAAAAAATACACTGAACCCACATACATCGCCAATATCCTGGCAGACAGGTTCAGTGCAAACTTCTCCACCCCCAAAAGAGCAAGCATCTATCCCGGCAGAGGGCTGCCTCCCAAACATCTCAGATGCTCAGGTGAAGGCTGCCCTCTCCAAAGCAAAAAACACTGCTTCCATGGGACCAGATGGCGCCCCAGGTTGCGTCCTACATGAACTACAAGAGGAACTAATCCCTCAAATAAAACAGCTATACAATCTCAGCCTCACTACAGGATATGTGCCCACAGAATGGCGTACAGCAACAGTGGTCCCACTTCACAAAGGTGGAGCCTCTACTGACCCTGGAAACTATCGCCCCATAAGCCTGACTAGCTTTGTCTGCAAGGCTATGGAGAGGATCATCATGGAGCTCATAAACAAAGACATTGGGGACCTACAGACACTAGATCCTACCCAGTTCGGCTTTGTCAAGGGCAGATCCTGCCTTTTGAACCTGGTTGACTTCTTTGAAACAGTCACCGAAGCCATAGATGAAGGGAAGGTAGTCCACACAGTCTATCTGGACCTTGCAAATGCATTTGACACAATACCCCACTCGGGCATCATAAATAAGCTATCCAGCTTAAATATAAACCCCTATGTCACAAGATGGGTCGCAAACTGGCTCAAAGACAGAACCCACAGAGTGAGAGTTGCTGGAGTCATGTCAGACTCGAAACCAGTCACAAGTGGCGTCCCACAGGGTTCTGTCCTGGGACCACTCTTGTTCGGTATATACTTTTCCGAGGTACAGGCAAATGTGGGAGGACTATGGCTCGCCAAGTTCGCAGACGACTGCAAACTGGGTGCCATAATCAACTCTCCAGCTGACACAAACATCCTTCAAAAAGGTCTCACAGAGACAGATAACTGGTGCCAGCGCCATGGTTTAAAGCTAAATGCCAAAAAATGTATAGTCATACCCTTTGGCAAAAACAATGTGCCCACAAATTACCACATAGGCGGAAACCCATTAAGTACAGAGAAAGTTATTAGGGAACTGGGGACCCAAGTTGATAGCAATCTCTCCTTCGAAAACCATATTGCCAAAGTGGTTAGAAAGACCTTCTACATAGCCCACCTCATCACGAAGGGTTTCACATCTAGTTCAAGAGAGGTAATCGCGTGCCTTTATTCATCCCTCATCAGGCCCATCATAGAATACAATGCCCCTTTTGGGATGTACCTTACCCGACATCTGCAGCAATTAGAAAGACCCCAAAAGTATCTCACCAAGAGGATCAAGGGTCTCAAACAGATGCCATATGCTGCTCTGTTAAAAAATCTCCAGCTCTACTCAGTTGCATACCGCCTACTTCGAGGCGATCTATGCCTGACATACAAAGCTATGTCAAATCCAGAATTAATGGACATGCTCCACCTCAGTAAATCTAAATCTCTTAGAGCCACACGAGGGACTTGAACCTCAGCACAGAAATAAATAGAACTTGCTGGAGGGACAGGTTCATAACCCAGAGGCTCCCTTTGCTCTGGAATAGAATTCCAGTTCATGTGAGGCAGAGCACCTCACTGAATCTCTTCAAGAAGAATCTCGATAAGTGGATGGGGGATCGTAGGTTTGTCCCAGGGATTACTCCCGTGTCACTATTAGACAGAGACCCAGTAAACTAAACCTTAAAAAGGGCACAGTATACTCAAATCAAGGGGTGGCGTAAGCCATACAGAATCGGGCTAGGCTTATAATTGCCCCAGGGCAGATAGCCTAGTATGAACCTATGAACCTATAAGTACAATCTGCAGCTGAAACAAGCTTTTTAAATCACAGGAACTCTATAGAAAATTGGCGTTTTAGGTGGAATTAGCTAAAGGCAGCAAGCAAATGCAGAAAAAAGATACTTAATCACTCCAAAGTCTCTCTTTTGTCTCTCTGCTGCTGTAAAGCTCTGCAGGACATCAGTTAGGAACTTGCTGAGCTGTATACAAGCGCAAAAACCTTGCAAATACGGGTTTTATAGCAGGGAAGTGAAAGACATAGAAATAGAGTTGGTATGTAGAATTAGCAGCGGTGTGGGTGTCTGTAGGGGTTTTGTCCCCTTTTGAAAAACACTGTTCCTGGAGTAACTTTGTTTTTCAACTTTTAAACTAGATTCAATAACATGTGGTTCTATAATTTCAAAAAGTTGAATGTATGGCTATGTCTATTTGCAACTCAAAAGCAATTTGAACTACAAGCAGAATTTGCCATACAAATTTAGAAAAACACCATATGGTTACTGCAGTTATTTTTTCAGTTCAGTAGTGATATTTCAGATATAGTCTTAAATTCTATGCATTGTTGATCATAAATCCAAATGATCTAGAAATTGTCCTCCACATTTGTGGGTATTCTGTTGTCTGCCTCAAATTATTTTAATATAACATCCTCCAAATTTCAACAGTGGTGGTTCAAGGGTTGCATACTGTGCAGAAATGCTTATTCCACTCTCAACCTGGTTGTGATTTCACTATACTTGCCATTATCAAGATCACTTTCATCATCTGGCTCCTTGCTTCTTCCTTCTGTAAAGAATAGTATTCAGAACTGCCCATTATATTTAATAAATACCCCCATATCATCTCATATCAGATCAAAAAATTTAAACCAATATGACTTGGATATTGGGCATTCCCAAAACATACATAAAGACTTACCCCATAACTACCACAACACCAGCAGGAGTCTGTATTCATCTTCCTTTCCTTACAAAGTATATTCTTAATTGTTGATCTATAGTATGTTTATGCCCCTTATTCAATAAGAACACACTTTTCCGTACTGTACCCATTCCATCTGGCTGAACTTAACTCCTCATTTTTCTCTCTGCTTTTTTGCAATTACTTTTTTTTTTTTGCTTGCCCCCAGCCCCTCCTTAATTGTTACTGGTCCAGCCCATGTAAGCTGTCTATACTGGGACTGCCAGCTTCTCCATGCCCCCCCCCCCCCGACTAAATCCAGTAATCTGCTGGGACTAGTCACAGATTGTAGGCTATGGGGCCTGGCACAGTTAAGCTTCTGTCTGGGGGTGGACTGATTGGCCTACCCTTATTCCCCCCTCACCTTGTGGCAAAGTGGTACAGTCCTTGAGGAATGTGCAGTGTGAGGATCCAAGTCATATCACCCTGGCTGTGCAGCAGCTCAACCAAGCTGCACTGCCCCTTTGACCACACCTCTTCTGGTGACATCCCTAATTTCCACCACAGATTGTTGTCTAGAGATGCCCACATATCACCCTCCCCCCAGGATAGACATGCCCATCTCTCCCTAATGCTGCTTCACTTGCCTGAGATTCTACTCAAACCCGGGTCGCCTAGGTCATAGTCAGGGCTTTATCCCTCTATGCTACCAGAGTGGCGTTCAGTTACTTATATGATGCTTCTGCTCTCCTTTTCCACATTTTCTTGTAAATTAGGCTTGTCCTTCCTTTCTTTAGAAGTGTCCATTTCTGCCATAGTGCCCTGTTACTCATTTTACAAGTTTTACATAATTCTGACTGATATGTGGAGCTCATTTGTTTGAAAACCAATCAGCCACCCCTTTCCTGTGTATATATTTCTATATTAACTGTTGAAAATATTTCCTTTACCTTTGACTTTCTTCCTATTTTGAGACCATCTTGTTGTACTGTTCAGCTGCCATCTGTCTCTTAATTCCTTGCCTGCCCCCCCCCAAAAAAAAGTGGATGAGTCCGTATTTCTTTCTCTGCTCCCTCCCTCAGTAGGCATCCCATAATCTCATACAGTTCTCAAACCAACCCCTAAGCAACTTCACTGGCATCCATCCAGGATCCTGTCTTTCTTGTGTATATGTATGTGTGTGTGTATATATATATATATATATATATATATATGTGTATGTGTATATATATATATATATATATATATATGTATATATATATATATATATATATATATATATATATATATATATATACACACACACACACACACACACACACACACACACACACATGTGTATATTAATAGCACATAAACGACCACAGCTCCATATCCAACAATAGCTTACCAAAACTCAAAACAGCCTAAGATCAAAAACAGAAAAATATCAGATCCTGTAATTCCCTACTGTTGACCCAGAAACAAGTGCCAGCATGGCTCCTGGGGGGGGAAGGGGAAAGTCCAGAAGTTTGCTATTGTCAGTCTCTGCAATTTCAGCTGTCCTGTATAAGCTGTTGCCAGCATTATTAGATTCAGCATTTCATTCATCGATGATGTGATTGTAAGTCAACTTCCTGCATCTTAGAGTTATTATGGTATAAAGGAAGTAATCAGTTGTAATAAGCATGAGAATCATACGAGACATGTTCTTTGGGTAGGATCCTTGGTTTCTTGTTGACTGTTGACAATGTAATGAAAACAAAGCTCAGGAAAGAAAAACTTGAGAAAAAACACATATACAGTACATAGAGAACTTCACCGCAGCATATAAACAAAAAAAGTTTATTAATCCACCACAGCTGAAGAAGTTATTGACTGTTGACAGTGTGTTTATTATTTTAGTCTTAATAAACTGGACCACGTGGCATCTGAGTTTAATGATAAAATTTTAGCTACAAAATATTTTTAATTTAGCTTGATTATTTTATTTTATTTTAATTTATTTATTTAGCAGGCATGTAGTTGTGACATGCACTTTTGTGGGCCACAACAGTGTCTGGCATTTAGAGCAGATGAGTAAGGCTATGAGTTGTTAATGAGCTGCTTCCTGTAGTGCAAGGATGTTCATCGTGTTACACTGCTGCAGTCATTACACTTGGGTTATTCTGCCGTCGGGCGCTCCCACAGTCGGCCAGAGTTCCAAAGTCTTGGTCTGGCGTCGGTTGCTGTCGCTTCTTCCCTGACATCAGTGCACCAGGGGGTATATAAGATGCTTCCGACACCATTTTCTTCAGTCTTTCTTGCCGCATGGTACCCGAAGCAAAAGCAGTTCGCAAGTGCCGGTCGGCCGACTCCTGAGATTTTCAAAGTCGAATTTCAGATCTGAAGTCTTCAATAAAGCTAAGTACCCCGTTGGGGAAACTTTTTTCTTGCCTCAGACCGATGTCAGAAAAAGTTAATAATTGTATTTCTTGTGGGAAGCAAATACCTCATAAGGACTTCCACTCTTACTGTATAGTCCATGCCTAGGCCCTGGTCACGACATCACTAGTTGTCGGTTTTGTGCTAGATTTAACAAACGCAGTATAAAAAGACGTTTTGATTTTGCTTTGCACTACTTTGGCCGAAGGTTCAATTATACTATGCCGTCGGAACAACCAATGACCGCAATTCTTAAAAAACGCAAAGACAAGGATAAAGACAGGCATCCGAGGTCCAAAACCGACAACAAAGCCCCTTCTAGACCAGTCGCCAGTTCTCAGTGAGGTGCTTTCGCAGCCCCTGACACCCGCTACCTCAGAGCCACAGGCCGCCTCCGACTCCCACGTGGAGACAACTAGGCCGGAAACTCAAGGTATTGGGCCTACGGAAACTAATCCCTGAGATGGGTCCAGAGCCGCTGAGCAGGCATCAGCTTCCGAGGGTGTTTTCAGACCTTCACAACGTACCATTAAAGCTACAGCCAAGACAAAAACACCATTAAAGACAAAGAAGTAAGTACAGCATTCTTCTGGACAGGCCTCCATGCCTAAGAAACAGATGCTTAAAATGGCCGAAGACCTCATTACTCTAATCAGGGGTTCCCATCCCCCTCCTGAGAAAAGGCCTAGGCAGGATAACAGACTATGATTCCTCTGATCAGGTTTCCATTTCCTCTGATTCCTTTTCAGACCAGGGATACTCTCTACCCCCTGTGAGGACTCTGATGCTGAAGAATCTATCCCTTCAGCCTCTCCTCCTGAGGATTACTCTTTTGGGGAAACTTTACATACCATGAGGGAGCATTTTCACTGGGAAAGTCAGGATTATTCAGAATCCAAGAACAGGCTCAGGGACTTCCTTTTATTGCCTCAGCACAGGCCCCTGGCTATTCTGCCTGTATTAGATATCGTGGATGATGTCCTCTCTGAGTCCAGCTTATCTCCTGATTCTTTGCCCCCTGCACCAGCCAAGCCAGATAGGTATTATAGAGTCCCTGACTCTCACAAGTTTCTTTATAAAAACCCTTCTGCTGACCCAGAAACCATTTCCCAGGGTCCCAAAGGGGTTAAGGCTTCCATTGCAAAAAATCCAGTCCCCTCTGGCAGAGATTCTAGAGCATTGGATCGACGGGGGAAGAAAGTTTACACTTCTGCAACTTTAGCAGTAAGGGCTTTAAATTGCCAGTTTCACATGCTTAAGTACCAACAATATTTAATGGCTCAGTTAAAACAGAAATTGCTTGCAAGCTCTGAAGCTCCTGACTATAAAGAAATGCAGGATTTATTGCATGCGGTTGAACAGGTGGGAAAACATACTTTGCAATGTGGTTTTGATTCTTTAGAGGCCTCATGTAAAGCCACAGTTACAGGTTCTGTGATTCGAAGACATGCTTGGTTAAAAGAACAGAGTTTATCTGATCATGTTAAGGCAAAATTATTGGATGCTCCTTTACAGCATGATACTTTGTTTGGTGTTAAGGCAGAAGAGGTGTTAAAGAAAATGGAGGATAAAGCTAAATGTATGCAAACAGTCAAAGATTTCTTACAGGTACAGCCACCTCAATCTAAAGATTTCTAGCATTAAGAAATCTTTAGAACACAATAGAAATACCCCCACAAACAACACTGACAGTGTCATTAACAAGAAAGGCATGTTTCAATGTTCAAATTGCAATATGTGTAGATATATCTCAACAGGGCCTTTTATCACTATAGAAAACTTTGATCAAATTTTTGTTGTTCCTGAATATGTGGACTGTAACACTGCAGGAGTTATTTACATCAGTTTTTGCATGTCATGTCCGGCTTTTTATGTCGGAATGACAACTAGAAGTCTGAAAGTTAGAATTCGTGAACATTTATACAGCATTAGGGCTTGTGATGAAAATAATGCTTTATTTAAGCATTCCGTTTCATGTAAGAACTTTAAAAAGTTTACATTTTCAGTAATTGAAGTCTGCAAGACTGATTTAAGGGGTGGGGATTTTAAAAATTATGTTGAGCAAAGGGAAACATGATGGCAGATCAAGTTGAAATCTGACAAATTTCCAGGACTCAACGATACAGTTAATATTAAATGTTTTTTGAGAAATGCCAAACTAAATATTGACAAGACTATTTCAAAAGTGTTTTTTAACTAATATTTAGTTTATTTTAGGGTAAAGATGTTTGTTATTTCTTTTTCCTTAGGGTTTTATTGAATAATGAATTCATTTAATTGTCAATTTATTAATTTGTTATTGACTATATAAGGTGTGTTTTGTATGCCATTAACTTGTATTCTGAAGAAGTCTTACGACGAAAGCGGTGATTAAACTTGGTTACGCTATTTTGGTTGTCCAGCGTTCTTCTCAACTTGGTGTTTTTCTGGGCTAAAAGGAATGCCAAACCTGCCACAAAATCAATGGGCAGAGGCTCAGAATCAAATTTTAGCCCTCATGGACATGAGAGCTATTCAAAAAGTACCACAGCAGGAACAAGGACAAGGATTTTACTCAAGACTCTTCCTGGTCCCCAGAAAGGACAAATCCTGGAGATCCATACTAGACCTTTCAACTCTAAATACTTACCTGGATGTTCCGAAATTCAAAATGTTGACACTACAGCAGCTTCTTCCCATGCTGGGCAAGAAGGCTTGGCTTGTTACTTTGGACCTCAAAGAGGCATACCTGCATGTCCCTATCAGACAAGATTGCAGAAAATACCTCAGGTTCAAAGCTGGTACAATGCACTACCAATTCTCTGCACTGCCCTTTGGCTTATCTACTGCGCCCAGGGTCTTTACAAAGTGCCTGGCACCAGTAATTGCATTTTGCAGACAAAAAGGAATTCAAATATATCCATACCTGGACGACTGCCTCGTTCAAGCAGAGAGAAAGGACATTCTTCTAAAGCATCTGGCATTTGTAAAAAGGTTGCTAATTTCTCTAGGGTACACAGTAAATGAAAAGAAGTCAAAACTAGTGCCCTCACAACAGATAATATTCCTGGGTGCCAGCTTAAATACAATGGCCCAGATGGCTTATCTCACGCCAGACAAACAAGAACAGCTGACTCTATTTTCAATTACTGGCAAAAATGTCCCATCTCCCTGCAAGAAAAATTCTGCAGGCCCTGGGATTTATGGCATCCTGCATACTACTAATTTCATATGCCAGACTGCATATGAGGAAATTACAATGGTACCTAAAAAGTGTTTGGACTCAACACTCTCACAGTTTAGAAGCAGTAATACCAATAATTCCCTGCCTACAACAGGAGTTTCAGTGGTGGGCACAGGCATGTCGCCTCAACAAGGGTCAGCCTTTCACTGTACCCACAGCCAGGCAGACTCTAACAGCAGATGCTTCAGTTTATGCCTGGGGAGCACACATGGCAGGAAAATGTATTTGGGGCAAGTGGACCACAGACCAAATGCATCTTCACATCAATCAAAAAGAGATGTTGGCTGTTCAAAATGCCTTAACAGCTTTCAAGGACCTTCTGCATCCAGGACAATTATTATTAAAGACAGACAACACCACAGTAATGTGGTACATAAGCAAGGGGGCTCTCATTCTTATCCCCTATGCAGACAAGCCATGACCTTGTGGAACACAGCTCTAACTTATCAAGTTCATCTGCAAGCACAATTCCTGCCAGGAAAGAAAAATACTCTGGCAGACGATCTAAGCAGAAATATCATGGACCCTCACGAATGGAAATTGAATCCACAAATCTTCAGCATGGTAACGCAAAAATGGGGATGCCCAGTCATAGATCTTTTTGCCAACTACAAAAATTCTGCACAAGGACTTACCACACACAAGCATGGAAAGTGGATGCTTTTTCGTTCAGCTGGAAAAGCCTAAAAGTTTATGCCTTCCCACCACTGCCTCTCCTTTTCAAAGGTACTCCTAAAAGCCAGACAAGAAAAAACACAGATGATCCTGATTGCTCCAGACTGGCCACGCCAGCACTGGTACCCAGTCTTAAAGAACTTGGCTCAAGGCCCACCATGGATTTTGCCTCAAATTTCACACCTTCTGACTCAACAAAGCAATCAGATCCTGCACGGTCAACTCAAAACCCTAAACCTGGCTGCATGGCAGATTCATTAGTCAAACAGGCAACACCTCTCTCTAAAGCTGTTATGGATGTCATTTTGGAGGCCAGGAGCCTAGCACCAGGAAATCTTACTCAGAAAAATGGAAGAGATTCTGTGCCTGGAACCAGGCTCAAAGCCTTGACCCTCTTGTCCCAAACGTTCTTCAGATTTTACAATATTTAAATGAGATGCTGGACAAAGGCCTATCCTTCTCATCAATTAAGATCCACGCCTCTGCCATTTCAGCACATTACAACACGGATCCTCCTTTATTCTCTCATCCCTTGTAAAGCAGTACCTCAGAGGGGCTAAAAACATAAGACCGCCCCGGAGAGCACCAACACCAACTTGGGACCTCAATTTTGTTTTGGAAAAACTGACCCTGCCACCTTTTGAGCCAGCCAATACAGCCGATCTAAAATTTTTATCATGGAAAACAGCTCTGCTCCTGGCAGTAACTTCAGCACGAAGAGTCTCAGAGCTGCAGGCATTAATGGCAGTGGAACCTTTTATAATTTTTTCATCAAGACAGGGTTTCTTTAAGGACAAACCCTACCTTTATGCCAAAGTTGATATCTAGTGTGGCTCTTAACCAAACCATCCATTTACCAACTTTTTATCCGAACCCCCAGAATAAAGGCGAGAAACTTCTGCACTCCTTGAACATACACAGGCAGCTACCCTTCTACTTGGACAAAACAAAAGCTTTCAGGAAAACTGAGCAACTGTTTGTAGCATATGCTACAGGATCACAGGGCAAGGCTATCTCAAAGCAGATTATCTCCAAATGGATAGGACACTGTATTCGTTACTGCTACACACAGCATGGAAAGTCAGTCCCTAATAACATTAGGCCACGTTCTACCAGAGCAACAGCCACTTCAACAGCCTTTCTCAGAGGAGTACCAACCAAGGAAATTTTGGAGGCTGCAACTTGGAGTTCAGTGCACACCTTTACCAAGCATTACCACTTGCTTCTTTACTCTAAATCTAGAGCAGGATTTGCCACTGCAGTTCTGCAGGGCCTCATAGCCAATCCTAACTCTTTATAGACCAGCCACCTAACCTTAGCTTTGGGATTCTACCCAAGTGTAATGACTGCAGCAGTGTAACACGATGAACATAGTACAGTTTTGTACCTACCATAAATGTAGATGTTCGAGTGTTCACACTGCTGCAGTCCAGGTTACCCTCCCTTCATCCCCTCTGTCCTAGCTGGACTTATCTATACCTTTCTATCCTATACAACCTTTATGGTGTATTTGCTTGTAACTGAAGGTATTGTTTTTATTTTATATATATGTTTTATTAGCAATATGTATTGCTTACCTACTTAGGGGCACCTGACATCTGGGGCAAGAAAAACTTAAGAAAATGGCGTCTGATACATCTTATATACCCCTGGCGCACTGACGTCAGGAAAGAAGCGACAGCAACCGACACCGGACCAAAACTTTGGAACTCTGGCAGACTGCGGGACCGCCTGACAGCAGGATAACCCAAGTGTAATGACTGCAGCAGTGTGAACACTCGAACATCTACATTTATGCTAAGTACAAAACTGTACTTTTGATTCCCTTAGCCTTCTTTTGTCTTCTCTGTGACTCTGACCAGGGAAGTTCACCAGACAGTGCTTCTGGGCTTCATCTGAAAAGGGTCGCTTGTGTTCAGTGGGCTGTTCCCAGGCTGTTAGGAAATGTTACACGTTTGTGTTTTGAATTCCTGCAGCCTTCACATAGCCGCTAATCAGTGTTACACTGTTAGCTGTTTGACTGAACCCCTTGTAGGTTTCTTGTAGTCTGATGGGTTGCCAGATGCATTTTCAATAAATCTGAGTCTCAAGGGAAAAGACATTTACTGTTGCTCAGGCTAAGTTTCTTTTCAGTATGAGAGTGTTTTGTTCTGTTTAGCAAATTGCTTTTTGTGTTTTTATTGTCATAGTTTGATATTTCTTTTTTCTTTGTTGGGGCACACCTGCCTTTTTGCCTTTCTCCCACTTCTGTTGTAATCTTATCTACCAGCTGTTGTTACACTGTAGCATACTAACACTTCAACCAAACCATAATCCTTGTGCATGACAAATTTAGTGATCCTCTATGTTGTGTACATTGCCAGGATATTTGAAGTACGTAAATACTTTGACTGTGACATGTATTGCTTTTTCATAGAGAAATATAGGGAATTGGCCTTTCCTGTTTAATAACGGATACCAAGCATTCTATACTTTTTCTTTTTGGGGACTTAAGATTTCCTACATGCCCACCAGCTACCTGCTGCGTCCCAGTAAAAAAGGAAAGCTGGAGCTACAACCGATTCTAGCCAAGCAACTTCTTCAAGGGAATCAATTGGCTTTAAGCATTGCAGACATACCCAGTAATGCCAAAAATACTGTAGATGAACTGCTTGGGTAATTATAATTTGTAATTATGAAATATACTCTCAATAATAATCTATTTCCAGAAATGTTTTTTCTTTACTTTCTATGGTCTGTCTGGTCTATTCCATTAGTCAACTAAAATGGTAGCTTTCAACATAGCTGTTGCCTCCTCAAGACTGGTAAACAGTGCCATACCTTCCACTAAAGCAACAATCTGTTATATTCCTTAATCACCTCTAGGAACTGCATGTGTTGCCACAATGTAACTTTACATAATCAATGTATATGTAGCATTTATTTATTGCTTTAGCCATCTGATTGCTATGTAAAATAATTCATAATTCATAGGTTTAAAATATCACATTATTTCACAAAACATTGATTTGATTTAACTAAAATTCATTATGACTTTTTATATACCAACGTTAATTTTATTTATCTAAAATCCATTCTCACAACTTACTATAAACAATAAATCCTTTTATAACTTTTAATCCTTGTCCTGTGAACTTTGTGTAGCCATTTTGCCATTTAAATAATTATATCATGATGAACTGTTCAAAATACAGTTTTGCATAATTTATCCATATCTCATTTCCAGTAAATCTTCCAGTTGGGACCCAGTGTTCCTGTTAAAACCTCTCCTTCTTTCTTGATAAATTACACAAGACTGTAAAAACTGTCAATTTTTTTTTTAATACCACATCTTCATGGCTTAAGCTAACTGAATCTTGTGCCTTTTCCTTAACACCTAGCTCAAAAATAATTTCAGCTTATACTTTATATTGCATATATTTATACATTTGTGGAGACATGCGTGAATGGGCGTACCTTCGTTGAAGGTTGGCCAGGCCTGCAAGTGCGTAAAAATCAACTGCCATTCATTAGCGGACTGGAGTTCCACTGTGGCGACCCCTAACCAGGAAAAGCCGAAAGAGACAAACAGTTTTTATACATTCATATAGTCAATCACATTGAAATACAAAACATTATTTTCTGTTATCCACATCCTCACAAAAAAAAATCTGAGTATTTAGTTTGTTTTATTTTTCTCTTGATCTCCTTTCTGTCTTGTTCCTTAAGTTTGGAATAAGGAAATCACTTATTTGTATATCTTTTTTAGATATTTCTCTAAATATACTTGTCAATATTTTGTCAGTATTTATGTCCTTTTAATTTTATCTGATTTAGATTCATAGCCTAATTCCCAATCCTTCTTTCCTTACTAAACTTTTTTCATTAAATCTTGATCTGCAAGTTTCATAATTATAATCCAACTAGACCAAACAGCCATTTCCAAATTTTCCTTCTCTGAGAATTTTCCAAAACTTTCTCAGATGTATATATCCATAAGTGATTATGGCAACCCAAAGAGTTATTGGATAAGTCTATAAATCTTAACCATTATATTACTTTTGAACCTAATCCCTGCAGTTCAGTACATTTGAAATTAGTGGGTTATTGCTGCTAATAAAGGTTTTACACTCTTCCCTCCCATTATCTCATCCGTTAAGTGTAAATTGTACATCTCCGTTTCAGTCTTTTGACTTAAGTACTCAAAATGTCGTTTTTATCTACCAGTCTTTTTAAAATGTTTTCCCAAACATTTAATTCTTGCTACTCTTTCCATTAGTTGGCCTTCAAGATATGTTTTATAATAGTCTTTGTTATGATTAAAAGTTGGATATTTGCTCTTCTTTCCATTTATACATAAATCAGTCATCTCTAAAATTTCTATCAAAAGAATGGGGTGATCATTTGAGGTGATTGTAAGGCATATATTGAAGAATATATTATGTATGTAGATTATTTTAAAGAGAGAAAAAGTAGACAGTCGCATGATAACTATTAATGAACAAGGGCAACTTCTTTTAAGATAGACAGATAATTTTTAACTGAGAATTCTTAATGGAGAAAATTTTGAGTTTATACATTTATGTCAAGTCATGGTAAGTCAGTGATTGACTTTATTCTGAGAACTTGGAATTGGCTAACTGAATTTTTGGGTGGCATTTAGGGTTGTACCTAGTAGTACTGACATTGGTGGAAGAAAATTTGAGAATTCAGAAATAATAAACATGGGAAAAAGAGGAAGATAGAACTGTAAACAAGGGTAAGAAAATTTGGTAAGGTTGGTTTGATAAGGAAAGTAAAGAGACAAAAATAGATTTAAGGAAGATAATGGTAAGGTTTAGAGTTGTTAAGGCACTGAATATATACAAAAAATGAAAAACTGGAGTATAGAGATGATACAAAGGGGAAATTGAGAATTTAGTGAGAAGAGCCAGATACAAATTTTAACAGCAGTTAGGCATAATGATCAAAGTACTTATTGGAAGTTAATACATTTAGGAAAAAATAAATTTATGGGGCGTTAGTATGCAAATGTAGAATATTGGAGTCATTATGTAACAAATTTAAATCTGAAACAAAGAATGCAACAAGGAGAACAAAGGTCTCAAAGACAGTAAAATGCAATTTAGCAGACAAATGTTAAAGGAAATATATTAAGGGAATTGTAAGTAAATTGAAGAGTAATAAGTCCCCTGGTCCAGATGGAGTTTTAAATGAAAACTACAAACCAGTGGAAATATGTGGGCTATAAAATTAGATACATATTTTAGTGATTTTATAGGGGAATTGGAATTTTCAGAATATTGGAATGAGAGTGTAACAGTTCTATTCCACAAGGAAGGAAGTAAAAAAGAGCCAATTATTTGTTGGTAGCACTTTTAGATTCTTTTTTTTTTTAATTTTTGCTTTTATAGTAATGAAACAGCTAAAAGATGAGATTACTAATATGGAGTGTTATGATTATCAGCTTGCATATGTAAGCAAGAGATCAACTGTTTGCATATGTTATGTTTCAGTCACTTAACACACAAATGTGAAAGTGAGAAGACAGACTTTGTATTCATCTTTCATAGACTTGATAGCAGCTTTTGGAAGTGTAAATAGGGATACACTATGGAAAGTGATGAAAAGGAAAGACCTTGACATACATTTAATTTCATTAATTTCTGAATTGTATAGTAGTAATTCTGCATGTGTATGAGTATCACAATGAGGGCAGAATACTAATCAAATAAAACTGAAAAAGGAGTAAGATAGGGATGCTTCTTGGCTCCCTGGTTATTTTTTTATATACGTTATTGCTGGATTAGGTAGATGTAAAGAAGGAAAGATTGATCTAGCAAAAATCAGTTACTTCATATGCTGCTGCTGTAGTTCATGTAGACAGTATCATTTGTCGTAACAAAAAGAAAGACACAGAGACAAATTGATCAACATGTACAAGTCTACTAGCTACTTTAAAACATTTCCCTGCCTGCACAACTGCCATGCAACTTTTTCTTTATACAGTAGCACAGATTTGACTAAAGTAGTGCCTGGTTTGCCGTATTTCCTTCCAGACTGAATTAAATGCAACTGCACTCATATTTTTACTCCCAGTGAATTTTTGTGAAACCAGTGCTATATACCATGTAATAAAATTCAACAAGTCTACCCAATCAATTTTCTACCAGTAGTTCAGCCAATCTCAGTTGTTTTTCTTTGAGCGTTATCCTCTGTAGGCATCAGCTATTGCTCCACACAAACCATTTCCCCCAAAAAACTTGAGTAGTGCTTCACAAATGCTTTCAGCATTATCACCATCATGGCAACATGCTGTTGTGCAGAAATTCAGTTGTCAACTTCATATTCTTCCAAGCATATAAAATATCAGGCCAGCAGTCCTTAGTATCACAAGTCATATTTAATTACTTCAAGCACCACATTCACGTCTTTAACATTAAGAGATGTCATCCTTTTGCTGTTATCTTAATCACTGGGTTGGGCCCCAACTTGTATTGTCACTGCCATCATTGCTTGCATGTTATTGTTGTATATTAAAGTTATGAAATAAATTACTTTAACTTTAAAATATAATACTCTGTTTAAGATCAACAGATGAAGTGATGAGGGGGAGACAACCAGCTACATAAAGTAATTCAGCATCTGTCTGGACGTGTTTAGTTTTCAGTTAGTTGACCTTCTTTAAAGAGTACTTGCTTCTAACTTTTAACTTTTGGCTGACCCTAGTGTTGGTGAAATATTTCTTTTAGCAATAAAATTAAATGTATTGAATCTATTAATAGTATCTGTATAATGGTAAATATATACTTTACCATCTTTAAGCTTATATCTACTATTGTAGGTATTAGCTTAGCTGACAAATGGTCTAGTTTCAAATCCTATTAATCTTAGTACAGTTTGTTTGTGAAGTTGTTTACCCTGTCTGGAGTTATGTTCCCTCTCTGTTTTTTCAGTGTTTGTTACCGTTTCTTGCCTTACTGTCATTTGTCCTTTGGGTCATAACTGTAAGCGGACCTTGACTCTTGTCTTTTTTAATTTTGAACTAAGCGTACATAAATCAGCAACAAAGTACAAGCTTGCTTTAGTTGTATCCTCATACAGCTTTCAAAACTGGCTTTTCTAAGGCACTGTCGCAACTGCCTCAAATTTACTGATAACCCAGTTTTTCTACCGTACATTGGGTCCACCCAGGGAGATAGACATTTGTTTATGTAAATATAAGGCTAGCCTTTCTATCCCACTCATGGTCAGTAAACAGTAACACTATGTTTACACATTTCCACAAATTACTGCTACATATGCTGAGAAAGTAAAGAAATCAAATCCTTGCCTAAGCCTTCTAGGCCTCCTACTAGCTTACCTCAGCCAAGTAGGCAAAGTACTAACACAATAGCTACAGCCATAATGACTGGTATTTATTTGTTTGTACTTGTAAGCCTGCACCTTTAAGGTCCTACAACCATGCCACACATCTCAAAAATGTCTTCGTAATTCGTGACCCCATTGTAACACAAGTTGGCAAGAGATAGGGTAACAGTTAGTGGCCTGACTGGTAGTTGGATTAGGGATGTCACTACTACCCTTGACTTGCTGCATGATCCCAGATTTGATGGTGACCTTGTAGTTGCTCACATGGGAGTGAATGTTCTTATACATTCTACCATGAGAGAAATGCAGGGAGTGTAAGCTGTATGCTCATGTCTTCGATGATGGCTGTATCTTGGCATAGGTTCATAGGTGTCTACTAGGCTAATGACCACAAGGGCCTTTTTAAGCCTAGCCATGCATCCCAAATCTCTGACAAGTTCTAGTACCCTTGATAAATGTAAGCAGGGGCTTGGGAGGTTAAATATGTACAAGCAGGGGCCTGGGAGATGAACCATTTACAGGTTGCCTGTTTCCATTACAAAGCCAAGGATGAATTTCCTGTTCCCCATCTAATTGTACAAGTTACACTTGAATTGGGTTAGGTAGGAACTCTGCTTCATATGGATAGCCTGTTCCAGAATTGGGGTAGTCTCTGGGATACATACCTGTCTCTCCAGCAGGTCCTATTTAAATCACTGGCATGGGTGACTCTGATGCTGTTTGTTTTGCTGATATGCAGGAGGTCCATCAGAGTGGGGTCTGACAATGCCCTGTATGTCAGGCATCGATCTCCCCTCAACAGCCTGTAGGAGGCAGAATACAGGGATAGGGCCTTGAGGCAGTCTGCAAAGACATTTCACTTACACCCTGTATTCTTTTAGTGTGGAACCTCTGTGGACTTCCATTTGTTGGATATGCCTGGTTAGGTACATACCAAAGGGGTCATTGTACACAACGATAGATCTGATGAATGCTGAATACAGTGGAACAATTACTTCCTTGGACCTAGATGCCATACCTTTGTTTGTAATTTGTGCAACACAGAATGATTTCCTCATTACTGTAGACACGTGATGGTCAAAGGCTAGATTACTGTGCGTGTCCCCAAGTCCCTGACTGCTGGGTCAGCTCTAAGGGGTGTGTTGTCAGTATGATAGTTACCGGGGTGGATGACTTCCTGAAGGATACTATTATGCATTTCTTGGCATTTAGTTTTAGTCCATGAGTCTGACACCAGTGGTTTGTCTGTGTCAGCCCCTCTTGGAGATCATTTGTGTTTGTGTTGGATTTAATGTTAGCTCCTAATTTGCAATCATATGCAAATTTAGTCAGCCAGAGACCATTGACATTAGCCTTGACTTCAGAGACGTAAATGCCAAAAAGGAGTGGTACAAGGACTAATCCCTGGGGACTTCACTAGTGAATGGCCTCTTTGTAGAGGTGGATTCCCCAATTTTAACTTCATGGGTCCTGTATGTGAGCCAGTTGGCTGTCCACTGGGTGACTCGTGTAACCTCTTGAGTTTGTCAACATCTCAAAAATGTCTTAGTAATTCGTGACCCCATTGTAACACAAGTTGGCAACAATGCCTCGGTGGGGTATTGTCAAATGCTGTGGCCAAGTCAAGGTAGGCAGTGTGCACCACTTTTCCCTTATCCATTGCTTTGGTGACCTTCTCAAACAATTCCAGCAGGTTGAATAGTCATGACCTGCCCTTGATGAAACCAGACGGGGATGGGTCCAATGTCTTTAGATTTACTATATCATTATTGATCATTTCCATGATAATTCTTTCCATGGCTTTGCATACAAGACTAGTGAGACTTATGGGTGTGTAGTTTCCAGGGTCTGTAGATGGTCCACCTTTCTGCAGAGGGATGACTGCTGCTGTTCTCCTTTCATGAGGCACAAAGCCTGTTTGGAGACTAAAGTTAAATAGCAATTCAAGAGGCTCTGATGGGTAATGTTTCATGCTATTTAGAAGGCATCCTGGGATACTGTCAGGGCCCATTGATGCAGTGTTCTTGGCCTTAGAGAGCATTAAGGACTTGTTCCCTAGGGATAGTAGGGGGAGTTATATTTGATGATATTTCCTGAGGGGAAGTTGAGGGGGAGAAAGAGGTAAAGTTGGAGCTGAATTTTTCAGCGAGGAGGTTTGCTATGTCTTCTGGTTCAGTATAGGTGGCTCCATTTACAATGAGCTCTGAACTCAATGTATTGCCTTTGAGGTTGCGGACATAGCTAAAGAATGCTTTATGGTTGTCCTTGACCTGGAAAGCCAAATTTACCTAAAATTTGGCTTTGGTAGACTTTATTTATCCTCTGAGTTTTAGTTTGATGAGAGTGCTTTTATCCCTGCTGGGTGCTGCACCTCCTATTTTTTGCCATTTCTTCCTTCTGTTATACTGCCTAATGATTTTGTGATCCCACTGTGGTGGCTTCTTTTTTGCGTTAGTTCTGTACTTCTTCCTGGTGGATACAGCTGCCTCTATGCAGCTATTAACATATTTGTATATGGTTTCTTTGAACAGTTCTGCATAGGCAGCCGGTGTTCTCAGAGTTTATGGGGGCTTCAGATTTTGCCAGCTTATCACTTAATAATAAGAAGTTAGCCTTAGAGTAGTTCCTGAATATTCCAGGGTTTGCCAGGGGTCCAGGATTTATTTTTACTTCAAATGAGACTATTTAGTAGTCTGACCTTATCAGGTAAGACATTACACTAGGGGGTTTGCAGCACTCTCCCTTATTAGTAAGGACCAGATCCAGTGTGGTTGCACCCCTGGTTAGTGTATTGACAGTCTAGTCCAGGAAGTTTGTGTTTACAAAATCCAGGAATGTCTGTGCCTATATGTCTGGTGTCATATAGGATTCCTAGTTAATGGTGGAGTAATTAAAGTTCCCATGAATATGGTATTTGGTTGGAAAGTGAGCATTTTCAAGAAGTTTAAGTACATTGTATGGGTTCCCTGGGTTATAGAGGGGAACCTGTAGCTTGCAAGGAAGTGGTATTGGATTTTGCCCATGGTAATTTGAACATGGGGTAGCTCAAGTGCATTGTCCTGTTTGACCAGCATTGAGGAATATTTATTTTTTATATAAATCAAGACACCTCCATTTTTAGTCCTTGTCTGTGTAGTAGCTGGTCTAAACTTGTGTAAGGCATTATAAACTTGCACTGCCAGTGTGCACATTTTGGCTTTAAACTATGTCTCAGTGACCGCATAGATGCCAGCTTTCTCTAATGTGAAGAGAACTTCTAAGAAGTGGAGATTTTTGTTTAGACTCCTAGCATTAAGCAGTAGTACCTTTAGATTTTCTTGGTTTTGATTTATGTCAGAAATAAAAGGCACTGTGGGGGAAGACGGTGCTTTAGCTAATATTCAGAAGCCTAGAGGGGAGAGGTGCAGACCATTCCCTGGTAAAGCAGTGGGTTCTGTTGACCATCTCTTTCCATGCTGACAGATATTGCATCCCCCTTAGAATGACAGCAGAAACTAAGCCGGTTATTAAAGTCATTCATCTTTTCTTCGAATTGTGGCATTATCCTTGGAGAAGGTAAAATGCTGCTCAGTGCTAGGCTTATACCTGCCTGGGACACACATTCCTAGAGCTTCATGATGTCTCTCTTCATATAGTCCAGGGAGGTACGTCTCAGATCATTTACTCCCAGCATGGACTATGAATGAGTCGTACTTGTACTTGTGGTCCAATGACCTGAGTGCTTGCATAATGTGGCAGATCCTAGCTGCTGATAAGCAACTGACAATGACTTTCTCCGTACTCATCCTGGCGAGAGGGACATCACTGTGTCTCACAATGGAGTCCTCCATGACCAGAATGTTCGATTGTGTGTTGGCTTGCCTTATGGGCTTAGAAGTAGAGTTGCTGAGGGTATTTGTATGTGTACTTAGGTTCATAGGTTAGTACTAGGCTAACTGCCCTTGCGAGCCATTTTAAGCCTAGCCAATTATCCCTTGTGAGACTCAAACCCTGCACCTTCAGTTTGTAAGGCAAACACCTTAACCATTTGGCCACTCTCCCAACCCCCGTCTAGGAGGTCTTTGGGGTTTAGGAAGGTTACCTTTAAGTGCCTCAGCATATGTGGGTTTTTATGTCTAATTGAATTGTGTGTGATGGGTGCAGTGTGTGTACTGCTGACAACCTTATTGACATGAGCAATATTTTTCTGTGAGAACTTTGCTTCCAGTTACATTGTGTAAATACATCTGTCACATACCATGTAAGTTTGTTTGAGAATTAACTGGTTGTCAGTAAACACAAAGCAATTTCTGCATTGCCTCAGGATGACCATATCCACCAAGCTGGTAATGGAAATAGTGGGAAAGTTCATATCCATGGTAACAGACCCTTTTTATTGATTAGACAGTTGGAGTGAGAATATAAAGCAATGTCAGGAGTATCTGGTTTGCAACTCCGGGGACAGTGCAAACTAGTTGTCCTATGTGTAACTAGGTATTGGTGAAATTTCAGTCATGCTTTTACATGAAAAATGTCACTCAAAGTGTCTGTGTCTATACAGGTCACTGCAGAACACTTCAGAGGAAACTAATAAGTAGACCCTGAAAATTTAAGGATGAAGTATTTAGACAGATATTCTGAAGTTAGAAACACATCAAACAGAACTGACTGAAAACAAAGAATTAGCTTGTCAAGAATGATGAAAATGGGTGTGTCGTGTGAACTGTTACTGCATGGCTACTGTTAGTGCTGGTCTCACCACAGCTTCACTCTCCTGGGATGCAATGCTCCTTTGCTTCTTCTCTCACCAGAGGCAAAACATTAACACCAGTCTCAAGATAAGGAGGCCACAGCCTGTTTGGTGATTCATAGTCTTGTCTCAGATGATGCAAGGGTCTTGTAGGCTTGTTGTAGCCTTTTCCTGGTCGATGCCTTGACTAGCAACCACAGCCTTCAGGAACGTCAAGCACAGACACTCGCTGCCCAATGAGAAACAGTCAGGAATCAATGCATCCTGCTCCTCTTCTCAATAGGAGCAAAATATAAGTGCAAATTCCAAGCTGTCACCTGTGAAGCAGTTATTAGGCTTTCCAGTGATCAGCAGTCTCCAGGAAATAATGGCTATGTGCTGCTTATCTCACCAGGACAAAACAGAAGCACTAATCCCAGGATGACTACTGAGAGGAAGAATGTGGGCTCTCCAGTAATTGGTGGTTTTGCAGTAGATGTTGCAAAATTTAAAGATAAGATTGAAGAAGGTTAATATCCTAAGCACTGCAGTGTGCACTAAGCAGTTGGATATGAAAGAGGGGGTAATTTAAGCTTGAGCTGTCTAAGTGGAGCTACTAATTTTAGAAGAGAAAGATAGATTGAAAGGGGGGGCACTTTGTATTCTGGTTCTGTGGAGTACAGTGGGGTGGCCAATAAATTTAAATAGTTGAAGGAGAGTGATTTCACAAAATGATAATTTTGTGCTTACTCACAACAGCCAATGAAAGGGGAGAAGGAAGGAGATATGTGGTAAAATTAACATAAGGGGCAGGCAACTAGAAAGACATTTGAGTTTAAGAACACAACAGCACCAAGGTAGGAGTATGGCAAAACTTTTTGTGCAACTCCCAAGAAAGAAAAGAAATCGCAGCACGCAGAATAGAGAAGGCAATAAAGTAATACAACGTACAACAAAGCAAAAGCAAACTATTATTTCACTCACAGCAAGTTGTAGCAGAGTCTGGGTGAGCTTTTCCAGTAAAGCATTGAAATGTTTTATTTTGCCCCTTAAATAGAAGGTTTAGTTCCCAGCTCCACCCTCAGTTCACAGATAATTAACCTGTTCTGTCTTCTGTGTGACTCCCTAGTTTGACTCAGAAGAGACACAGCTGTGGTCTCTTTCCTAGTTTTAATATGCATTTAAAGCAGAATGCATGTAAAGCACGGTGTAAAGAAAACAAATCACAACTTACAAATTAGAAGGCAATAAAGTAATATAAAATACAAGAAAGCAAAAGCAAACTAACCTTTCCCCTCACAGCAAGTTGTAGCAGAGTCTGGGAGTCTGCACTGAGCAGTAGTCTACTGTCACCAAGAATGATAGCTAATCTGAGAAATAAACAAATGGATTCAGTATGTGGCTAGTAAATTGGTGTCATTCTAGGGGTGAGTTAGTGTGCATCTGCATGAGATGAAATGACCCCCCCCCCCCACTTTGCCAGGACTGATCTGCACCTTTTGCTTCTCATGTTTTTTGTATACTAGCGAAATAATTTGCTAACCCCATACTCTTTAGGGAGAGTTCACCTGAAGAACATCCCAACATAGCAAATTCCAAACTGGGAAATAGAACACTTTTGAATGCCATAAATGTATAACAAAACAAAATCTCTAAAACTGAGGCCTTTCTTGCCCACAAGTATATAAGTATTTTATAATTACCAACACCTGGTTCAAGTGCATCAGCAACAGTCCATCTAATCTAAAGTACAGCGCATACTGTTCATTCAGAGCCAGCAGCACCTTTGAGGGTATATCTTTGTTAATTCATAACCCCATTCTCTTGTTACCAGATTACCCATGACACAAATCTGGACCTGGTTGAATTCTTAGTTACAACCAATAAAGGTAACCATCACATTATAGATCCTCATCTATAACCCCTTGAATACCTTTACCAGTTAGAAAAGTTTTAACAGTCAAACCAAATACCTTTCTTATGGGTGGCTTCGCTATCCACATATAAACTGGCAAACATCTACTACTAAAGAACAAATACGCCTTGAGTTTCTGGACTTTGTAAATGCTATTACACTTTGCCAAATACCCCCAACCACCAGAGGTGGTAATCATCTTGAGCTTGTTGTCACTCATACCTCCGTTGCAAATTTCCATGTTACTCACTCAAATCTAACCAGTTCACTATGACTTTCCCCATAAAAAACTGTTTTCTGGTTCATAATAACTCCTCCACATGCAGAGATTACTCCAAAGCCAGTTATTTACCATGTACTGATCGTAGTAATAATGAAGTAAAATGCACCTTGGAGAGCTAAAGGCAGTTTTTACCAATATAAACTACTGTGTGTAAAGCTGAAGGGACCACACATGGCCAAGAGAGAAAACACCGAGTTGGATTACCCAATGGAGAAAGAAACATGAGTTAAATGTCCTGTTTCAATGAGCATGAGTAGAAAGGTACATGGTACGTTGACTAACCAGGTCAATTCTATACTTAAACTCAACTTATCGGATGTTTCTACAGAAGCTTCAGCAACACCACCACGGATGAAGCCTTTGATAAAATCTTTGAAGAGGTAGAGAATGCGGCCTACAGAGTGAAGAGACTCTAGTGGCAACGCTTCCATTTGGAAGCTTGCCTACATCCCAGTGTTATCCAAAGAGGACTGAGGATTAGATGTGTGCAAACATACGGTAATTCACATCCAGATTTATTGGGCAAGTGGCAAAACTAGTTTGTAAGTTCAGAGTTTAAGTGCATTAAACTTTTGATTGAATATTTTCGATCCTTTGAAGAAGAACCCAATAACTTTGTAGAATGTAAGCAAATGCAGTTGGAGAATATAGCATTGTCTGACACTTGTTAACTAAAATTGAAGAATTGCAGCACAGTTTGACAATATATGACCGTAAACCCAAGACCCAAAAAAGTAAGAAGCTAGTGAGGGACTTTATGGACTTCAAAAACAGCAATATTTTGGACTGGCCTAAGCAACAGGCAGGCAGGTAGTGACAACTTTAACAATAAAACAGTCAAACAAGGAGCAGATGTATGCCCAACTACACCTGCTATAAACAGCAACATTTCTCTGATAAACAATTGTAGAGATGGAGAGGCAGCAGTTGCCAGCTCTGTCACTCACTTCCAAATCCCCATCTTTAGGAGAACCAAAAAGCTCTCATCGAAGCCTAGAACCTAATATCACAGACAAGAAAACTGATAAAATTAGGAGCAGTAGTTCATAGGTAGATACTAGGCTATTGCCCTAGGGCCTATATAAGCCTAGCCAAATGGTACCCTGGCTTTTGCCACCCAAGAAAATTATTTTCCTGTGCCCCTGTCAAGCAGAGCCATAGAAGTGATCCCAGGGGTGAATTTCCTATCTCCCATCCAATCATCAAGATTTTTCTTGAAGAGTGCTAATGAGGAGCTTTGTTTGATATAGATAGGTAGTTTGTTCCAGAGTATGGGAAGTCTCTGGGACAGGAATCTATCCCTCCAGCATGTTCTGTGTATTGTGGTGACAAGGTTTAGGTCCCTAGAGCATGTAGCTTGGAGGGATTGGGATTTCTTTAAGTGGAGCATGTCCAACAGCTGTGGGTTTGACATAGCTTTGTATGTTAAGCAGAGATCGCCTCTAAGTAGGCGATATGTGACGGAGTAAAGCTTGAGTTTTTTGAGACGGTATGCATAGGGCATCTGTCTGAGGCCGGTAATCCTCTTTGTGAGGTATTTCTGCGGCCTTTCCAGTTGTTGTAGATGTCTTGTGAGGTACATACCAAAAGGGGCATTGTACTTTATAATGGGTCTAATGAGTGATGTGTAAAGGGGAACAATGACCTCTTTTTTCCCAGATGAGAAACCTTTTGTGATGAGGTGTGCCACGTAGAAGGATTTCCTGACTACTGTGGCGATGTGATTATTAAAGGAGAGACTACTGTCCACCTGTGTCCCAAGGTCTCTTATCACACTTTCGGTGTTAAGTAGACTATCGCCTATATGGTAGTTCATACGTACAGAGTTTTTACCAAAAGGGATGACAATGCACTTCCTGGCATTGAGCTTGAGGCCATGGCTTTGACACCAAGCATCTGTCTCAGTGAGTCCCTTTTGTAGGATGTCCACATCGTTAGGAGTTTGGTTATGGCTCCTAGTTTGAAGTCATTTGCGAATTGTGTTAGCCAAAGACCTTCTGTGTTAGTCTGTACTTCAGAGAAGTAGACACCAAACAGGAGAGGACCCAGGACTGAACCCTGTGGTACTCCACTTGTCACTGGTCTGAAGTTGGATTTAGAGTCTGGTACTTTCACAGTGTGGGTTCTGTCAGTAAGCCAGTTGGCAACCCATCTTGTGACATAGGGATTTATACCTAGTTTAGTGAGTTTATCTATAATTCCAGAGTGGGGGATAGTGTCGAAAGCCTTGGCGAGATCTAGATAGGCTGTGTGAACCACCTTACCCTCATCTACGGCTTTGGTGACCACTTCAAAGAAGACTATTAGGTTTAGGAGACATGATCTGCCTTTTACAAACCTGAACTGGATAGGGTCCAGGGTTTGGACATTACCATTGTCATTGTTTATAAGTTCCATGATGATGCGTTCCATAGCATCGCAGACCAGGCTCGTCAGGCTGATGGGGAGGTAGTTTCCAGGGTCCCGTGGTGGCTCCCCCTTTGTGGAGTGGGTTAACTGTTGCTGTGCGCCATTTAGTGGGCACAAAGCCTGAGGTGAGGCTATGATTGAACATGGTACTTAGGTGCGGTGCCAGTTCGTTCTGTAGTTAGTGTAGAATGCAGCCTGGGATGTTGTCAGGTCCCATGGATGCTGTGTTCTTGGCTTTGGAGAGTGTGTTTTTTTTTTACCTGTGCAGCTGTGATTACAGGAACTTTGCATTCTTCCAGTATAGAGATGGGCCGTTTAGGGGGTGAGAGAGGGGTAAAGTTGGCAATATCAGTTGGTTCTGTTTATTTAATGAAGCTTTCGGGCTCTCAACCCTTCATCAGCATATCATATGATATGCTGATGAAGGGTTGAGAGCCCGAAAGCTTCATTAAAGCCTGTGTTTCTGTAACTACTGTGTTCCTGCTGAGATTTTGTTCTATCTACGTGTTCAGTTCTGTTTATTTAATGCCATTGTGCTGTAACTCAGAGCAGATCTGAGTGTTGCCATTGGGATTCTTGACATAGCTATAGAATGCTTTGTGGTTGTCTTTAGAATCAGTGGCAGTTTTGTTTTCATAACTAGCTTTGGAGGATTTTATGAGGGATCTCAGCTTCTTACTGAGGCTGACCACAGAGTGAAGGGGATGTCATTGCATGGGCTAGACCTAAAGTCTCTGCATTACAAATTCTATTTTTCCAGGGCTGCCTGTACTGCTGAAACAATACCAGCTGTGCAAGAATAATTGATGATCTTCATGTTTCACTGTTGCAGTCATCAAATTTGAGTTATCTGCTTGCAGTAGCCCTCAGTCGGCCTGAGTGTCAAAGTCTTGGGTCCAGTGTCGTTTGCTGTCTCATCTTCCATGACGTCGGGTAGTCAGGGGTATAAAGCATGCAGCCGATGCCTTTACACCAGTCTTTCTTGGCGTGCGATGCCCAAAGCAGAAGCAATTCACAAGTGCCGGTCGGCTGACTCCTGAAATTTTCGCTTTCGAGTTTCAGAACCGAAGTCTTCAACTAAAGCCAAGTAACCTGTTGGGGAAACTTTTTCTTTCTCTTAACCTATATCAGTAAAAGTCAATAATTGTATTTCTTGCAGAAAGTAAATACCTCAAAGATTTTAATTTGTACTGTATTCTTTGCCTAGGCCCTGACCATGACGTACCTTGCTGTTAGTTCGTTGTTTAAATAAGGCACAAAACAATTCGTCATCGGTATATTTACGCTTCTAAATCTTTTGGTAGTCTGTTCAATTACCCAGATATGGCTTCGGTAAGCCACCCAACTACGGACATTCCGGAAAAACGCAAAGATAAAGACAGAGACAGGCCACATAGGTCCAAAGCTGCCGACGACGCTTCTCCTAAGCTAGTCACCAGTACTCAGTGAGGCACTTTTGCAGCCCTTGATACCCATTACTTCAGATTCGCAGGCCTCTACTGAGACCCATTCGGAGTCTGGTATGCCGTGAGATGCTTCAACTGTGGAACCTGCGGATGTCTCTTCCTTGGATGGGTCCGGAGCTGCTGTGCAGGCACTGGCTTCTGAGGTTGTATTCAGGCCTACTGATTTGCATATTAAACCAAAGCCATTTTCTTCTTCAAGGCCTAAAACTTGATCCATGCCTAGAAAACTGACGCCCAGACCATATGGTCAGGCCTCTATGCCTAAAAAACAAATAAGAATGGCTGAAGACCTTATTACTTTAATCAGGGGAAGCCAACCTTCCCCCTCTAAGAGACCTAGGACTGAATTTGCTTATGATTCTTCTGATCAGGATTCTGAAATTTCTGTTTCCTCTGATGACCAGGATTTACCCCTATCTACCTATGAGTATTCTGATTCAGAGGACTCTATTCCCTCTGCTTCCCCTCCAGAGAATTTCTCTTTTGGTGAAACCTTGCATACTCTTAGGGAGCATTTTCATTGGGAAAGCCAGGATTACTCTGATTCTAAAAAGAGGCTTAGGGATTTCTTACTCCTGCCTCAACACAGGCCTTTAGCTATCCCCCCTGTACTGGACATTGTTGATGATGCCTTTTCGGAATCTAGCTTGTCCCCAGACTCCTTACCTCCTGCTCCCAGAAAACCAGATAGATATTACAGGGTTCCTGACTCTCACATGTTCTTCTTTAAAAATCCTACTGCGGACCCTGAGACCATTTCACAGGGACCCAAGGGCATTAAGGCTACTACTGCCAAAAATCCTACCCCCTCTGATAGAGATTCCAGGACGCTGGATAGATGGGGTAAGAAGGTATACACTTCTGCAACCTTGGCCATTAGGGCCTTAAACTGCCAGTTTCGTATGTCAAAGTATCAGCAGTATATTATTGGATTGCTTAAACAGAAAATGATGTTGATTCCTGACTGTGCTGAAAATAAGGATTTACAGGATTTAATGCATTCTGCTGAACAGGTTGGAAAACATACTTTGTAATGTGGTTTTAATTCACTAGAGGCATCTTGCAGAGCTGCTGTTACTGGGTCTGTACTTAGAAGGCATGCTTGGCTTAAGGAGCAATCTTTGCTAGATCATGTAAAAGCTAAATTGCTGGATGCTTCCTTAAACCAGGACCGCCTGTTTGGCAACAGAGCAGAAGTAGTACTTAAAAAGATGGAGGAAAAAGCTAAATCTATGCAAATTGTTAAAGATTTCCTGCAAGTACAGCCTCCATGATTTAGTAGGCATTTGCCTTCTTAAGAATTGATCCTTTCCTGCCTCTTCCAGGCCTTCTCAGTCCAAACCCAGATCCAGCAGAACACCCATGCTTCAGTCCCAAGGTACGCACAGGGTTAAGCAGTGCGGGGCTCCCACTTCCAAAGCAGGGAGGAGTAAGACTCCCCCCTATGGTAAACTGTCTCAATGACTTAATTTTTAAAACTTCCAAGCCCTTCTCAACTGACTGCTCCTTTAGGGGAAAAGATTGCTCTGCAGGCAAAAAACTGGGAACTCATTGCCCAGGACAAATGGGTTTTAAATATAGTTTCCCAAGGATACAGATTCCACTTCCACACTTTACCAACCCCAAATGGTTGGCCAGATCTGCCCCCAAATCAGTGGGCAGAGGCTCAAAAGCAAGTTCTCTCTCTCATAAGTATAAGGGCTATTCAGACTGTCCCAGAAGAGGAAAGGGGACAAGGTTTCTACTCAAGACTTTTCCTGGTGCCCAGAATAGACCACTCCTGGCGTCCTATCCTGGATCTCTCTATCCTAAACACTTTTTTGGTGATCCCAAAATTCAAGATGCTAACTCTTCACCAATTGCTTTCTATGCTAAGCAAGGATGCCTGGTTGGCAACACTGGATTTAAAGGAAGCCTACCTGCACATCCCAATCAGGGAATCTTGCAGAAGATACCTATGCTTCAAAGCAGGCTACATGCACTATCAGTTCTCTGCACTGCCCTTTGGCTTATCTACTGCGCCCAGGGTATTCACAAAGTGCCTAGCTCCAGTCATTGCATTTTACAGGCAAAGAAATATTCAAATATACCCATACCTGGACGATTGTCTAATTCAGGCAGAAAGCCAGGACATACTTTTGAATCATCTGGTGTTTGTACAAAAGGTGCTAACTTCTCTGGGGTACACCATAAACAAAAATAAATCACTTCTTGTACCCTGCCAACAAGTATTCCTGGGAGCAAACGTGAACACAACTTCCCAGATGGCTTTCCTCACGCCAGAGATTGACAGCTTACTTCAAACTAATGGTCACAAAGACCCTGCTATCTGCAAGATAAATACTGCAAGCCTTGGGGTTCATGGCCTCCTGCATTCTCCTATTTCCATATGCAAGACTGCATATGAGGAAACTACAGTGGTATCTAAAAAGCCTATGGTGTCAACATTCTCAGGCTCTATTCCTATCATACCTTGCCTTCAGTTAGAGTTCCTTTGGTGGGCAGAGGCTTGCCACCAAAACAAGGGACTGCCATTCACTCTACTCCCTGCCGCCCAAACCCTAACAGACGCATCAGACTATGCATGGGGGGGCTTACTTTGCAGGGAAGTGCATTCAGGGCAAGTGGAACCCAAGTCAAAAGCACCTGCATATCAATCAAAAAGAAATGTTAGCTGTACAGAATGCTCTGACAGCCTTCAAGGACCACATTCTTCCAGGACAATTAATGGTAAAGACGGACAACACCACTGTTATGTGGTACATAAACAAGCAGGGGGGAACCCACTCATACCGTTTCTGCAGACTAGCCATGGCTCTGTGGAACACAGCCTTGAGCTTCCAAGTGCACCTACTGGCTCAATTCCTGCCAGGAAAGCTAAATACACTGGCAGACGAACTAAGCAGAAATCTCATGGACCCACATGAGTGGAAACTGGAACCAAAGACATTCAACATGTTGATAAATGGGGGAACCCATATATAGACCTGTTTGCCTCCCCCCAGAACTACCAATTGGACAAATTCTGCACAAGGACTCCCCACAAACAAGCTTGGAAAGTGGATGCCCTGTCCTTCACCTGGAAAAATCTTTCAGTTTATGCCTTTTCTCCTCTGCCTCTCCTCTCCAAGGTACTACTTAAGATCAAACGGGACAAGCCAAGGATGATACTGATTGCACCAGACTGGCCACGCCAACACTGGTACCCCCTCTTGCACCGTGTGTTACCGCTGGCACCATGGCACCTGCCTGAGACCCCTACCCTGCTGTCCCAGCAGGAGGGCCAGATTCTGCACCCTTAGCTTCAAACCTTGAAGCTGGCAGCCTGGCTAATTACCTGATCTCTCCATTACCTTCCCTCAGTAAGCTAGTGCTGGATGTCATTTTGGAGGCAAGGAGGCCTAGTACTAGAAAATCTTATGCTAAAAAATGTAAAAGATTCTGTTCCTGGAACCAAACTCAGGGAATGGGCACAGCAGTGCCCAATTTACCTCAGATTCTTCAATACTTAACTGAGATGCTGCACAAGGGCCTTTTCTTTTCCTCCATCAAAATTCATGCCTCAGCCATTTCAGCTCATTACAACACAGAACCACCCCTCTTCTGTCATCCACTTCTCAAGCAGTTCCTCAGAGGGGCCAAAAACTTAAGACCACCCAGGAGAGCCCCAACTCCAGCCTGAGACCTTAATTTTGTATTGGAAAAATTCACTCTGCCTCCTTTTGAGCCAGCTGCAAGTGCAGAGTTGATGGAAAACAGCCTTTCTTTTAGCCATCACTTCAGCAAGAAGGGTGTCTGAATTACAGGCCCTTATGGCAGTGGAGCCTTTCATCATCTTTCATGTGGACAGGCTGTCCCTCAGGACCAATCCCTCCTTCATGCCCAAGGTAGTATCCAGTGTGGCTCTTAATCAGTCCATTCATTTGCCAACCTTCTTTTCTAATCTACAGAACAAAGGGGAACGTATATTGCACTCCTTAGATATGCACAGGCATCTTAGATTTTACTTGGATAGGATTAAACCTCTCAGGAAATCGGAACAGCTGCTGGTGGCATTTGCTGCAGGGGCAGAGGGGAAGGCCATCTCAAAGCAAACCATTTTGAAATGGATAGGCCATTGCATTCATTTCTGCTATAAGCACCATGGAAAACCTGTCGCACAGGGGATAAGACCACATTCAAGCAGGGCTGCATCTACTTCTACAGCCTTTCTCAGAGGTGTCCCTACCAGGGACATCCTAGAAGCTGCTACCTAGAGTTCGGTACATACTTTCACCAAGCATTACCATTTGCCAATTTTCTCTAAATCCAGAGATGGCTTTGCCACTTGCAGTCTTGCAGGGCCTTATAGCTGGTCCTAATGCTATCTAAATTCCTCCTCCCATCCTTAGCTTTGGGAATCTACCCAAATGTGATGACTGCAACAGTGAAACACGAAGAACATAGTACAGTTGTGTACACTTACCATAAATGTAGATGTTTGAGTGTATTCACTGTTGCAGTCCTAGTTACCCTCCCTCCAGCCTCCTGACTTCTTTTGGTTATACCTCTTTTCCTTTTTACTAGGCTTAAAGCTTTTTGGTGTATTTGCTTTTTTGTTGGCGGTTTAACCTTGTGTGTGTGTGTGTGTGTGTATATATATATATATATATATATATATATATATATATATATATATATATATATATATATATAATTGCTTCCCATTAGGGGGGCACTTGACATCTGGGCAAGAAAAACGAATGTAATGGCGTCGCTGCATGCTTTATAGCCCTGACTACCTGACATCATGGAAGATGAGACAGCAACCGACACAGGACCCAAGACTTTGATAATCAGGCCGACTGAGGGCTACTGCAAGCAGATAACCCAAATATGATGACTTCAACAGTGAATACACTCTAACATCTACATTTATGGTAAGTGTACACAACTGTACTATGTTCTTCGTGTTTCACTGTTGCAGTCATCACATTTGGGTAGATTCCCAAAGCTAACTGTACTTTGTCAGCAGAGGCAGGAAAAGGAGAAAGATTTCCATCTGGCAGTAGAGGAAATAGTTGAAAGAGTTTCTTGTAGTTAATATTTCACAATATGTACTGAATGGAGCACAAATGCCTGTGCTAAGTAATGGTCTGTCGTTTATTCCTGCACTTTCCTCCAGACTTAATGAGTTTGTAATGGACCTTAAGTACTTTGGTAGGAATTTGCTGCTAAAAAATATGTTTGGTAAGAGCAATGACTTGACTAACATTCTGAACAAGCCGAGCACATTTGTCCCCCTGCCCCATCCGGCAGTAGATGTGTTCTCCAGAGTCTGTGAGATGGAAGTATCGCAGCTTTGAAACAGTAGGAGTTGCAGTGATTTTTATAATCTGAATCTTGATGAAAAGAATGCTTTACAGGAACTATCACATAACGTCTACATTGTGATAAAACCAGTCGATAAAGGGGGAGCTATTGTTCTAGACAGAACTTATCACTCAGCATATCCAAAAGTGTGTTGTAATCAGAAGACAGATATGAAAATTTCTATATTGGAGGTGAACAAGCTGATTAATAAAGTGAATGATACTCTATGACTTATTAATGACCAGATTAATAACGCAGGATTTATTTGATGGTAACACATCCTCTGACCCTGATTATTAATGGTCTACTGAAAACCCACAAGGACAGAATCCACCAATGTGTCCTATAGTTTCTGGAAGAGGCGGGATAACAGAGCCAGCATCTATTTTTGTTGAACAGAAATTAAAATCAGCAGTGCCTAGAGCCACATCTATATTGAAGGACACTCCCCAATTTCTACAGAAGTTATCTCACTGTCATTTGATGGTGGTAACAATGGACATCAATACAGTCATTCCTAATAACTTTGGTATTGAGGCCACACGGCAGTTTCTAAAGCAAGGGAACATCTTTGATATCAGTACCATTTCACAGATTTGTATGTTACTGGATATTATTCTAGAGAACAACATTTTCATCTATGGGAATGAACATTATTGGCAGAAATGAGGGGTAGTGATAGGCACTTCATGTGCTAACAGTTACTTCAACATTGTTATGGCCCAATGTGAGACTGACCATGCCCTTAGTAATCTAAATACATGGAAGACCTATATAACCTATTACAGGAGATTTGTCAATGAAATATTCCTCCTATGGACAGGGAATGATCAGCAACTTTCACATTTTATTGAATATCTTGGCAATACTTCTAGTCCTTCCTTGAATTTGAAGTTCGTAGTTCTAGAGAGAAAATAGATTTTCTCTGTGTTACACTACAGTATGGAATGGATGGCAATCTCAGTACTCAAATACACAGGAAAGATTGATGGAAAAATCATTTATTACATAGGACTAACAACACCCTAGACGTGTTTATCCACGTCATTAAAGGTCAGCTTCTTAGAACATCCTGACTTTGCACCAATGAGGACACATGCAAGGAAGAGACAGACCACTTGATACATTGTGTCCACAAATGTGGGTACAAAAAGAAGGAAATCCAGAAAGGAGTCCTGGATAAGAAGTGTCTAAGAAACGAGAGGTCAGCCTCAGTTTTTGGATGGAGAAACTCATAAGGAAGATGAACCGAACCCCAGAGTTAAAAGTGAAACTGGGAGGCTGAGATGCTTGCTTACATTCAGTAATGATGCTCAGCAGGTATGCGAGGTTATCAGAGGAATTGGAAGATACTGATAGCTGATGATAACATTAGACGTATAGTTGGCGAGACACCTAGATTCTGCTTTAAAAATAAGAAGAACTTAAAGGTTGTTGTACCAGGGAAAACATGGATCTGGAGTTAGATCAATTACTTTGAGATGTGGTACATTTCCGTATAGAAAATGCAGAGCTTGCACCTCCATAAATTCCAGCAATTAATTCAAGCATACAATTACCTTGAAAACATACAGGCTCAGAGTGTATGCAGATTGTTACACTAAAAATGTTGTACATGTTGCTACCTGCTGTCTGTGTAATAGATTGTTTTGTTGGCAAGACCAACAAACCCTTCAAGGAATGAATTTTGCGTCACTTGTGTGGCAGTAGATTACATAACAGAACTATTGCTTTAACTCAACATATTGCCAAATACCCTGATAACAAGTTTTCTTTCATGGTTTTGGAAGTAATTGAAGGTTTAAGAGGAGATCTATTCAACAGAACAGAAATTATGAAGACTGGATGGACTGCTGATTTGCAGACTGACAAGTTGCCTGACTTGAATGAACCCTTATATACCCATGGCGCACTGACGTCAGGGAAGAGGCGACAGCAACCGATGCCGGACCAGGACTTTGGAATTCAGGCTGACTGCAACAGTGAATACACTCGAACATCTACATTTATGGTAGGTACACAACTGTACTTTCTTCGTGTTTCACTGTTGCAGTCCTCACATTTGGGTTATCCCTGCCAGGGTAGCCCTCGGCCGGCCCAAATACTAGAGGCTTAGTATTTCTGTGTTGGTTGTTGTCTCTTCAGGACTGACGTCAGATCGTCAGTAGTGTAAGTAAGGCAGCCGACCCCATTACATCAGTCTTTCTTGCCGCGGAACCCAAAGCACAAGCAGTTCGCACGAGTGCCGGTCGGCCGCTATCTGAGTTTCATCTTCTGAATTGAAGCTGAAGTCTTCTAAAGCTAAGTACCCCACTGGGGATTCTTTTTTCTTGCACTAACCGATGTCAGAAAAAGTTAACAGTCGCCAGTGGAAAGCAAATACCACACCGAGACTTTCATTCTTACTGCATCACTTGCTTAGGCCCAGACCACGGTATCCCCCGCTGTCGCTTCTGTGCTTTGTTCAACACCAAAACTATATGTCGTTGGGCCCTTATTGTAGCTAGATATTTTCACTTACAGTCCTTGAATTCCAATATGGCTTCGGTAAACCAGCCGGCAGCAGATCTTCCAAAAAAATGTAAAGATAAAGACAGAGACCGACCGCACAGGTCCAAACCTACCGACACTCTCCCGTTAAGCTAGTCGTCAGTTCTCCGTTCCTCAGTGAGGTGCTTTCGCAGCCTCTGATGCCCACTTCTGTGGATTTGCAAGCCACTACCGAGACCCTTTCGGAGCCGGTATACCGCAAAACTCTTCTTCAACTAAGGATCCTGCGGTCGTCTCTACCTTAGATGGGTCCGGAGCCGCTGAGCAGGCACTGGCTTCTGAGGAAGTCCTTCGCACTACCATTTCTCAACACAAACTGACGACTTCTTTTGTGACTACTGATCTTTCGAAAACTTCCGAGTTTTTTAGGCACAGGTTATGAACCACACCCAAGAAACCGACGACACAATCTCAGGCACCTGTTTCCTTGCCTCATTCTCAAATGGCTAAAATGGCGGAAGACCTTCTCATGCTGATCAGGGGAAGCCAAGCTACCCCTTCCAAAAGAAAGAGAGATCTGTCCCCTGTAGTTTTTTTCTGAATAGGAGTCCAATGATTCTGATGCATCTGAGTATGAAGACATGCAACCCCTCTCTGCTTATGAGGATTCTGATGCAGAGGATTACATTTCTTCAGCCTCTACCCCAGAGGATTTTTCCTTTGGGGAAACCCTTCACACCTTAAGGGAGCATTTCCAATGGGAAAGTCAGGACTACCCTCAGTCTAAAAAGAGACTCAGGGAATTCTTAGATCGTCCACAGCACAGACCCCTGGCCATCCCCCCAGTCCTGGATGTTGTGGAGGATGTTTTCCTGGAATCCAGCTTGACTCCTGACACCCTCCCTCCTGCACCCAGTAAATCAGACTGGTATTACAGAGTCCCTGACTCTCACAAATTTCTTTTTAAAAATCCTACTGCTGACCCTGAGGTAATTTCTCAAGGGCCTAAAGGAATTAAAGCAACCTCTGCTAAGAATCCCACTGCCTCAGATACGGATTCCCGAGCACTAGACAGATGGGGTAAAAAAGTATACACCTCTGCTACTCTTGCTGCCAGAGCACTAAATTGTCAGTTCCATATACTAAAATTTCAGCAACATACCCTGGAACTCCTCAAACAAAAAATGTCTACCTTTCTTGCTTGTGCAGAATCTAAAGAGTTACAAGAGTTAATACATTCTGCAAGTCAAGAAACTAACCACACCTTGCACTGTGGTTTTGACGCCCTAGAAGCTTCTTGCTGGGCAGCAGTCACCCGGTTCTGTCCTTAGAAGTCATGCATGGCTTAAGGAATAGACCTTGCCAGACCACGTTAAATCTAAATTGTTGGATGCTCCCTTGCATAAAGACAACTTATTTGGCACTAAGGCAAAAGAGGTCTTAAAAAGGATGGAATAGAAAGTAAAATCTATGCAGACAGTTAAAGATTTCTTACAGGTCCAGCCACCTAGATTTAGCAGGTATTCTCCCTCCAAGCACTGGTCCTTCCCTGCTCCCACTAGGTCAGTTCAGCCCAGACCCTGGGGAAATGGACCCCACAGACAGCAGCCACAGGGAATGCAGAGATCTAAGGAGTAGACTACCCACACTTCAAAACCAGGGAGTTCTAAGCCACCCCCTTATGGTAAGAACTCACAATGACTCTCCTCCCCCACCCCCTCCCTCTGCCCACCTCCACTTACCCCTAGGAGGAAAACTCTCCTTTCATGCAAACACTTGGGCCACCAATACCAGTGACCGTTGGGTTCTCAGCAGTGTCCCAGGGATACAGATTTTCTTTCCACACCCTTCCAACTGCAGAACGGTTCCCAGATCTACCTCAAAGCCAGTGGGCAGAGGCACAAAAGCAAGTCCTTTCCCTGCTCTCCATGAGAGCAATAGAGCACATTCCTGCAGAACAGAAAGGCCAAGGTTTCTACTGCAGAATTTTTCTTGTACCCAGGAAAGAGGGCACCTAGCACCCCATCCTCGATATATCCATTCTAAACACCTTCCTGTTGATCCCAAAATTCAAAATGCTCACCCTCCAGCAGCTGCTACCCATGCTTTCCAAAGATACTTGGCTAGCCACCCTAGACCTAAAGGAGACCTACCTCCACATTCCTGTCAGGGAATCATGCAGGAAATATCTCCGTTTCAGGGCAGGATCTCAGCACTTTCAGTTCTGTGCGCTCCCCTTTGGTTTATCTACTGCTCCCAGAGTTTTCACAAAATGTCTGTCTCCAGCCATTGCCTTTTGCAGACAAAGAAATATCCAGATTTACCCATACTTAGATGACTGCCTAATTCACCTGGCCTTTGTAAAGTCCCTACTAACCTCCCTAGGTACACAATCAATGAAAAGCAATCCAAACAGGTACCCACCCAAAGGATTATATTCCTGGGAGCAAGCCTGGACACAGCATTCCCAGAAAGCATTCCTTACACCAGAAAAACAAACCTTCCTGACAGCCTACTAATCTCAACAAGCCGCCAGGCCCCCAACTATCTGCAAGGAAAATCTTGCAAGCTCTGGGGTTCATGGCATCTTGCATTCTACACCTTCCATATTCCAGGCTGCATATGAGGAAACTTCACTGATACCTAAAAAGCCTTTGGCATCAATGCTCTCAAGACCTGGAGACTCTTATACCTATAATACCATGCCTCAGAAAAGATTTTCTTTGGTGGACAACAGCATGCTTCCTCAACAAAGGACTACATTTCTCACCACCACCACACACCACCCAGACCCTCACCACAGATGCATCAGATTATGCCTGGGGTGCACACCTGGATGGCAGGTGCATACAGGGCCAATGGAGACCACAGCAAATCCATCTGCACATCAACCAAAAAGAGATGATAGCTGTCCAGCACACCTTGATAGCTTTCAAGTCCTTCTCTCCCCAGGGGCTCTTCTGATCAAAACAGACAACACAACTGTTATGTGGTATATCAACAAGCAGGGAGGGACTCAGTCCTACCTTCTATGCAGGCTGGGCATGACCCTTTGGCACACAGCCTCTTCCATGCAACTCCACCTGTTAGCACAATTCCTACCGGGTTCTCTCAACTGTCTGGCGGACCACTTAAGCAGAAATCTTCTGGACCCACACGAATGGCAGCTCAACAGAAGAACCTTCGCCCTAATAACTCAGAAAAGGGGCACCCCGAAGGTCAACCTCTTTGCCTCCCACTCCAACCATCAGCACAGCAAGTTCTGCACCAAGGAGCATCACTGCATGGCTTGGAAAGTGGATGCCCTGTCCTTCCCCTGGGTCAGTCTATCAGTCTATACCTTTCCTCCACTACCTCTCATCCCCAGGGTACTGCTCAAAATAAAGGAGGAAAAATCAAGGACAATTCTTATAGCTCCAGACTGGCCTTACCAGCACAGGTACCCCTTGCTGTGCAACCTGTCCCCTCTGCCACCTTGGCATCTCCCTCAGATTCCAAATCTCCTGACCAAGACGGAAGGGGAATTCATGCATCCCCAATTGCAGACACTCAGTTTGGCAGCTTGGCTTATTCCCTAACTCCCGATCAATCTGCCAACCTCAGCAAACCGGTTCTAGACGTTATATGTGAGGTCAGATACCCTAGCACTAGGAAGTCTTATGCTGACAAATGGAAAAGGTTCTGCACCTGGATTCAGGCGAAGGGAGCCAATACGGCACAGCCCTCCCTCGCTCTCATCCTGGATTACTTAGCTGACCTGCTACATAGTGGACTCTCCTTTTCCTCTTTTAAAATTCATGCCTCTGCTATCTCTGCTCATTTTCCCCACTGAACAGCCCCTTTCGTACACCCTCTGAGCAAACAGTTCCTAAGAGGGGCTAGCAACTTGAGGTCACCCAGAAGAGCACCAACCCCAGCTTGGGACCTTAACTTTGTGTTGGAAAAGCTCACCCCCCCCCCCTTCAAACCTGCCTCTTCAGCAGAGCTAACATTTTTCTCCTGGAAGACCAGCTTTCCTTCTGGCAGCGTCTCCGAGCTGCAAGAACTCATGGCTGTGGAACCCTTCATCATCTTCCATGCCGACAGGATATCCCTCAGAACTAACCCTTCCTTCATGCCCAAGGTGGTGTCCAGTGTGGCTCTCAACTAATCCATTCATTTGCCCACATTTTCCGTAACCCACAGAACAAGGGGGATAGGATCCTGCACTCTCTAGATGTGCACAGACAGCTCAGATTCTGTCTAGACAGGACTAAATCCTTCAGAAAGTCTGATCAGTTGCTGGTTAGCTTTGCTGCAGGGGCAGAGCGCAAAGCCATCTCCAAACAAACCATCTTCAAATGGATAGTATACTGCATCCATTTCTGTTGCAAACAACAGAGAAAGCCTCCCCCCAGGGGGTCAGGACTCACTCCACCAGAGCAGCCTCCACCTCTGCAGCTTTCCTCAGAGGAGTCCCCACCAGGGACATCCTGGAGGCTGCCCCCTGGACATCTGTTCACACCTTCACCAAACATTACCACCTGCTTATCTTCTCCAAATCCAGGGCAGGGTTTGCCTCTACAGTCTTGCAGACCATCCTAGCCAGCCCCTAGTTTCCTTGACTGCCTCCACCCTTTTCCTCAGCTTTGGGAATCAACCCAAATGTGATGACTGCAACAGTGAAACACGAATAACAGTACAGCTGTGTACACTTGCCATAAATGTAGATGTTAAGAGTATTCACTGTTGCAGTCCTGGTTTCCCTCCCTCCATCCACCTCTTTCTTCTTTCCTTACAAGGGACATATTGGTATTTACCTTCTACTGGTGGGGTTCTTCCACCAGAACATGGCTCCCACTTGGGGGCTCCTGACAAGTTAGAGCAAGAAAAACTGATGTAATAGCATTGTCTGCCTTACTTTATACTACTGATGACCTGACATCAGCCCGGAAGTGACAGCAACTGAAGCAGAAATACTAAGCCTCTGGTATTCAGGCCGGCCGAGGGCTAACCTGGCATGGATAACCCAAATGTGACAACTGCAACAGTGAATACACTTGAACATCTACATTTATGGTAAGTGTACACAACTGTACTTTCCTCATTACAAAAGGTACTTAAAACTTCAAATTTAGCATTAGGAAATCCAAGCCCAGCTATTAATTTACAGTTGCAACTAATTCAGAGGACAACCACAAGGCTTCCTACAGGTATATTATAAAGCAAAGAAGTAACCAACAATCCAGTACTGAATTCATCACTAATGGTACCTCCTTTTTTGACCCTGAGCTATTATTTATTTATTTTTTTGCAGAAAAATTGTCTTCCAACTTTACCCCACGCACTCTCCTGTCTCACTCATTCCCTCTTGTATTGCCCCTCCTCAAATCACTTTCATTCAAGTCCTTTTGATAGTTTCCAAAATAAAAAAATACCAGCTCCATGTGTTCTGACAGTATCCCTAGATATCTGCTGAGAAGCATAAAGTCCTGTATAACAAAACCCCTCCATCAAATCTTCAATCTAGTCTCTCCATTAGTTATATTCTCAAGCTCTGGAGAGTAGTTTTGGTGGTGCTGTTATATAAATGTGATCCCTATACTTACCCTGGATAGTACAGCCCTGTTAATCTTGCATTATTTGCAATGCTGTGGAATGTATTATAGCTGAACTATATGTTCATCTATCTATCTATCGATCAATCCACCTATCAGTCTGTAGCTATAATATATATCTTTTGTTGACCGGGTTAGTCCCATTAGGATACTTATTTTCTTTACAAGGGAAACCCAAGGCTGTATTTCTACTACTAGGGCAAATTTGGCCAGGGTATCTAGAAACCTCCTGTACTCTTTTTGATAGATGTTAGGGGTTCTTTTACATCCACCTGAGCTAACACCACCTCAAACAGATTGGACCTTGGTTTAACATCTCATCTGAAGGATAGAACACTCAGGAATGCAGCATCCCCTAATGCTGCACTACAGTTTCAGAAATCCATTCATCAGGAGTGGGTATAGAACCCACAGCCTTCTGGTCTTCGAGCACCAAAGCCAAGTGTGCTTATTTATGTCTCTGGATACACACTAGTTTGGTTTGCAATTTATAAAGATAGCAATGTTGTCTACCTGGAACTTGCCATGGCATTTGACACTATCCCCTATGCTGGGATTATTGACCACCTCTACCAACTCGAGATTAACCCATGTATAATTCACTGGATAGGTATTTGGCTGTCTAATTGAATACCTACCTTTAAGTTAAGGGACAGAAAAGGCTCATCAGTGGTGTTCCCCAGGGCCCTGCCCTGGACACCTTCCGGTTTTGCTATATACTCCTTTAATACAAAAGGTGATATCAACAGACTATGGTTTATTTTATTTTATTTATTTATTTATTTAACATTTGTTAACCGGGAAAGTCAGACTTGGAACAAAGCCAATTTTCAGCGGAGGCCCGGGGAGAAAGGCTCCAGATGCATGTCTTTGTAACGTTAGCATCAGTTAAACAATGTAATTTAACATCAGTTAAACAAGTTTACTGATGACTGCAAACTGGGGGTGGTTCTCATTCTGATAATCATGTTTGATAAAGGCTAGACAAGCAAATGCATGGTGTATTAATCACGGGCTTACTTTCAACACCAAGAATTGCAGTATATAGTGTCTTTTTGTGTTTTATCATCACTACCTCTTATCATATAGATAATTGTATCAGATTTAAATACATTTTTTGTGACTTAGGTAGGTATATTCATAACATCTGTGATGGCTTGAAAAATCTTATCTTGTGCAGGCTGTCCTTCATGCTATCTCCTTAAAGTCCAAAGAAGGTGTGGTCCTACCTTATTAGGCCCATCATTACATATAATGCACTCCTCTGGCACATATCTCAGCACCTAAACCAGCTCAGACCACCTCTGTATTTCCTCGCCAAAAATATCTCAATTCTCAATGCTCTTATGTTCTCTTACAGAATAAAATCTCTGCCCCTTTACTCAGTGTCATACAGACAACTGAGAGGAGATCTCTTCTAGCCTTTTGTGCTATGAATAACAAAGTACTCTTGGAATTCCTTCACCTAAGTAGGACTAGTGGCAAAGCAGACACCCACTGTAGAAAGCTAAACCTGTAGTACCACATCAGCACCACCAGATGGCACCAAAATGTTCCTAAACAGGTGTTTTCCTTTTCTGGAAAAGCCTGCATTTAGAGTAGTTTTCCAACAACCTTTAAAACCAGTCTGGATGGGTGATTGCAGTTTTTTAGCTGGGATATGTAGGGAAATCTACTTAATGAGGGGGGTATTGTTAGTCTCCTAGCAGTACTGGGTAACTTGGCTGAGCTTCTTAATGATCTCCTTGGCTGTAAGCTTAGTAAGAACCTATGAAAGGTCTAAATTTTTCATGGGGCGAAAGAGATGATCAGAATGAATAGAAGGATGGTTGCCTGGCATAAAGCTAAAAGTAATAATTATGAGGTTACTCTGATATGAAAAAGAAGTGGTTAGTAAAGTTCCAGGTGATGCCAGTCGTGGGACTAGGACTTTTTGGCACCTTTGTATCAGACATAATAAGAGACGACACTGGAATATAAAGATCACTGAAGGATGGAGGAACAAGCCTACCAGAGGACTTGGCAACTGACAAGGTGGGCTAAGAATTGGTATCCAAGGTTTGATGGCGAGAAACCTAAAGAAATAATCCCAAAGTGTGATACCAGCTGAGAGGAGTGACCTCTGTAAACTGAAACACCTAGTATGGACTGAGAGTCCAGAAAGATGCTGGCCTGAATTCTGAGGAAAATTATTCAAGGAGCATAGAGTTTACATTCCCTACTTATAGTACTTTGTTGATTTCTGCTGCCATACAGGGATTAGGATCTCAGGCTTGTCATAGGGACAAAGAAAGGCTATCATAGCAGTAAAAGGAATGGAGAGCAATAGAAATGAGGACAGGTTACAGAAGGCAAAGTTTTTCTCGCTTGAAAATAGGCAATATGGGGAAGGGGAGACATGAATGAAGGTGCAGAAAGAATAGAGCATTATAATGATACACAGGCTATGAGGAAAGACAGAGGAGGGAGGGGAATGTCTACCACACTGATGGTACAAATTTATTGCAGGCATCTAAAAGTACTGTTATGGAAAGAGTAGTGAATAAAGGCAGTAGATTACCCAAGCAGGTACTGCTGTATGAAGGCCAAGGATGGGCAGTAGCCTATGAAAATGACCATCTGACAGATACTAGCTACACAAATAAGTACAGACTAGGCAGACATCTTATCTCTTTCTGCTGTCACAGTTTTGTAGAGTAATGTAACTATATCATTGCCTGTACTGTAATTGCTAACATTTGTTTTATGTTTTTAAAGGAAAAATTTGAATATAACCTGTGACATCTACATTGAAAAACCCAGTACAGGAGGAGCTTTTGTTGCTGGTCGAGTAGATAAGGGAGGAGAGGTAGTCCGACAAACTCAAGGACTCTTCTTCTGGGTTTTTGCTGATGGTACCTTCAAAGTTACTAATGACTTGGGTAAGTGTGAAGAAGTGAAACTGTTTTTTCTTTTTTTTTTTTTTTCAGATTGCTCTCTGCTGGCAGTACAATGTAATGAAGATCCGTAGTCTGTATCCCTCTTTGTCATGTATGTATGTATGACAGCTGGATATCAGGAAGCATCTATGACACAGGAAGCATGTTCATTAAATTATTAGGGTACTATTAGCAGTTCTTTGGTGGTTGCTTGGATGTCGGGTTGTTTTCCCTCCCCTACCTGCCTGATTGTGAAGGTTGGTATTAGCTGTCTGGTGCTCAAAGGATCTATGATATTTATGTGTCATATTTTCTAAATGTTAAATACTTAGAGCAGCCTTGCTGGATATGGCATATTTGCAGTGTCCGTGTAGATGTGACAACCTGTGTTGCCAACCTTGGTTTTCATGTCCCATAGCTCACCCTCCCATTGAATTGAATAACTGTCCCTGGATAAGATTTGTGGTCAAAGTGCAGTATACAATCTTTGCACTCGCTCACATTGTTTTTGGTTGATAGCTTATCACAGAGATGTACATGAATCCTAAATTAGTTTACATTTCCTAAGCTGGAGCTCATAATCAGGGCCATTTATGAGGTGACTCATCTGCTTTACAGACAAGTACATTATACCATCATTGAGATAAGCAAATTAAAGACCTTGGGCCTTTGGCTACTGGTATTGGGCTGTTTCTGAAGAAGTCATTAACATGAGTAAAACTGTAATAAACCTTGTGTTTGTACTCCTCACTTATCATAATTTTAAATGGAGCCCTTACTTTCAAAAATCTTTTTGTCTAATGAAAGAAAAATCACAAGTCAGTACCATTTGCAGTCTTTATCTTGGTATTTTTCTAGCCCCAACTTCACTCTTTGTCTAACCATGTACATGTTGCAGTTTAATGTGATATGCTCAAGGTAGTCTTCAAGAATTGTACAAAATAGACTATTTATTATTCCTGAAAAAGCATAGCACTTGAAATTTTGATTTTGTTCCTAGCTCTGTTTTTCATTCTCTTGAAGCCCCCCACCTTTCTCTCTTATTTAAGTGCAGTTTAAAAACTATGTGTGCTGTCCATTTTCATTCTTCAACTGTTGGGTTCAGATCTGAACCTCTGATCCGACTCAGCCATTACTAAAGCTCAAGGTAACCTAAAAGCTCTCGAGATTCTCCCCTACCCATGATGCACCAACACCTAACATACCCCATATCTAGTTTGCAGATTTTACCTGAAGTTGTAACCGTCATTGTACGTAAATATTTATCTATATATAGATACTTAAAAATGTATATGTCCTGAAAAGGAAACTGTATCTGGAGCTCAAACATAAAGGGCAGTGGTATCCTTATACAGTCTCATTTTTCCAAACGTTTGTTGAAAAAAGGGATGGAGGTTGTTGGACAAGAAGTTGAGGAAGAATAAAATTAGACAACACAGACTGAACATTATTTTGAGTACATACCTTCTTTATCAGATGTCAATTTTCATTCTATCCTCAACTGTTGGGGCAGAGTCCCCAGCTACCTAAAATCCTGGGTGGACTCTGTGGAAGGATATTCCTGAGCATAGTTGAGCTGGGTCTATATCATAACATCGAAAGGAAAAAATCTGGAGCGGCTTAAATATCGAAATTGCCGTTCATCGAAATCGCTTTTGTGGAGGCTGCGCCTCCCCCCCCCCCACACCACCACTAATTATATATACCAACTCTGAGATTGCACTACACTGAGGAAAGGGCAAAATTCCTGATCTTCACTGTACCACAACCTCACAAAAAAACAAATTGATGAATGGCAATTTCAAACCGTTCGAGATTTGTTCCTTTCAATGTTATGATATAGACCCGTTGAGCCAAAAGACAGTCTACCTCGAGACCAGATCCAGTTTGTATTGAGTGATAAAAGTATGAGGATTCGTCCAGGTTGCAGCAGGCACATATGTCGTCCATGGAATCTCTAGATAGAAAGACTGAAGAATATGCCATGGACCTAGTTGAATGGGCTCTTAAAGGTTTAAGTAAGGATAAACCCATTTTAAATGCAACATAAATTCACCTTTATTTGTAAATTTAGGAAAGAATACTGGCAAATTAATGGACTGATCAGTATTGGATTCTAACACCACCTTGGGAAGGAAAGTGACATTGGTTCATAATGTAACCCTGTCCTTATGAAAAACCAGGTATGGAGGTTTCAGTAACAAAGCTTTAAGTTCTGAAACTCTACTGGCTGAGGTAATGGCCACTAGAAAGTCAGAAATTTAAGGTCCTGTTTTGCTGCTGGCTCAAAGGCGAGGTGAATTACGGCCTGCAGTACTGAGTTCAAGTCACATGGTGGAGTAGAATCTTTATACAGGGGTCTCAAGAGAAAAGTGCTTCTCAAGAATGCTTTACAAAGTGTAGGAGATGCTACAGAAGAATTTTCAAATCCAATATGAAAATTAGAAGTTGCTGCCAATTGAACCTTAATAGTAGAGGAGCTTGCCCCTTCATTAAAATGGAAGCTAAAAATTCAAGTACATTATTTATTGGGGCCAAAAAAGGGTCAGTGTGTTTTTGCTGTGCCCGGTAAACAAAACTTTTCCATTTACTTGTACACAGCTTTCTCGATGAAGGTTTATGGGAAGATAAAAGAATATAAGTAACCAAAAAAGCACCAAAGTTGCGAGTCCTCAGTATAATTTTAATAGAATATCATTAAGCGCTTTCATCAACAAGTATGACTTCTTCAGAACAAGGAACAATCTGAAAAACAAGTTTAAATACACAATACCATACAACTATTGGTCCAAATCTACCCAATGTAGTCAAAGAGAATTCATGGTTCATAATTATTTAACAACCAAGTTAGCCAAGGCTAAAAACTGTGTATACAACACATTACATTACAATACATTGTTCACCAACATATTAATTGCAAAAAACTTTCAAAATTCTTAAAAAAATCAAGAAAATCAATTCTCAATAGCTTATAAAATTCTTAATTACAAAGTAAAAATACTTGTTTGGGTATGCAAGTTTTTGCTGCTAAATTCATATGAAGAAATTGTTATATCAGTAATTGCTTCCCTTAGGACGCATTACAAGGCATACAAACTTTATTTTCGAACTTGTTTTACTTTCAATAAACATCCTGGAATATGGTTAGAAATGTTCTGCATTTTCTTATAAAATAGGCAGTATCGTAACATGTTCATTTAAACCTGGTGGGAAATCTGCAGCCAACCTTAACTGCCACAAAAGCTCCTTCTGTAATGCATTTTGCCAATCACCACCTCTCACTTCATCAAATGCAAAATCGAGAATGGCAAATTTAAAACCTACAAAATTCACACATAATGCGCTATGTTTATATAGAGCGTTAGTCTCTTTTTTTTTTTTTATGTCGTATAGATGTTCATATATCCTGGTCTTAAATAGCCTCTCTGTCTTGCCTACATAAAATGAGGAACAGGTGTTGCATATGGCTATATATATACCAGTTTGCTGGAGGAACAGTTGCCACTTTTTAAAAAAAATATAATTTTTATTCTGGTTCTCAATTGTGACAGAACTATCTTGTAAAATGTACGAACAGTAGGAACATCTACCACAAGATTTACTTCCGCCCTTTCTGGATTGGATACCTGTTGAAGTATTACCCCTCTCTAACTGATTTTATATTAGATCCTACTTTTGTAGAAAATAAAGGTTTATCACCCAGTATTCGATGTACTTTGCTGTTTTAAAAATGTTCCAATTTTTCATTAATATCCCCTTAATCTGAGAATACAAGGGGCTATACTGTATCACACAGGCTTGCTGGAAGTCAGTTTTTTTCTTATATCCATCCTGTGCTTTTATTGTCATGGTATCCAGGAAATTATCTAGGAAATTAATCTCTTTTTTTTCATGAAACTGAAAGGTGAATTTCATAAAATCAGTAGTTTAATTTAAATATTGAATAAATACAGGTATCTTGTCTGAATTCCCTTTCCATAATATAAAAGTATCGTCCAGAAATCTACCGTAAAATATTATGTTTGACAAAAAAAACTCACTTTGAAAAACATGTTCAATTTCCCAACCCAATAAAACTAAATTTGCATATAGGGAGGCACATGCTGCCCCCATAGCTACCCCTTTTAGTTGTTGAAAGTATTCCCCCTCAAAATAAATGTAGTTAATTTCCAATATTAGATTCATGAGTTCACATGTTAACAAAACTTCATCAGTAGTAAGAGACGAACTAGTAAAAAGTACTTCTTCAAAATACTGCAACCCTTCTTGTTTAGGAATACTTGAAAATAATGAAACTACTGATTTTCTGAAATTCACCTTTCAGTTTCACGAAAAAAAGAGATTAATTTCCTGGATACCATGATAATAAAAGCACAGGATGGATATATCTCCAGAATCAATGGCAAAAACACTTTTTGCAATAGCTACCTACATTTCAATAGCCACCACCCCACTTTCCAGAAAAAAATTATTATTAAAGGTCAGGCTATTAGAATTGCCAGGATGACATCACTAAAAAGAGATGTGATTAGTGAGTTTGAATTTTTAAGGGATATGTTCCTGGAGAGAGTTTATCCTGGCTGTTTTATAGATCCTATACTATCAGATGTTCTGGATAAGTGGGGTAATGTATATGTTCCCCTATTGGGTAGAAATAGTGACCATTTAAACAATTCAGCTATGACTTTAGAAGTTAAGAAACAAACCGACTTCCAGCAAGCCTGTGTGATACAGTATAGCCCCTTGTATTCTCAGATTAAGGGGATATTAATGAAAGATTGGAACATTTTTAAAACTTACAGCAAAGTATATCGAATACTGGGTGATAAACCTTTATTTTCTACAAAAATAGGACCTAATATAAAATCAATGTTAGAGAGGGGTAATACTTCAACAGGTATCCAATCCAGAAAGGGCAGAAGTAAATCTTGTGGTAGATGTTCCTATTGTTCGTACATTTTACAATATAGTTCTGTCACAATTGAGACCCAGAATAAAAATTATATTTTTTTAAAAAGTGGCAACTGTTCCTCCAGCAAACTGGTATATATAGCCATTTGCAACACCTGTTCCTCATTTTATGTAGGCAAGACAGAGAGGCTATTTAAGACCAGGATATATGAACTTCTATACGACATAAAAAACAAAAAAGAGACTAACGCTCTATATAAACAATAGAGCGTTATGTGTGAATTTTGTAGGTTTTAAATTTGCCATTCTCGATTTTGTATTTGATGAAGTGAGAGGTGGTGACTGGCAAAATGCATTACAGAAGAAGGAGCTTTTGTGGCAGTTAAGGTTGGCTGCAGATTTCCCACCAGGTTTAAATGAACATGTTACGATACTGCCTATTTTAAAAGAAAAGGCAGAACATGTCTAACCATATTCCAGGATGTTTATTGAAAGTAAAACAAGTTCGAAAATAAAGTTTGTATGCCTTGTAATGCTTCCTAAGGGAAGCAATTACTGATATAACAATTTCTTCATATGATTTTAGCAGCAAAAACTTGCATACCTAAGCAAGTATTTTTACTTTGTAATTAAGAATTTTATAAGCTATTGAGAATTGATTTTCTTGATTTTTTTAAGAATATTAACAGTACACAAATGTGCATTTTTTGAAAGTTTTTTGCAATTAATATGTTGGTGAACAACATGATCTTATTCTTTTGTATACACAGTTTTTAGCCTTGGCTAACTTGGTTGTTAAATATTTATGAACCATGAATCATCTTTGACTACATTGGGTAGATTTAGACCAATAGTTGTATGGTATTGTGTATTTAAACTTGTTTTTCAGATTATTCCTTGTTCTGAAGAAGTCCTACTTGATGAAAGCGCTTAACGATGTTCTATTAAAATTATACCGAGGACTCGCAACTTTGGTGCTTTTTTGGTTACTTAGTTTTTGGTGGAGCACCTTTTGCACCATTTGCTTGGTTTTTAAGATAAAAGAATATGATGAATGGGGCAAGAGAGCATTGGTTGTCTGGCTAGTAATGGAATTGGAGAAACCATGCTGTTAGCTTGTGGTTTGAGATATCCAGATGAACCATGTCTAGCGGATGTAACAGGAGATCTGGAGTCAGATCCAGTATCCAAGGTTGTTAAAGATGATGAGGTCACAGGAAGGGGAACCAAATTTGATAAGGCCAGTAGGATGCAATGAGGATAACATTGCTCTTTAATCTGGCTGCTTTCTACAAGAATTTTGAAATTGGAGGAATTGGTGGGTAAGCATAAAGCAGACTAGGGGGCCAGTCGGGAATGAGAATGTTCCCCAGTGATTGTCCCTGAGGAGGAATTAGGGCAAAAGTAGCTGCTGCATGTGTTTAGGAGAGAAGCAAAAAGAACGCAGCAAAGCTGGCCCTATTGGCAGAAAATCATTTCTGCCACTTTCCTGTTGAGAGACCACTTGAGAGGTAGAAGAATGGACCTGCTCAATTTGTCTGCTGTCAAGATTTTCCCCGGAATGTGCGTTGCTATGAGAAAGCGGTTGGATGAGATTGCCCGTTGCCACACTCTGAATGCTTCTGGACACAAGGGGCATGATCTGGTTCCTCCTTGTTTGTTGATGTACCAAACTACTGACGTAGTCTGTTTGAATAGCAATTGTCCCTGAAGGGAGAGCATCCGGAAAGGCCTGCGGTGTTAAAAAGCACTGCTGTCATATTTTTATTTTACAGTTTGCTTACCGGGATAGTCCATTGGGCCAAGAACAGCGCATTTTCAATGGATTCCCAGGAGAAAAGCTCCACGAACAACAATGTAATATGAAGACAATGCATTTACATTTATGTAATACTATTATAGAACAATGGTATTACACAACATAACAAAAAATCCAGGATTGCAGTGACAATACAGTCAAAAAAGCAAAAGGTAAAATTACACACACACACACACACACACACACACACACACACACACACACACACACACACACACACACATACACATTGGTGCATATTCCTGTTAGATTTGTTCCAATGTGAAATAACACAGGGTTGACATTACAGTTTTACATGAAATCCTAGCAGAGTTAATGTACGATGGGGGATAAGAGGTGTGAATTGTTGAATGTAAGAAGGGTGGGGCAATAAGAAAAAAAGTAGAGCAACAGTATGAGTAAATGAGAAAAGTGAAGATGGTGGTAGTCAGAGAAGCTCAGTATGATGAAGAGAGAAGTAAAGGATGTGAGAAATGGGGAAAAACATGCGAGTCATGGGATGAGAGCAGGGACATTCCCAGAGGGTTTTGAGATGGAAATGAAGTGCAGGGAGTTCCAGAGGGCAGCTAGGGAAAAGGACAGTAGGTGTTTGCCTGGAGGACGAGCAGGCTTGTACAATTCAAGCAAATTCTGGTTACTGGATTTTAGACATCTGTTGGGTAGGTACATTTTGAAGGAGGAGACAAGGGAAGGAAGATGGAGGGATTAAAGATGAGTTTATGAGCATGAGTAAGTTGAATGTAGGTAAGATGACTGGGAAGTTCAAGCCAATTTAGCTTGTGTAAGGCATTGCAATGGTGGGAAGAGGCTTTATAGCTGGTAGCAAATTTAGAAATGTTGTTATAACAGGAGGATAGCTTTGTTTTTAGAGAGGATTTAAGGTTGGTAAGAAGTGGGGCACCATATAGGAGAAGGAATGAGGAATGTGTTTGAGAGTACAAGTTTAGTAGTGGGAGTGATGTAGCAGTTATGGCAGTAGATCATGCCTAGTTTCTGGTGTTTTTTTTTATATTGGTTAGTAGGTGGGTATCAAAGTTTAGCTGTTCATCAATAAGGACTCCTAGAAGCTTTGTATGGGATGCTACCTGGAGAGGTATTGTTTTGACTAGTAGTGGAGAATGAGTTCTTGTCTATAATGGTACTTTTTGAAGGGGAAAATAACATAATTTTAGTTTTTGATGCATTGAGTGGTAGGTGGTTTTGATGCATTGAGTGGTAGGTGGTTGTCTATCATCCAATGTTCGGTATAAGAGAAAGCATCCCGAGTTAGTTTTAAGAGAGTGGAGGTGGAAGTGGCGGAGCAGATGATTGTAGAGTCATCTGCATATTGAATCAGTTTAGCACTAGAAATGTTTTGGAGGGAAGTCATTTATGAAAATGTTGAACAGTATGGGACCCAATATGGAACCCTGGGGTACACCTGTAGGTGTATTAAGAAAGGAGGAGGTTGCTTTTTTCTATTTGACAGCTTGTTGTCTGTTGAAGAGGTAACAGAAGAGTGGATAGGTTTAGATTAGAGAGTTTAGATAAGAGACTGTTATGGGCGGCCACGGTGGTGCAGCGGTTAGCGTTGTTGCCTCACAGCAAGAGGTTTTCTGGGTTCAATCCTCTGCTGGGGTGCCTTCTGTGCAGAGTCTGCATGACCTCCCTGTGGTCGCGTGGATTTCCTCAGGGTGCTCCGGTTCCTCCCATATCCCAAAGACATGCTGTAGGTAGATTGGACACTCTAAATTGGCCCTAGGTGTGTGTGAGTGTGTGTGTGTGTGTGTGTGTGTGTGTGTGTGTGTGTGTGTGTGTGTGTGAGTGTGTGTGCCTTCTGTGGAAAGTTGGGCACCGGGCTGGCAACTCAACACCGTAAAACTCTACTGCCAATCATGAGCGGACAGATGATCTGCTGTGGCGACCCTTAACTGGGAAAAGCCGAAAGAAGAAGATAGGAGACGGTTATGGGAGATGGTGTCAAAGGCCTTGGATAAGTCCAGAAGCAGGGTGAACACAAGACAGCCGTAATTCCCAGGCTTTGTTGATGGTTTCGAGGAAGGAGGGGAGAGCAATTGTAAGGAGGAGGGAGGGAAGGCGACGAGTGAAAGAGGGAAGATGATCGCCAAGAGTGTCAGGTAGGATACCACTGTCAAAGATGTACTGGGGGTGGGAAACAAGAATCCAGTCAAGAGTAGTACCAGAGGAGAAGTTTTTCAAGGGCCAAAGAGAGTTTATTAGTTGTGAGAAGTTGTATAAGTTTATGTTGTGTGGAGAAGTAGGAGATTGAATATCTGTCCAGTTAATATTAACGTCACCGAGGATTATGGTCTCATTGGTAATGTTAGAGGAGAACCAGGAGAGGATATCCTCAAGAATGGGGATATTGTCTCTTGGGGGAATGTAAAGAGCAGCTTATACATATGTGTTTGTTTCTATTCATCTGGAGGAGGGCCAGCGTTAGTTCTGCATTGGTGAATTGGGGTATGGCTTTGATGAAGGGAGTACTTTAAGGGACATGGAGTAGAGAAGAGCTCTCCACCACCTTATTTGACTGTCCTGTCATTTCTAATTATATTGTATTTGGGGGGAGTGATTTCTGGATCTTTTGTGTGTGGCTTTAACCAGGTTTCAGTAACGGATAGGATATCTGGTGGCCAGGCATGGAAGTTTGGAATCTTGTTACATAAGTTTTGAACATTCAGTGTAGTGAAAAGAAGGGATTTTCAGGATGAGGGGGGAGGGGGAAGGGATGGGTTTGAATGAAGAGAGGGAAAAGGGACCAAGGTTTGGGTGAATGTCACCAGAGAGAATGTTGGTAATAAGTTGATGAATATGAGAAAATAGGACTTTTGAGTGCTTAGTGTCCTGTTTGAGAGTTGGGTGTTGTGTTATAGTAGTGTTGTTAGAGATTGGGGGTGAGAAGCAGTGAACATGAATGATTTTTATAAGAGAATAGGAGGTTGCTATTGAAGAAGTAGAGATGAGGGGATATAGTGGTTGTGGGGTGTTTAACATATGTGAGGTATGTAGAAGTTACATGAAAGGAGGGAGAGTGATTAGAATTTGGAGGACTGGTGAGAAGGTGAAGGTAGGTTAAGAAAAGAAGAGGTGGATTTTAGAGGCATAATGGTGTTTGAGTATTGTGGTATTGGGGAAATTGTAGTAGAGTGGAGAGTATAGGTATGCGATTTGTCAAGCAAGTTCTAAAGTGGAAGATAGCTAAGGGGAGTGGGGGGAGTGATTGTGTCGATGATGAAAAATGATTGGTATTGAGGGAAAATAAATATGTATGAAATGTTTGGGGTGTTTACTAGGTGTGTTTTCTTTTGGGAAGTTACTTTTGTGTGTGTGAGCAAATGTATTGTAGATAGCTAGTAATTTTTAATGGGAGGGGTTAGTTGTAATTACTGTAGCAGATTGGGTGGTTTTGAACTATGGTGTATGTGGTTTGGTCAAGTTTAAATTACAGGTATTGGTGGGTGGGTGGGATATAGGGGCAGGGAAAGGAGCGGTGTGAGCCCCCGTGTCATGAGGACAAATGGAGTGGGATGAGCCAAGATCCAAGTAAAGGCAAGTATGTGTTTAAGAAAAACAATCAGAATTGACCAAAAACTGCTGTGAAGCTTTAAGTCATTTCTTAACCATTTATCAGGTGGAAAACAAAGTAACCTTGTATCTATAGGTTACTGTGCTCTCAATTAAATTAACAACCACACACGGTATTTGATCAGTTATGGATACTATTTGCTAACAGAAGGGAATAAAAGAGAAATGGAAGATGAGTGTGTGTGTGTGTGTGTGTGTGTGTGTGTGTGTGTGTGTGGGGGGGGGGGCTGCTTACAAGCCAAAGCAGAGTGCTCACCAGGGGATAATGAATATTAGCTCAAACAGGTAGACACGTACACAAAGTTAACTTTAGCTTTTTGTGTTTGCAGACAGTTCAGACCCGGACTGCTAGTCGGGTTAAAGATAAAGGTGTTATTGCAGACTATTACTTAGAGGTGTTGGGTACAAAGTTAACTACAACATTGATATGCAAATTGGCCTCTTCACGGGACCAAGTGGCTTGGACAGTTTTCTGTGGAAATCCCCCCACCCACCCAATCTGGGAAGCTTCCTTAGTCACTATGGCCGTGGGCTGAGGGAGAATGAAAGGACGGCCTTCTAGAACTTTTTCTGAATGAATCCACCAGCAGAAATAGCTCTTGCATGCTTGAGTGATCCTTATTTGTGTTGACATGCGCTGGTGAAGATTGGACAGTTGTGTTGCTAACATCCACTGAAGCATTCTTATATGAAACCTTGCTAGAGGAACTAAAATTATGGCAGCTGACATTGACCCCAAGGGTTGAAGGATCAACTGGGCTGAAGTATTTGTACTACAAATTATTTTCCTGACTTAGAATCTTATAGTCTGCACTTTTGATAGAGGAAGGGAAGCTGTCACAGTTATCATATGACATAGGTCATAGGTGATTACTAGGCTAATGGCACAAGAGCCTTTACAAGCCTAGCCAATAATACCAGGATATGATGATATTGTACCTCGATTCAAAACCTTGAAAACTTATCCTATGAATTACAAAATTTGAGTTGGTTGTAGGTGAGATTTGTTATTTATGGTTATCCCCAGATGAGAACAAATCTGAAGTACCTGATATATCACTGTTAGCAAAAGCCTGGTCTGAGTGGTAATGAGCCAGTCATCTAGATATGGAAATAGATGGAATCTGTGCAGTCTCATGTGAGCTGCCACTACTGCCATGCAATTGGTAAACACCCTGGGGGCTGTGGTGAGGCCAAAGGGCAGTGCTGTGAACTGATGGTAACTGGCTCCTAGCCAGAAGAGTAAGTATCTCCTGGATTTCCTGTTCATTTATATGTAATAGTACGCATCCTGAAGGTTTGTCGAGCACATCCAGTTGTCCTTGCCCAAGAAGGGTAGAATGGACTGAACCATGACAATCCGAAACTTTGTATGTCAAACTGACTTGTTCAAGTCGCTGAAATCCAAAACTGGTCTCCAGTCCCCTGTTTTCTTTGGCACGAAAAAGAATCTTGAGTATGCTCTGGATTCTGTCTGGTTTGGTGGGACCTCTTAGATAACTGTTTTTTCTTTTTTCTAGCAGCTTTTATATTTGTATGGCTGCTTCTTTCTTCTGATTGGGTTGAACTTGGGGAATTTTGCATAGAGTTGGAGGTGAAGGGAAAAGGGTATTACATAGCCCTTGGAAATAATGCTCTACACCCAAGTATCTTTTGTTATGTGTCTCTCTGGTGCAGGGATAGTTCACCTTCCAGTTGATTCCAGAGGAAGACAATCAGGCTTCCTTTCAGGAGGATTGGTCTGTGAGAGTTGGGTCTGTCAGAGAAGGAATCTCTGGACCCTTGGTTTTGTGGGCCATTAGAGTTCTCCTCTGCCCTTAGGGGAACTTTCTCCACATGTGTTTGGAAAGGACCCCAGGACTTCTTGAACTACATCTTCCGACCACCTTGTTGATTCCTAGAAAGGATCTGTGAGGGGTCAAAAAACATATGCCCCCCGCAGAGAGGGTCTGTGCATCCTTCTTACACCTGGATAATGTGCCCTTCACTTTGGGGCCAAACAAAGAACAGCCGTCAAAGGGAGCATTGACAAATGAAGACTTGAAGGGCTCTGCAGAACCAAATAAGCACATGCAGGCATGCCTCCTAATGGATATGCCTGAACCCACTGCAATTGAGGCACCTTGGGGTGCATGTGAAATAAGACTGATGGATTGGAGGGTAGTCAGCTGAGAGGCGACAGATGATTGGGCCTCAGCAGAAATGGTCCCTGAAAGGGAACTTTAATTTTTTTCTTAAATCCCTTTGATACCTAGTAAAATGGGACAAATAGTTCAGTGATATAAGAACAAAGGTCTCTTTTACTTCCCAAAACTGTCTATTGCCCTAGACCCCCTGTTTGGGGGGATGAACAGAGGAACTCTGTTCAGAAAGTTCCTTCCTGGTGGCCACTGCCACAGCTGTGGCATCCATGGGCACCCCCTTACCCCAGAATTCTTTTCCCCTCAGGTGAAGCCAGAATCCTGTCTGGCCTGTTGGGTATTGACTCAACTGAGACAGGCTCCTTCCATGCCCACTGAGAGACCAAATCATTGAGCTCGTCTGTGGGTGGAGTAACCCAGGAGGTAGGTGGCTCAGCTCTAAAGGCCTCCAGAAATGCTGACTCCTCTGATAAAAGGTTGATGGGTATCTAACCAACTCTCTGTTTAAGGATCTCCAAGATGTCTCCAAATGAGACATCTTCTGGAGGTGATGAAGTGGACCCTTACAGTCATTGAAATCAGTATCCTCAGTGACTGACTGTTGTGGAGAGTCCGAGTGCCTCCTTTTGTACTTCCCTTACTACGGACTTCCTCAGTGGGGAAGCATCAGAAGAGACTTTGAAAGCCTACTTGGGTAGTCTGGAGGTCTTGAGCTGACTGTCTCTATGGCGTCGAATGATTAGGCTCCAAGGGCAGAGACATCTAAGAGCTGGATTGAAGCTCTGAGGGGGTTGGATCTGTCAATTCTGTTAGGGCAGAAAACACCTTCTTCACAACCTCGAAGGCAGACTGCCCCGGAGAAAGAGAAGACATCGGCACCGAGAAGCCGGGCTTGTGGACTGCTGTCCCCTCCCTCCCTGAATGTAATTTCCCTAAGGAGGAAGTCAGAGGTGAGCTGTCCAGTTCCGAAGCACCAAGGAGCAGAAATGACTCTGAGACCTTCGGAGTCTATCCCACTGCCTTGGATCCAACAAGGAAGCTTCAGCTCTGAAAAGTCCTCCAGATCCGAAGATGTCTGAGCCAGAGCACTCAAAGTTAGCTTCAGATCCGAAGATAAGGTTATCTTTGGATCCAGGCCAGACAGATCCAGGGACTCTGAAACAACCAGAGGGATCAGAGAAGGAGTCTGAAGTGGTGGTGTGGTCGAAGGACAGGCCCCCTGACCTGAAGTGGCAGGAGCTGGTAATACACCCATCTTGATCTCCGCAGATAGAAACTTCATCATCCTATCCACATCTTCCTCAGTCAAATTATTTTATGAACGAGATGAGGCCAGGGAAGGTGACTTGAAATGGTGCCTTTCCATTAAGGGGTAAGGACACTGGAATTCACCGGACCAACAGAAGGAGAATATTGGGTCCTTGGCAAAATAATAGGATCTGGAACAGTCGGATCCGAAGGTTTTTTTGGTAGAAGCCGAGGATGTAGAATCCATAAACCTCTTTTTCTGTGGATCTGAGGGAAAAGAGGTATGAAACCTCCTCTAATCCAATTTAGAGCTCTTCCTACAAGGCTCTAAAGACTGAGTCGAGGAAGTGGAAGGCATTGGACACTTTGATTCCTTAGACTTCAGTTTGGGGGATTGAGCCCCAGTGATAGCTTCACTGAAAGATGATGGCAGCAAGCCTTTCATAATCAGCTTATTCTTCCTGTCCACAAGTGCTCTGGGGTTAAAATTATGACAGATAGAGCAATCTTCCTATAGGTGCTGTGGACCTAGACAATAAACCGGAGTATATGTGCATATGAGATATGCAACTTGTGCCCACACTTTAAATATTTTTTTAAAACCAGAAAGACCCTTCTCAGCCATACTAACGCACATGAAAGCACAATATAATAATAATAAAAAAAGAAAAATACTAGAAAGTGTTTTTTTTTTTGTTTGTTTTTGTTTGTCTTTTTTTGAAAAGAAGAAATAAGACATTAAAAATATTACCAACAATGGAAATTAAAGATACGCCTGTTGTTCTTACACATTTGTGTAAATAAAGTACCAACTTTGATAATAAAAAGGTACACTAAGGTACAAGGGTAAGTGATAAGAAGAAGAGATTTATACTAAGATTTTAAAGTTATCTGTAGAGAAAAATTACTTACTTCCCTAAAGAACAAATGAAACTCGAGAGCTACGGCTGACCACGTCTTTATGAGAAAAGTGACAAACAAGATCTGGGTTATGTTAGAGGTTGGTGTATCATGACTAAGGGAGAAGCTCGAGAGCTTTTGGTTACCACGAGCTTTAGTAACAGCCGAGTTGGATCCAAAGTTCAGATCCGAACCCAACAGCTGAGGATAGAATGAAAATCGACAACGTCAGATCCTATGTTAAATGTTATTTTAAATTCAGGTTATGCTTATTTGCTTTACATCTCATACGCCTTATTGTTGTGTTAGGAATCCTTGAGTTGTCATACCACAGTTGAATTGTTTTTACATGTTACTAGGAGGTCAAAATTTAATCAAACTGTAAAACAGTACTTTAAAAGCAAGAGTATTGTACTCTTCCTACTCCCAGAAACTTTGTTATTCCAACTTGGAGTTTGCTGTACCAGTGTAGAGAGAGAGCTTGTACTACTTGTATTTTCAGGTTGCCCCCCAATCACACACACACACACACACACACACACACACACACACACACACACACACACACACACACACACACACACACACACACACACACACACACACACACACACACACACACACACACACACACACACACAGCATTTTCTTGTTTGATTCCAGTAACTACTTGGCACTTTAGTGACACCCCCAGCACACACGCAGACACACTTTATGACCTGTTTATACATGTAGCCAACCGCCAATGCATTGTATAACCTATTCACCTTATCCCCATAACCAAACGTGTGTATTCTGTTCTCAGCTGATATAACCCTTTGCTGTCCTCCACAGACAGCAGATTTGCAGTGAATTATGAATAGATATGCATCAGGTAACTCAGCAGCATGATTACTGATGCATGAGAGCAGTACTTCACAATTCGAAGGTTCGAAGTTCACTTGGACCTATGATTGCTGTCTCTGTGGAGTTTGTATATTTTCCTTGTGTCTGCATTTGAGTTTTCTCTGGGTTCTCCAGTTTCTCTCTCACAAAAACATGCCGGTTGACTGACTGACCACTAAATATCCCTGTGTTTCCTTTTTGTTTTTATCCCTGTGACTGCTATTCATTAAGGCCCTTATGTTGAGCCCAATGATTCTCCTGCATCCAAGTACTGTATGGTGGTGATAGCTGCCTAGAGAAGCCATCATACAGGCAGCCATAAAAGTTACTTGTGCCCTGTTTGCTTGCTGTCAGCTGAGGGTGTTACATGTGGTACTAACCTCACCTTAGTGGGGAAGATGAGCTACCAACATCACTGTGGGGATGCACTATGCTTTTCCCTGATAACTGCATACCACAGTGGATATAAAAAGTGTACACTCTTGTTAAAATACCAGGCTTTTGTGATATAAAAAAAATGAGACTAAATCATTTAAAAACTTTTCCCATCTTTAATGTAACCTATAACTTATACAGTTCAGTTGAAAAACAAATCTGTTAGGGGAAAAAAATAAAAAACGTACAATAAGCTGGTTGCATAAGTGTGCACACCCTTAAACTAATACTTTGTTGAAGCACCCTTTGATTTAATTACAACATTCAGTCTTCTTGGGTAGGAGTCTATCAGTGTGACACATCTTGACTTGGCAATATTTGCCCACTCTTCCTTGCAAAAGTGCTCCAAATCTGTCAGATTGCAAAGGCATCTCTTGTGCGCAGCCCTCTTCAGGTCACCCCGCAGATTTTCTATTGGATTTAGGTCTTGGCTGCACTGTACTTCTCACTCTCTAATGAAGGCTACCACCAGGTTGTGGCTTGCTGTGCCAAAGCCTAACTCAGGGCATACGTCACTCTCTTCTCCTCCAGTGGATGGAGCCTGCCTACTCTAACCTACCCCAGGATCAGCCAAGCATCCTCTTCTGCCTGCACCAAGTTCCTGAGCTACTTATCGAACTCTGGGCACAACGGTCATACTCTGGGCTTTATTTCTCTGACACTGCTGTAGGTGCTGTTATGTTTGTAATCTTGCACTTATGGTTGGGGTCATGGCTGAAAATGTTTTGGGAAGACCAGTTCACTTTACCAGTTAAGACAAAAGTTTAAAAAAAAAACTTGCACAAGTTGTCTCATTATATCTAATTCTGCAGCTGTCCACTGGGGGTTGTGAAGTGGGTTCATGGCAAGTTAGTAAAACTGAAACCATGAAATCAAGTTATGAATTGCCAGCACAAGTGTACTTGAACATGCAAATTCAAGCATGTTTTGCACACACAATATTTCTCTAAGTAGTACAGTGGTTCTGGATATGTGCCTTACTTTACAAACTGTCACACATTTAGACATTTTCTTATTCCTAATTTGATTAGCAGAATAATTTGGCCTATTTGTTGCAAGCAGTGAGTCACTATACACATGCCCCATGACCTTGCTGTTTTATTACTGCATTATTGTAACACTGAGGCTGCAGTACCTTGGGACAGGGGCTTTATCCTTCCTAATGATGTACATCAGTGTTATAACAGTATGAAAGCAGGGGTAGAGGGTCTATGATGGGATTGTTCCCCAGTTAATGATGCCTGTTAAGTTTTATATAGTGAACTTTCATCATACTTGTATTCACTGTTTAGTTTCAAGATGGTTAAATTTGGTGACTAGCTTCAGTTTTCCTTTTGGCAGTTTGTGATTTGATGATTTATGACTTAGTAGGTTGTTTTGCTAGTATTCACCATGTCTTTATAAGCATCATGCGTTGTGTTTCAGTGGGTGTGAGGTGAGTAAGATCTTTACTAGGATAGTGTTTCAGTGGGTGTGAGGCGAGTAAGATCTTTACTAGGATAAGGTACTGATAATCACTATAATCTTAAGTAGTTAAGTTGCACCAGTAGAAATGAGGTTGAGCTGGAATCAGCAAATGTGTACTTAAGTCCTTTTACAGCCACTGCTGAGGGCACACAGGCAAAAATTGTATGCATAAACCGCTTAGTGTAGCCGACCAGCTACTATGCCTTTGGAAAATATAAGGACACTGAAGTCCCTGTATGAAATTCATGTGGAAACTGGGAGAACATGCAGACTCCACAGAAGATAGTAACTGGAATGTAACAGGCTACATTATCAAATCATAAGTAGAGCCATCACTTTTCTTACCAAAATCTTTTAGTCTTTCTGTCAATGACTGGAGTCCATTTGCCCTATCCGTTCCCTTGCTGTGGTTGCAGAGTTTATTACAGGGTTCCTCAAGTGGCTCACCTGGGAATATTTTGTGTTTTACATTAACTGTAACAAAATATCAGCTTTATTCACTGAAATTTGTTGGTATATTAGGCATGTCTTGTCCAGCTGCTGTCTGACCTTAATCTGTTCCGTACAGTTCTTAAATAATTGTTTGGATGAAGTTTTTTTCCGTAATGACTGATTTATAGTTTACTTTCAAAGGTTTCTAGCAAGCTTATGGGCAAAAGAGAACATCAAGAATTTTAGCCACAGCACCCAATTACTGGTGGGAAACTAGTTGTGACCCAATTAAGTAGACTTTCTCCACATATTCTTGGTGAAAATTTGTGGTACTCATCCAGATTGGTTTACAGGTTGCTAAAGAAATACTTTGCTTGATAGATAAGGGTAGCCTATTGGGGAAACTGAGTATATGTTGGGTTAGTATCTGACAAGCCATCTGATCTTGTTGATGTAATAGTGTAGGTTTAGGTCTCTTGAGTGGGTACTTGCATTACATTTTTTTACTGTAATTGGGTAAAGGAGTTCAAAGAGTGCTGGGTCATTCATTGCTTGGAAAGCTAAGCAGAGATCACCGTTCAGGACTATTTATGGCACTGAGAAGAGTGACAGCTTTTAGTCTGTCAAAGTAACTAAAGTAACGAAACCTGAGATGTTTTGGTGAGGAAACATTGAAGTCTCTCTGGCTGGTTTAGGTGCTTGGTAAGGTACATGCTGAAGGGTACATTATATTCAGTGATTTACCTATTTAGAGATGAATAAAATAAAACTAACTTTTTTTGATCTTGACGAGATGCACAAAGGATACGATGTGCAAAGTAGAAGGGTTTTCTAACCACCACAGAGACATGGTGGTAAAACAACAGTCTGTTATCAACATATGTGCACAAGTCCCTGATTACGGAGTTAAATTTTAAGTGGAAATGTTATTTGCATGACAAATGGCAATGATGCTAGATTTAACAAAGGAAACTATGCTGTATTTCTTGGTATTAAGGTTAAGTGCATGACTAATACAGCAAACATTTGTTTGGCCATAGTCTTGCTGGAGAATTTGAGTATTGGAATGGGATTTAATAACCACCCTCAGTTTGCAGTCAGCAAACTTGGCAGGCCAGAGTCCCTTGATATTTGCTCTTATGTCACAGAAATGTATACCAAATAAGGGGGGACCCAGGACATAGCCTTGTGTGACACCATTGGTGACAGTTTTCTTTCTAGAGCAAATACCCTGACTTTAACGGTGTGGGTTCTGCTAAACAGCCAGTTACCAATCCATGAACTATGTATGTGTTAATGTTAAATTGGGAGGGTTTTTCAATTATTCTAGCACAGGGAATAGTGTTAAAGGCCTTGGCAAGTTCTGGATAAAAAGGGTGGACTATGTATGCCACTTATCCATGGTCTCCGTAACCCTTACAGAGAGCTCAATCAGGCTGAACAGGGATAGTCTGTCTGTCTTTTACAAAGCCAGACTGATGTGTATCCATAGATATAAGGTCACCTTTAGCATTGTTTATTTGTTTATCTCTAATATGTTCCAAAGGCGTGCTAGTAATACTAGTGAGACTAATAGGTCTGTAATTCCCAGGGGTCAGTATGGGTACTACCTTTATGGAAGGTCTCTACAAGTGCCATTTTTCACTCCTCTGGGACATAATCAGTGGAAAGACTACGGTTGAAGAGTAGATGGAAGGGCATTGTTCTTCTGAGACTTTGCACTTCTCAGCGTGAATCCAGGGATATTGTTAAAACCCTTGGAGTAAGTATTTTGTTTAATTTTGGATAGTGCAAAAGGACTTGGAGGAGTGTCAGAGGGAATGGGGGGGAGTTGTGGGTGGAGTGAAGCTGTAAGAAAATTTGTCAGCAAGAATATTAGAAATGTTCATGGGGTCAGAGAAGGAGGTACCATTTGAAATAAGTTCAGTATAGAATTGTATGATGTTCATCGTGCATACAGCTGCAGTCATAACAGATGGGTTATCCTGGCATCAGGCGGGTCCTCGGTCGGCCGAATTCCAAAGTCTAGGTCCGGCGTCGGATGTCATCGCTTCTTCCCTGAAGTCAGTGCAGCAGGGGTATAAAAGAACCAGCCGACGCCATTTTCTTCAGTCTTTCTTGCCGCGCGGTGCCCGAAGCAGAAGCAGTTCGCAAGTGCCGGTCGGCCAGCTCCTGAGATTATGAATATTTTTCAGCCGAAGTCTTCTTGAAAGCTAAGTACCCCGTTGGGGAAACTTTTCTTGCCTCAGACCGATGTCAGACAAAGTTAATAATTGCATTTCATGTGGGAAGCAAATACCGCATAAGGATTTCCATTCCTTCTGCATTCCTTGCTTAGGCCCAGACCACGACGTCTCGGCCTGTCGTTTCTGTGCTAGATTCAACAAACGCACTATTAAGCATCGGGCGGAGTTCGCCTAACACTATTTTGGTAAAAAATGTAATTACATTGTCGTCGGATACTCCGACTCCAGTTTTGAGTAAAAGACGCAAAGATAAGGACCGACATACGAGGTCCACGACTTCTACCAACACCACGCTAAAGCCAGCTACAGGTGCTCCGGTTCTCAGCGAGGCGCCTACACAGCCCCTGAGTACCGATGACACTTCTTTAGCGGTGTCTTCTGTGCCCGAGGTCGCAGGCTCCTTGGCCCCCACCCCGACTACAGATACCGATGCCACTCTTGGCGGGGAAACTCAGAGTTTAGACAGGCCTGCCACCTCTCAAGGTGTCTTCAGGCCTTCTTCTTCTTTTTACATTAAAGCTTTCACAAAATCTAAAGCAGCCATGAAAACTAAAAGACAAGCTCCACAGAGCCCCTCTCAAGGCACCATGCCTAAAAAACAGATGCTCAAAATGGCTGAGGATTTGATTACTCTTATCAGGGGTTCTCAACCCCCCTCGGACAAAAGGCCCAGATTGGAGGAAGACTACCCTTCCTCGGACCAGGCCTCCATTACCTCAGAACATTCTGAAGACCAGGAATATTCATACTCCCCTTTTGAAGATTCTGATGTGGAGGAGTCCATTCCCTCTGTCTCCCCCCCTGAGGACTATTCTTTTGGGGAAACATTGCATACCTTGAGGGAACACTTCCACTGAGAAGGCCAAGATTACTCAGATTCCAAGAAAAGACTCAGGGATTTTCTCTTGCTTCCTCAACACAGGCCTCTGGCTATCCCTCCTGTCTTAGACATACTAGATGATGTGTATTGAGAGGCCAGCCTTAACCCAGATTCTTTACCACCAGCTCCTGTTAAGCCTGACAGGTATTACCGGGTTCCTGATTCACACCAATTCCTATACAAAAGCCATGCTGCTGACCCAGAAACTATTTCACAGGGTCCTAAGGGAATTAAGGCCTCTACTACCAAAAATCCATTACCTTCAGAGAGAGATTCCAGAGCTCTAGAAAGGTGGGGGGAAAAAGGTATACACCTCGGTCACTTTAACCATGAGGGCATTAAACTGTCAGTTCCATATGTTAAAGTATCAACAGTTTTTGTTATCTCAGTTGAAAAGCAAAATGTCACAACGTGAACAACCAGACTTGAAGGAGTTGCAGGATTTGTTGCATAGTGCAGAGCAAGTGGGTAAACATACCTTGCAATGTGGTTTTGATGCTTTAGAGGCCTCATGTAGAGCTGCTGTTACAGGGTCTGTCATACATAGACATGCTTGGCTCAAAGAGCAAACCTTACCAGATCATGTCAAAGCTAAATTACTAGATGCACCTCTTCAAAAAGATGTATTGTTTGGTGTTAAAGCTGAGGAGGTATTAAAGAAAATGGAGGAAAAGGCAAGATCAATGCAAACAGTGAAAGATTTCCTACAGGTACAACCTCCACGTTTCAGCAGAAACTGGCCTTCAAAAAATTGGTCCTTTCCAGCCATGGACAGACCTCAAAGAGGTAGATACAGGCGCCCGAGGGGTAGAGGGCAATCTCAAGGATCATTTAGTAGTTGTGTCCAACCTGTGGCCCGTGGGCCGCATGCGGCCCTCAGAGCTCTTCCATGCGGCCCTCAACCTCTAACTGCAACATCGATGTACACATGCCCCAAAACACTTTTTTTGTTTTGTGTTTTCGCTCCCATGACCTGTAATGCTAATGTCAGCCAAAGAACCCTTCTAGTTTTGTTTTTGAGCCAAAAAGGGTCAGTGTGTTTACTCCATTATTTAACAATCAGTGTGTGTGTTCTCGCTGAAGAGGACTCATGCATGGATTTGCGTTGTTGCCTTTGAAAGGACAGCAATTTCCTGTGTTAATAGGTAAGTACTATGAGTGAGTGCATGCATGAAAGCAGAATTGTGTCGTGAAAGTAGAAGAGTGTGTGTGTGTGTGTGTGTGTGTGTGTGTGTGTGTGTGTGTGTGTGTGTGTGTGTGTGTGTGTGTATATGTATGCATGACAGAGAGAGATGCACAAAGAGGCTAACAATGATCAGTCTACCTACTAAACACAAAAGTTAGCTCACAAATATATCATACATTGAGTACACTTACATTAAATTGCGGCTTTCCTGACAGGGAGAGTGTTGTATTGAACATGAACTCATCCCTCTTAACTGTATGGATTTTCAAAGAATGTCTGGATTTTTCATCTTCCAATTTGTGTCTTTTGCTTAGGAAATAAAAGTAGTCATCCAATGTAATGCAGTTCCAGGGAGTAAGAATGAGACAGCAGCCTAGGGTTAAGGGGTCAGTAGTGGACTGACTATGTGGGACTGTAGCATACAAAGTTCTATTGTTTTTTTCAGACAAACAAAAAAGCACCTAGTACTGTTTTTTCATTGGTGGGTTCTAAGCAATGGTAGATTGGACAGCAGTAAGCATAGCTTTGGCGGATCATCAATACTGGCAAATCAAGTGGGCACAATGTCATTTTTTAAATGTTGGGGATTTTAGTGTGTATGTGTGTGATTATGTGTTGGAATGCTGCAACAGTAGATGATTATTAAAGACAGAGACTTAGGGACTGTGGAGAATTTGTTTCTTTGTTTCAAAACCTAATACTGCACGCATGCCAGAAGTAGATTTTTAAGACATAGCTTCTTGCCATTTACAGTGGATGGATATTTACATTTAATGGACAATGTATTAGCGTGGGCCTGTGGGGTTCTGAAGAATGCCAAGTCTACTACTGCCAATGTCTTGTAAAGTGACCTGGAAATGGATATTGGGATGTTACTGAAAAAATATAGTAAGTGGGCTTAAAAATATAGTTTAATTAAACAAAGTGCACTTTTAATTTACAGGCCATAATTTAATTTATTTCAGGTAATCCAGATACTGGTAGATTGTATACCATTAGACTTAATTAGGGAGAGCTGTCATTCTGGGGAAACAAGCAGCCCTAGTTTCAGTGAAAGCTCTGTGGTTGCTTGCAGGTAGGAAGTTGCAGGATGTTGATGCAATGTGTTTTATTTATTATTTTTAATGAATTTTTCATTTCAAAGCATGGTTTTCTTTGTTGCAAAAGAAGGCAGGACTGAATGAGCCATATAATGCTTAACTTGACAATGATGGAATAGAAAGATTATACGGGATGTATAATGTTTGTAGCTACAGTTGTTTCAATGGTGTCTGTGATGCATAACTATTTTTGGGCCTGTGTCCCACTTTTATTTTGTCCAGATTTCTTGCTCTAAGGTTGAGAGGTATGGTTCCATACTAAATCAGAAGTTGTATTTACCTTGGAAGACTTTTCGGCATAATTATGAAAAACAGAGCCTTTTTAATATCTCTGCTTATTTCCGATATAAACTGCCATGTGACCTTGCAAATAACCTTCTTATTAAGCTACTTTACTTCTTTTGGAATTGACAGGTATGATTCATCTGTTCGGACATAAGCATAGAGTGCTAATGTGACTTTGATTTCTTGCAGCAGTCTGTGGTTTACATTATCACAATAACTTTTCTGTGTTTCTGGGTGTGTAATCAATTTAACAGTTTTAAAGATGTTTTCCAAAATAAATAAATATATAATAAATAAATAATCCTCTCTACACTTTGAGCTATTGACAAAGTCTGGGAATTTTGTTTCTTTTTCAAAGGTCAGCATTACAGCTCAATAAACTGTCAGTCTTGTGAGTAACTTCCGCACAAATTAAAATGTCTGCCAAATGGCTTTAGATTGGAGGGAAGTTTATTTTTATTAATTTAAGTTTATTTTACATTTGTTTACAGGTCCATTTAAGTCCCGGGAAGAAAAGCTCCAAAAATAACACAAAATAATATAATACAATACATGAGAGAGAGACAGCAAATTATGGATGTAGTACTTATACAATATGGCAAAGATAACATCTTGTAACAGTGTGAATCATTGAGGTACAGAATAAACTTAAAAACATTTTTTTTTACAGTTATAATTACAGCAAGGAAAATATCAATGAGTTAAGTTTTTAGGAGAAAGCTGTTTGTACATAGCTGAATATAATTTTGCAAATGGAATTCTTAGTTAAACATGCCCCTCTTCATGGGCAACTAGATTTGAGTAACCAATATTAGATCTTAGCCATCCAGCTAGGAAAGGTTAGTATGTGGATTTTCCATCTAGTTTGATGAAGGCTATGCTACTTACCCAAGAACTACATTTATGGCTATCCATCCAGCCATCGTGAGGCTGAACTACATTGTTTGATAATGAGAGGAGCTTTTTACAGAAGTTGAAGGTTTTTGTGTCAAGAACCTGTCCATAAAAAGTGGCTTGTTTATGTTGCAGTGAAAGCTGTGGTCTTTGTAGTGAGCATTTTAAGTATAACCAGTATTTTTGAGGTAGAGGAAGTCTCTTAAGGCAGGATCTTTCTTAGCCTGTAAAGCAAGCCAATGATGACATTTATAGGGGCCAGTGAGAGACAGAGGAAAGCAATAAGCTTTTTAGTCTGTTTGGATAACTAAGTGAACTTAGTCCTTTGGCCTTTTTTGTCAGAAATGATTGTAGTCTTTCTATTGTAAAGGAAGAATACAGGGATTTTATGACCTCCTTGTCCCTAGATGAGATACCCTTATTAATGAAGTGGGCCATGTAAAAAGCTTTCCTTACAATGGAGACAACGTGGTGGTCAAAAGTCAGGTTTCTATCAACCAGGGTGCCCAAGTACCATACAACTTATTGCGTGCTTACAACACTGTTATTAATGTGATAATTTGTGGGGACATCACTCTCCTCAAAGGGGATGATGATGCATTTTTTGGCATTTAGCTTGAGGCCATATTTCTGGCACCAGTTATTTGTTTGGGTGAGACCCTTTTGTAGCGTATTCAGAATTGTTTTATTAAGTCAGTAATGTGAATTCTTTACTTTATTGCAAATTTGTTGGGTTATTTTTGTGGATTATAGTATTGTAGGACTGCTGATGTTGACATTTTACGTAGTTTTACTGCTGGAATGGTTTTCCCAGTGAGAAATGCTAGTGCTGTAGTGAATATCTGTTTATTTGCAAAAAAAAAAAAAATATATATATATATATATGTATATATATATATATATATATATATATATATATATCGATATAGATATTAATTAAGATGTTAGAGTTAACTGTTAGATTAGAGAATTAGAATTAGAATGAGAATTAAAATTTTAAGGGAAATATTAGGCATTTATTACATTTATTCATTGTTCAAATGCACCTACAGTACAGCCAGGAGGTCGACTGTGGTCTTCCAGAGCAACGAAAGAGTTAACTATATGATATATTTTATATGCGGCCCCAAGACCATTTCTGTTCACTCAATGCGGCCCCAGCAAGCCAAAAGGTTGGACACCCCATTTTAGAGCCAGACAATGGCAAGCACCTACACCAAGAGGTGGAGAGGATAGATCACAGCCATTCAGAAAGCAGACACAATGAATTTCCCCTTTGCATGCCAAGCAAAGCTTTAATGGCAGCACCTTTAGGTGGAAAACTGGCATTATTTTTGAAAAATTGGCATATTGTCACAAAAGACAAATGGATCCTGGACATTATAGACAGAGGCTACAGATTCCACTTTCACACCCTTCCAAAAATGAGAGGCATGCCAAACCTGCCACAAAATCAAAGGGCAGAGGCACAAAAACAAATTTCAGCTCTCATGGACATGAAAGCTATTCAAGAGGTACCTGCACGAGAACATGGTCAAGGTTTTTATTCCAGACTATTCCTGGTACCAAGGAAGGACAAAGATTGGAGACCTATTTTGGACCTATCCATCCTAAACACATATTTACTGCACAAAATTCAAGATGCTCACATTACAGCAGCTTCTTCCCATGCTGGGCAAGGAGTCTTGGCTGGTAACATTGGACCTCAAGGAGGCATACCTGCATGTCCCTATCAGACAAGATTGCAGTAGATACCTCAGATTTCTTGCAGGTTCAACCCATTATCAATTCTCTGCATTGCCCTTTGGCTTATCTACTGCACCCAGAGTGTTCAAGAAATGCCTGGCATCAATAATTGCCTTCTGCAGACTTCAAGGGATACAAATATACCCATATTTGGACGACTGCCTGATTCAAGCGGACAGCAAGCACATACTTCTGAAACACCTGGCGTTTGTAATATAGTTGTTGAACTTTCTGGGATACACAGTCAACAAAAAGAAATCAAAACTAATACCCTCTCAAGCAATAATTTTCCTGGGTGCCAGCTTGAATACAAACACCCAGATGGCCTACCTCACGCCAGAGAAACAATGGCAACTATCTCAATACTTCAGAAAAATGGCAACCTTCACCAAGCTGACTGCAAGGAAAATCCTGCAGGCTCTGGGATTCATGGCATCTTGCATCCTGCTAATCCCATGTGCAAAGCTGCATATGAGGAAACTTCAATGATACCTAAAAATCTTATGGTCTCAACACGGCCACAGTTTGGAAACAGTTATACCACTCATTCCATGTCTCCAAAAGGAATTTCTGTGGTGGGCTCAAGCATGCCAAAGAAACATAGGTCTCCCATTCTGCATGCCTCAAGCAAATCAAATCATCACAACAGACGTCTCGGACTACGCCTGGGGGGCGCACATGACAGATCAGTGCATTCAGGGCAAATGGTCCCAAAAAGAAAAGCACCTACACATTAATCAAAAGGAAATGCTAGCAGTGAAAAATGCTATTATGGCCTTCAAAGACCTACTGCATCCAGGCCAGCTATTGATAAGGACAGACAACACCACAGTGATGTGGTACATAAACAAACAGGGAGAAACTCATTCATATCCCCTGTGCAGACTAGCCATGTCTCTTTGAAACACGGCTCTGGAATTACAAATCCAACTTCAAGCACAATTCCTGCCAGGCAAGGAAAACACGCTGGCAGACAACCTAAGCAGAAATATGACAGATCCACACGAATGGAAGTTGCATCCTCAAGTTTTTGCAAAGATAATTCAAGCATGGGGAAGGCCAGACATAGATCTCTTTGCTACCCACAGAAATTACCAATTGAAAAAATTCTGCTCAAGGACCTATCATCCACAGGCCTGGAAAATGGACGCACTTTCCTTCAGTTGGACAACATTGACAGTTTATGCCTTTCCACCTCTTCCTCTGCTGCCCAAAGTTCTATTAAAAGCCAGAGCAGACAGGCCAAAGGTGATACTCATTGCTCCAGACTGGCCAAGACAACACTGGTATCCACTCCTGAGGAGCCTGACGCATTCCCCACCATGGATCCTGCCTCTAGTGCCTCTTCTGTTGTCCCAGCACAACTTCAAAACTCTTCACAGTCAGCTGAAAACACTCAATCTAGCTGCATGGAGGATTCATTGATTTCCCAACAGACCCTCCTCTCCAAGGAAGTGCAGGATGTCATTTTGGAGGCCCGAAGGCATTCTACTAGAAAAGCCTACTCCGCCAAATGGAAACGGTTTTGTGCCTGGAATCGGAAAAAGGGACAGAATCCTGGGATACTGAATTTACGTCAAATATTACAGTACGTAGCTGAGATGCTAAGCAGTGGACTTTCATTCTCCTCCATCAAAATCCATGCCTCAGCCATTTCTGCAGAATACAACACTGATCCTCCCTTATTCTCTCATCCTCTCTTAAGACAGTTCCTCAGAGGGGCTAAGAATATAAAACCCCCAAGGAAGCAACCAGTACCTGCTTGGGATCTCAATTTCATTTTAGAAAAACTGACCCTGCCTCCATTTGAGCCTGCTGCTTCAACAGAGCTGCAGTATTTGTCATGGAAAATAGCCTTCCTTCTGGCTATCACCTCAGCATGCAGGGTTTCGGAACTACAAGCCCTCATGGCTGTGCAACCTTTCATCATTTTCCATCAGGACAGAGTTTCCTTATGAACCAACCCTTCCTTTATGCCAAAGGTAGTATCCAGTGTAGCCTTGAATCAGGCTATCCACTTACCTACTTTTTATCCTAATCCACAAAACAAAGGGGAAAGACTACTACATTCCCTGGGCATTCACAGACAACTTCGTTATTATTTGGACAGGACAAAGCCATTCAGAAAATCAGGGCAAGTCTTTGTGTCTTATGCTACAGGTGCTCAAGGAAAGGCTATTTACAAACAGACAATCTCAAAATGGATAGCCCACTACATACGCTTTTGTTATTCATTTCATGGTAAAACTGTTCCTACAAGCATCAGATCTCACTCCACAAGGGCCACAGCTACCTCTGCAGCTTTCCTCAGGGGGGTTCCTACCAAGGATATTTTGGAAGCAGCCACTTGGAGTTCTGTGCATACTTTCTCCAAGCACTATCACCTACCACTGTACTCTAAATATAGAGCGGGCTTTGCCACAGCAGTCTTACAGAGCATCCTTGCTCCTCCTAGTTCCACTTAGTGCCTGACACCCCTTTTTAGCTTTGGGATTCTACCCATCTGTTATGACTGCAGCTGTATGCACGATGAACATAGTACAGTTTTGTACCTACCATAAATGTAGATGTTAGAGTGCTAATACAGCTGCAGTCCAGGTTTCCCTCCCTCCTTCCCCTCTTGGGACAGGCCTAATGACAAACACCTCCTCATACAACCTGATTGGGGTATTTTTTTATGGTGTATTTGCTTGCAACTACTGTTTTTTGATTATATTACATTGCATTATTACATAAATTTATGTTTTGCCTTCCTTCTGGGGGCACCTGACATCTGGGGCAAGAATAACAGAAGAAAATGGTGTCGGCTGGTTCTTTTATACCCCTGCCGCACTGACGTCAGAGAAGAAGCAACGACATCCGACGCCGGACCTAGACTTTGGAATTCGGCCGACCGAGGACCCGCCTGACGGCAGGATAACCCATCTGTTATGACTGCAGCTGTATTAGCACTCGAACATCTACATTTATGATAGGTACAAAACTGTACTTTGCTTCTAATCTTCCTAATATTGCTGAAGAAGGCTTTATAGTTATATTTTGAATTAGTTGCAATCCTAAGTTCATAGTTTGCCTTACATTTCCTAATGGTAAGTTTGAGAAACTTGATTAGCAGTTTTATATCTCATTTGTAAAGATGAAGTGGACATCTTAAAATGATGGCCAGTAGCTTTAGTCTTTTCATTATAGTGTTTGTTGATGCAGCAGTTCCACCATATAGGTTTAGTTCTAAACTTGCCACTGTGCTTACTGTAGACGGATACGGATGTCTCAGTTTATCTATCCAAAGGGCAGTAAAATTCAGAGCAGTAAGCAGAAGCCTCAGTTACAAAATATGTTGAGGAGCTAAACTATTTGTGATTGTCAATGAAATCAGTAAATAACTGGTCTTAGAGTAATTCCTAAATATATTGGATTTGTCAGGGACCACAAAACAGGCTTTTATAGAGTAGATCACAGCAGGACGTTCCGATTTGAGTAGGGGGGTGGAACAAGTGGGCTAGTGCAACTGGATGAACTGTCTAAAGCCGGCACTCTGTCCCTGTACCCTCAGTGAGTATTTTAAGGCTTGCTTCTTGTCTGGACTGACTGTCGCAAGGTGTTTCTGGCAGCACCATGAATTTCACTCCTTATACTTGAATTGAATTCAGACCATACAGTTCTTTGTATGGATCACTGCTGCAGTCATAACTTTCGAGGATTCTGACAAAGGATAAGGTCCATATGGCCAGACTTTCAAAACTGACTTTTAAGGCTCTAAATTGCCAAACCCACATTTTGAAATATCAAGAACATGTCCTCAAGCAGCTGAGGGATAGTTTTGTGGGAATTCAGGATGAAACCAAGAGGACTTCCCTGCTCCAGCAGTCTCAGATCTCATTGCAGCTGAGGAGCCATGCCATGTTATACAGATATGTTGCTGCGGATGCAGCTTCTAAGGTTGATGCTGCAGAGGTGTCAGTTGTTGGAAGACTCTCTTGGTTGAGGACCCATTCCCTGTTCAAATGTATGATGTGCAGCTACTTAGTGCCCCCCACACACAAACACCAGACAGAGAACTGCTTTTCTGGCGCTATGCCTATACTGTGCTTGAAAGGCTGTAGGACAAGGGAAATATCATGGAATCTATTACATACCTGTCCACTCTCCCCTTACAGAGTTTAGTAAGAGCTAATCCTCCAAGCAAAGACTTTTCTGCAAAAGGCAAAGTAAAGGCAAGCAAACCAATGGCAAAGAATGTTTGAAAAATAGAAAATGTCAGCAAGAAGAGAGTGGAGAATTGGAGGGCTCCTTGGGCTTCCTAACCAGTAGGGAGTAGCTATCACATTGCCAGTCCCCCCCTAAGCTTGACCCCAAAACCTGTCCTGGCCTCCTCACCATCCCTACCCAAGCACCATGGACAGGAAAGAAAGAGGAGTTTACTCTAGGCGGTTTCTGTTATCAATGAAAGATGGATCAGGAGACTTATTCTGGACCTGTTAAGGCCGAACAAATTTTAAAAGCCTCAAAGTTCAGAGCGTTGACACTGCAGGCAATGCTAAGCCTTCAAGCACTTGTAGTCAACAATAAGCATCAAAGATGATGTTCATCGTGTGACACTGCTGCAGTCATTACACTTGGGTTATCCTGCCGTCAGGCAGTTCCCCAGTCGGCCTGAGTTCCAAAGTCTTGGTCCGGCGTCGGTTGCTGTCGCCTCTTCCCTGACGTCAGTGCATCAGGGGGATATAAGATGCAGCCGACGCCATTTTCTTCAGTCTTTCTTGCCGCGCGATGCCCGAAGCAGAAGCAGTTCACCAGTGCTGGTCGGCCGACTCCTGAGATTTTCATTCCGAATCCAGAACCAAAGTCTTCTAAAAAGCTAAGTACCCCATTGGGGAAACTTTTTCTTGCCTCAGGCCGATGTCCGTAAAAGTTAATAATTGTATTTCTTGTGGGAAGCAAATACCTCATAAGGATTTCCACTCCTACTGTATCCCATGCCTAGGCCCAGACCACAACGTCACTGGTTATCTGTTTTGTGCTAGGTTTAACAAGCGCACTATTAAACATCGGTTTGATTTTGCCCGACATTATTTTGGCAGAAAATTTAATTACACCATGCTGTCGGAACTTCTGACGATCGGAATTCATAAAAAGCGCAAGGAGAAGGACAGGCATCCGAGGCCCAAAACTGACGACGAGGCCTCTTCTAGGCCGGTCGCCGGTTCTCTGGTTTTCAGCGAGGCGCCTACGCAGCCCCTGACTACCGCTTCTATAGAACCACAGACTGCCTCCGACTCCCACGTGGAGCTGGCTGGGCCTTCGGACACTCTTGCTATTCAGATTACCTAACTTAATCCTAAAGAGGGAACCGAAGTAGCTGAACAATCCACAGCTTCAGAGGGTGTTTTCAAACCTACCCAGTTAACCATTAAACCCTCTGTTAAGTCTAAGCCTCCCTTAAAAGCAAAGAAACAGACACAGCTATCTCCAGGGCAGGCTTCCATGCCTAAGAAACAAATGCTAAAAATGGCTGAAGACCTAATCACCCTGACCAGAGGGTCCCATCCCCCTCCAGATAAAAGGCCCAGACAAGATGCAGACTATGAATCTTCAGACCAGGTGTCCATTTCCTCTGACTCATCCTCAGACCTAGGGTATTCTTTACCCCCTTATGAGAATTTGAATGCTGAGGAATCAATTCCATCAGACTCTCCACCCTGAGGACTACTCCTTTGGGGAAACCTTACATACCATGAGGGAGCATTTCCACTGGGAAGGCCAGGATTATTCAGAATCCAAGAAAAGGCTCAGAGACTTCCTCTTATTGCCTCAACACATGATGTATATACTGAATCCAGCTTAAACCCTGACTCCTTACCACCAGCCCCAGTTAAGCCAGACAGATATTACAGAGTCCCTGACTCTCACAAATTTCTATACAAAAGCCCTGTTGCTAACCTTGAAACTATTTCTCAGGGACCCAAAGGGATTAAGGCCTCATCAGCTAAAAACCCAGTCCCCTCTGACAGAGACTCCAGAGCATTAGACAGATGGGGCAAGAAAGTTTATACATCTGCAACTTTAGCCATGAGAGCCTTGAATTGCCAGTTTCACATGCTAAAATATCAGCAAATTTTAATGTCTCAGTTGAAACAAAAGGTGCTTCCAGATTCAGATCCTCCTAACTTGAAATAAATGCAGGATTTATTGCATGCAGCTGAACAAGTGGGAAAACATACTTTGCAATGTCGAAATAATAAATTCCACACAGCAAGGTGAACACAGGATACAATAGAGGCAGGTGTAGCTTTGCAATGTGGTTTTGATTCCCTAGAGGCCTCCTGTAGAGCAGCAGTTGCAGGCTCTGTCATTAGAAGGTATGCTTGGTTAAAAGAACATACGCTACCAGATCATGTTAAAGCCAAACTACTGGATGCATCTCTGCAGCGGGATGTATTGTTTGGAGTTAAGGCAGAGGAGGTATTAAAAAAATATGGAGGATAAGGCAAAATCTATGCAAATGGTCAAAGATTTCTTACAGGTTCAACCTCCTCGTTTTAGCAGAAATTGGCCTACAAAAAATTGGTCCTTTCCAGTCACAGACAGAAATCAAAGGGGCAGATATAGACGTCCAAGAGGTAGAGGTCATTCACAAGGCCCTTACAGACCTCGACAATGGGTTACACCAGGCCAGAAAGAAGGGGAAGACAGGCCTCAACCTTATAAAAAAAAACAGTCTCAATGACTTCCCACTACAGCTGCCAAACAGCTGTCTCTTGGCAGCTCCCTTAGGAGGAAAACTGGTTCTTTTCTACCACAATTGGCATTGCACCACCAAAGACAAATGGGTTCTCAACATCATATCTCAAGGTTACAGGTTCCACTTCTCACTCTTCCAAGGTTAAAAGGAATGCCAAATCTGCCTCCAAATCAATGGGCAGAGGCTCAAAAACAAATTACAGCACTCATGGACATGAGAGCTATTCAAAAGGTACCACAACAAGAGCAAGGACAAGGATTTTACTCAAGACTCTTTCTGGTTCCCAGAAATGACAAAGCCTGGAGACCCATTCTGAACCTTTCTTCTCTGAACACTTACCTGGATGTTCCGAAATTCAAAATGTTGACACTACAGCAGCTTGTTCCCATGCTGGGCAAGAAAGCTTGGCTCGTGACTTTGGACCTCAGAGGCATACCTGCATGTCCCTATCAGACAAAATTGCAGAAGATGCCTCAGATTTCTAGCAGGTTCAATGCACTATCAATTCTCTGCACTATCAATTCTCTGCACTGCCCTTTGGCTTATCTACTGTGCCCAGGGTCTTCACAAAGTGCCTGGCACCAGTAATTGCATTTTGCAGGCAAAAAGGAATACAAATTTACCCATACCTGGACGACTGCATAATCCAAACAGAGAGCAAGGACATTCTTCTAAAGCATCTGGCATACGTAAAAAAGTTAAGTTGCCTGGGGTACACAGTAAACGAAAAGAAATCAAAACTAGTGCCCTCACAACAGATAATATTCCTGGGTGCCAGCTTAAACACAATGGCCTAGATGGCTTATCTCATGCCAGACAAGCAAGGACAACTGACTCAATATTTTCATTTAATGGCAACAAAGACCCAACTCACTGCAAGAAAAATTCTGCAGGCTTTGGGCTACATGGCATCTTGCATACTACTAATTCCATATGCCAGACTGCATATGAGGAAACTACAATGGTACCTAAAGAGTGTATGGTCTCAACACTGTCAAAGTTTGGAAACAGTTATACCACTAATTCCTTGCCTTCAACAGGAGTTTCAATGGTGGGCTTAAGCTCGTCACCTCAACAAGGGACAGCCTTTTACTCAACCCACAGCCAGGCAGACACTGACAACAGATGCATTGGATTACACCTGGGGAGCACACATGGCAGGAAAATGCATTCAGGGCGAGTGGCCCGTAGAACAAAACCATCTCCACATCAATCAAAAAGAGATGCTAGCTGTACAAAATGCAATTATAGCTTTCAAGAACCTGCTACATCCAGGACAACTACTACTAAAGACAGACAACACCACAGTTATGTGGTACATAAACAAGCAAGGGGGCACACACTCCTACCCCCTCTGCAGACAAGCCATGACCTTGTGGAACACAGCTTTAAGCTACCAAGTTCATCTGCAGGCACAATTCCTGCCAGGAGAGAAAAACACACTGGCAGACGACCTAAGCAGAAACATCATGGATCCTCACGAATGGCAATTGAGTCCACAAATATTCAGAATAATAGCACAAAAATGGGGGAAACCAGACGTAGATCTGTTTGCATCCCCAATGAACTGCCAACTACAGAAATTCTGCATAAGGAGCTACCGTCCACAAGCATGGAAAATGGATGCCCTCTCATTCAGCTGGAAAAAACTAAAAGTATACGCTTTCCCTCCTTTACCTCTCCTTCCAAAGGTACTCATAAAAGCCAGGCAGGAAGAGCCAAAGATGGTCTTGATTGCACCAGACTGGCCACGCCAGCACTGGTACCCGATCTTAAAGAACTTCGCACAAGAACCACCCTGGATTTTGCCTCAAATCCCACAGCTGCTGACACAACAAAACAATCAGATACTTCACAGCCAGCTAAAGACCTTAAATCTAGCTGCATGGAAAATTCCTTAACCAAGCAAGCATTGCCTCTCTCCAAAGCTGTTGTGGATGTCATTCTGGAGGCCAGAAGGCCTAGCACCAGGAAAGCCTACTCGGATAAATGGAAGAGATTCTGTGCCTGGAACCAAGCACACAGCCTTGACCCGCTTGTCCCAAACATTCCTCAGATACTTCAATACTTAACTGAGATGCTGGACAAGGGCCTCTCCTTCTTATCCATCAAGATTCATGCCTCAGCCATTTCTGCTCATTACAACACGGATCCACCAATTTTTTTCAAATCCTTTGCTCAAACAGTACCTCAGAGGGGCTAAAAACATGAGACCGCCCCGTAGAGCACCTACACCAACTTGGGACATCAACTTTGTTTTGGAAAAATTAACTTTACCTCCTTTTGAGCCAGCTAACACAGCAGAATTAAAATACATCTCTTGGAAGACTGCTCTGCTACTGGCAATAACGTCAGCAAGAAGAGTTTCAGAATTACAGGCACTAATGGCAGTGGAACCTTTCCTCATCTTCCACCAGGACAGGGTGTCCTTAAGAACTAACTCTACGTTTATGCCAAAGGTAGTATCAAGTGTGGCCCAAACCAAACTATTCACTTGCCAACCTTTTACCCAAAACCACAGAACAAAGGGGAGAAACTACTACATTCCTTGGACATTCACAGACAGTTACGCTTCTACTTGGACAAAACCAAAGCTTTCAGAAAATCTGAGCAATTATTGGTAGCATACGCTGCAGGAGCACAGGGAAAAGCCATTTCAAAGCAGACTATCTCAAAGTGGATAGGTCACTGTATATGTTTTTGCTATACACACCATGGGAAACCTGTACCTAGCAGCATTAGATCTCACTCCACCAGGGCAACAGCCACTTCCACTGCCTACCTCAGGGGAGTGCCTACCAAGGATATTTTAGAAGCAGCAACATGGAGTTCTGTACATACCTTTACCAAACATTACCATTTGCCTTTGTATTCCAAATCCAGAGCTGGCTTTGCCACTGCTGTGCTGCAGGGCCTTATAGCCACCCCTAATGCCTTATAGATCGATCCTCCCTACCTCAGCTTTGGGATTCCACCCAAGTGTAATGACTGCAGCAGTGTCACACGATGAACATAGTACAGTTTTGTACCTACCATAAATGTAGATGTTCGAGTGTAGACACTGCTGCAGTCCAGGTTACCCTCCCTCCTTCCCCTCTTACTTTCTGGTACGTACCTAGGTCTTCTACCCTTATTTCCTAAAGGGAGTATTTGCTGGTAATTAAAAATGGTTGTTTGCTTTTCTATTATATATTTTATTAGCAATTTGAAAGGCCTACCTATTTGGGGGCACCTGACATCTGGGGCAAGAAAAAACTGAAGAAAATGGCGTCGGCTGCATCTTGTATCCCCCTGGCACACTGACGTCAGGGAAGAGGTGACGGCAACTGACGCCGGACCAAGACTTTGGAACTCAGGCCGACTGGGGAACCGCCTGACGGCAGGATAACCCAAGTGTAATGACTGCAGCAGTGTCTACACTCAAACATCTACATTTATGGTAGGTACAAAACTGTACTTTTCCTTGAATATCCCTGTATTCAAAGACATAGGAAGTGCCTGAGGTTTCTGGTAGGAGAGACTCTATTTTCAGTTTACCTCCTAATTTAGATACTACACCCAGGGTATATACCAAATGTCTAGCCCCAATGATAATGCACTGCAGATTCAAGGGCATTCATATTTACTCTTATATGGCTGACTGCCCAGTCATTAAACAAGAGGCAAAAGACTTTAGATTACACCTTGCAGTGCCTGAATAGGCTAGGGTTCACCATCAGCCTGCAAAAGTCAAACCTGTTTCCAGCCTTAACTGCAGTGTTCCCAAGGCTCATCTTGGATATATACCTGCAGTGTTACCAAGTGAAATGCCAGACAACCCTCTACAGTTGGTTAAGGTGATACTCCATGAGCTTCAGTTCACTGCAGGAAACAACACTGACATGCAGCATGTTGAGCACCGTTTTCCATAGGAAGTCATTGCCAGTGCAGATGTCCTACTCCATCACTGTTACAGTATTCTAGACAGAAGGGATCTCCCACCCAGGGTAGCTTAAAGCTCGGCCAGTATACCAAAGCCTAATGATTTTGTATGCACTGTATGTCACACTTATGCTCCCCACACAGAATTTAGGGCATAAAGGGATGTACGGATGCAGATAAGGCATGGGGAAGCCTGTATTTTAGTTTTCAAGGCAAGCTGCCCATAAACTGAAAAGAAATGCTAGTTGTGCCATATGCTCTGACAGTTCAACACAGTGTGGTTGCCAGGGGTCTGAAAATAATTTTAGATCACTCCACAGTTACATGGAAAATTAACAAGTGTGATGCATACTCTTACTATCTGTGCAGATTATTCATGCAGACCTGTGAGCAAGCATTGCACCTCATACTTGTCCTGAAAGCAACTTCTGTACCCTCGCAGATGAACTCCATGCAGACCTGTTAAGCAGAGCCTCAGCAGACCCACGTAAATGAATGCTACACAAAGAGGCATTTCTGGACCTGATTAACAGGTGTGCTGCACCAGAGGCTGACTGTTTTTGCTTCTCCACTATTCGGAGACACGAGAAGTATCTGACATTTATGATAGAAGAGACTGCATTTTCAATTTCATTCCTGGCTCTTTGACTTGGATACTGCATCCAAAGTATTCAAAACATTCTGCTCCAGAGCACCCCGCAAACAAGTCTGTGTAGTGGATATGTTCTCCCTAAATGGGACAGGTCTGTTTCTCCATGCTTTCCCTCCACTTCCCCAGGGTAATTCAAAAGATGGAGGAGAGTACAGAAATGATTTCAGTTGCTTCCCTTTAGCCAAGACAGCTTTGGGCTTTTTTACCTTTTGCAGTTCCCAAGGGGAAAAAAACTTTCCTGCTGTCATAGCATGTCATCGAACTGAGGCAGTGCAGGTGGTTCCTTATTCCCCCAAACCTGCCCACCCTTAGTATACCAGCTTGGAGGACATGACCTTACTTTCTTTTCGGGCACCTTTATTCTAAAGATATGCTACATATCATGAAGGAGGTCAAGTATCAGAAAATGGCACCTAGAAAATACCTAGGTAAAGGGAAAAGATTTTCTTTCTGCTGCCAAAAGATTAATCTGTAAATGTACTTGCAGTTCTCCAATATCTTTCATAGAAAGATCTTTTGGACCTGTTTGTTTATTTCATTTATAGCTTTTTGACTGTACTAATCTCAGTAAGCCAGTGCCCTCTTTTCGGGAGTGACCCAAGATGATATTCGCATGAGCTAGGATTCATTTGGTCAGGAGAACGGGGAAATTCTCCTACTCTTGTTGAACACTAGGTGGCACCAGATGACTGATAGCTTTGTTCAGGTTTATGTTCAAGGAAATCACAAACCCCAGTGCTGTGCAAGAGGCAGATGTGGTACTGCAAGAGAAAACCTAAATTAATGTAGGGAATTAACACAAGGAGGACTTGAGAACACAGTCCTAATAAAGATGAATGAAGGTGAGCCCGAGGATGGAGCTGAATTATTGTGAGGCGAGGTTGTGGAACAGTTTATGTTCTCGGATAAAGCAGGTTCAGGAAGACGGTCAAACAGAATAAGGTGAATGATCAGTAAGTGACTGTGGCTTGTGTGTTAATAAGAAGTCAGGAATTAAAAAAAGAAAGTCAAAGATATAGTCGTTGGAGTAGCTGATTCTTAGGAGATGCACTCAGAGAGGGCTGCTATCAAAAATGTAACTGAAAATAGAACTGTTCACAAAGGAACTGGCATGGAATAAGGAGTTAGATGGTACTGTAACTTATGCGGCGCTCGTGAGGGGGTGAATCACAACCAAAACAGAGGTTGCACTAGAAAGAACGGGGCCAAAGGGAAGACCAGTAGTGCAAATTAGGACTAAGGAGGAGGAATGTTTAGACGGGTATAAAATCATAGATAAAATATTGTTGTCCAGGGAACTAAATAGTGTGGGAAGAAATAGCCAGGGAATTGTTATGGCTAGGCTTGTATAGGCCCTAGGGCTGATAGCCTAGTACCAACTTGTGAACCTATTTAAAGTAGATGATGTAGGGGTATTAATACATTTAAGAAACCAGATGTTTTGTAACCTTTGAATAATTTATTTTAGCTGCAAAATTTATAAAGGAGTGTAACAGAAAAGGATTTGTTCTCCATGGTGTGATTATACTTTCAGATGAAGCTTATTATGCAGTTTAAACCATATGTTATTACTGCAGAAGAACTAAAGTGTTTTTATTTTAATTAAACCATGCCAAAAAGTGTATGATATTAAGAAAATGTATATAGATAGAAACATGGATTGCTTTATGAATTTTGGAAATTAAAGTAGAACTTGTTGCAAATGTTATAGAAAGGAAATGTTAAATACTGTTGTGGAAACCCAAACATTTTTGTGGTGCATCTCACTTTATTCAGGATTGTAATAAAATAAAATGCCGACATTTTGCAAAGAATTGTAAATTAATGCAGGAAATGGAGGGAAGATGGATACTTGTGGTTTGTACAAGAAAATGTAAATGAAGCTAGAGGTGAGAGATAATAACAATAAGTGGTTATATAAAATAGAACTGTAGAAAGAGAGAGAGAGGGAGAAAATGACTATGGAAGACATGGGGAAAATAAAAGTATGATGAACTGCAAGGGAGGACATGGATGAAGATGACGAGCAAAAATAAAATGAAGTACTAGTACAGCAGAAGAGTAAGATTTTGTTAAAATATAGATTTGCTATGGGAGAAAACGGGTGAGTTAGAAATGGGTTCAGAGGAAGAAGTGAAATATACAGTCAGGGTTGCCAGACATCCCTATTTGGGCGGGAGTCCGGGACTGTCCCGAGATCAGCAGCCTGATCCCGAGTTCCCGCCCTGCCAGTTTAAATCCCAGGCAGCCTCCACTTTGTTTTTTTTATTTATTTTTTTATTGGCCCGTATACCGGCATATGGGCCAATCAAAAATCGCTAAACACAGAGCTTCTTGTGTTTAATGCGGAAGTTCCACATTAAACGAAGCTCCGTGTTTAGCGATTTTTGATTGGCCTGTATGCCGGTATACGGGCCAATCAAAACATCGCAGAACAGAGCTACTTCTGTGTAATGCGGAACTGCAATGTTTCTCATTAAACAGAAGTAGGTCTGTGTTTATTTATTTTTGATTGGCCCGGGCCAATCAAATAAAAAATAAACACAGAAGCTGTGGAAGACTTTTTTTTTTTTTTTTTTTTTATCCCTACCTGGCCAGTCGGAAATCTGGCAACCCTGTATACAGGGGACAGGCTATGGCATAGAAAAGGAACTTCTGAATTGTGACAGAATGGGTTCATATTAATAGCATGTAAAGTTTGTATGAGGGAATAAAAAGTATGTGGTCATAAATATGACTTTAACATTTTTAAGTGAATTAAATTGCAATATGAGGAAAGGAAATGGAAAGATTATACAAGATGTTATGGTAATGAGAGACACGAGATGTTTAAAGCTGACAGTAGCTAGAGAAAGAAGTTTTTTTACCATGTAAGGGGGGAATAACTAGAAAAGGGCTACAAAATAACACTTTATAAAGTCATCTGGCAGTGTAGGCTGTGGTTTGTTTACCATGAGAAAAGGAATTAAAACAATGACTGGATGTGTAACTGAATTAAGAGAATTTTTAGGTAGAACAAAAGATGTCATATAATGAGTATGACAGTGAGAATGTCTTATAAATCATGGATAAAGTGGTGGATTGTATCGAAAGAGAAATAAAAATGTATAGCAGTAGAAAGAAAAGTTAGAAGGATAGAGTAAAAAAGTGTGGGAGAGGTTAAAGAAGTGTGAAGAGCTGTTAGAAGAAATAAGTGAAGAATATTTAAATGAGGAAATGTTATAAAGAAAGAATGAGGAATGTGTTGTCATTGGTCTACTTCAGATCGTTGAAACTCCAGATTATCAAATATGGAAATAACGAAAACCCATTTCAACAAAAAGATCTGAGCAATGAAGATCTTCCCAGGGTAAGTAATCACTTATCCAAAAAGTCACAAAACCTAAATTGCACCATCACTAACCCACTCAGGTAGGGGGGCTACACCCCCCACACCCTCCCCCTAACTAAATATACCAATTCCGAGATCTCACTACAGTTGGGAAAAAGGCAAAGTTCACCTTGTTAGCCAACAGGTTACTTACCCTGGGACAATCTTCATTGCTCTGGTCTTTCGCTGGAATAGGTTTTCATTATTTTCATCTTGATGATGTGGTCTTCCATAATCTGAGGTTTTGACGATCTGAAAGGGACCCACTGTAATATATGATTGAAGGAAGTGTGTGTGTGAGAGAAAATGTCTGGAAAGTAAAATGTTTACAGAAAAAAAAGCATCAAGGATGGAGGAGAAGACAGCAAGGAAAGAATTGGATAATTTGTTGAAAATAATGAAATAATTCAGCACAAGAAGCAAATGGTTTGGGGTATTGCATAAATTGTGTATGAGAAATTTGAAAAACAATTTCAAGAAATGCTAAAAGATTTAGTAAACAAAGGGGCGTATATAGTTAATAGTGAGAGTCGGAGAAAAAGGGAAATAAACAGTGGTACTGTAACATAACAAAAGCATTTGATATTGGATGCTGCTGGCATGGGATACATTGAATTGAATTATGGGGTAATGGGAAAGTAGTTAAGGTAAATGTAGTCATTATATGAGTATAAATGGCTGAGATGGCAGAGAAAGTTAAAGTTAAGAGGGTTAAATCAAACATGTCCATTAGGTGAGATGCTGTTTGTTCTGATGATGAATGCACTGGCAAAGGATTATATCAGTAAATTGGGTGAAACAGGATGGGAAGAGAAGATAGGGGTGATTTTGCTTTTGATGGCATCATATGCAGACTGATTTAGCAATGACCGTAAAAAATAAAGGCTGGATGAGAGAGGTAGAGAAACGGTTATGGAAAGTAGGATTGAAGTTAAGTGGTAATCACACCCTATTACTTTTGTTCTTTAAGTGGTAATCACACCCTATTACTTTTGTTCTTTAAGTGGTAATCACACCCTATTACTTTTGTTCTTTAAGTGGTAATCACACCCTATTACTTTTGTTCTTTAAGTGGTAATCACACCCTATTACTTTTGTTCTTTAAGTGGTAATCACACCCTATTACTTTTGTTCTTTAAGTGGTAATCACACCCTATTACTTTTGTTCTTTAAGTGGTAATCACGCCCTATTACTTTTGTTCTTTAAGTGGTAATCACGCCCTATTACTTTTGTTCTTTAAGTGGTAATCACGCCCTATTACTTTTGTTCTTTAAGTGGTAATCACACCCTATTACTTTTGTTCTTTAAGTGGTAAGGTCTCATATGAGTCTTGCTTTGTTTTCTTTCAACTGTGGGACTGAGAAAACCCATCCAGTTAAAGTCACAGCCACACTTTAAAAAAGAAAAAATAAAGGACCTATCATACTGCTTGCATTGTCTTCAAAAGACTAATGAAAGCTGGTTTTGGGAGGTAACAAAATCCACCAGTTTTTGTTTTTCCATCTGTTTCAGTTTCTGATATTCCAGTACACAGTTTGTAAATGACTCTAACAGAAGATGTATATGGGAGTTAGGTTGCCATAAGCACTCCTAACTGAGACAAATAAATCTTCTTCATTGTATAATTTCTTACTCCCAAAGTTTCTGGTTATTAAATGAATTAATCGCTATATGTAAGGGTGGATGAAAGAAACTAAGGTTATGTTACTGTGTTAACTGAATAGAGGTTGTGTTTAAGAAAATGATACAGGCAGCCTTCAGCAATTGTTTATTTTATTGGACATGTATTATATCTAACCTGTGCATCGAGTCAAAATGATTTCTGTTATTGTTTGTAAAGGGATGGCTGCTGCCCTTGTAACGCCCTAGTAACTGTTAGCTGTACTTGTATGAAGAGAGTTTTGCAATATTAAGAGGGGTTGCCAGTAGAATTTAAAAAAAAAAAAAAAGCTTGCCAATCTCGCCCATTACAAATGATTACAAAACACTAACATACTTTTGAAACTTGTGTTGAGCAAGCCAATAAGGGATTATTCAACTGATTTGTTATAGGAGTGTCTCAAAATAACTTCCTGTTGTATTAAATTACTGTAATGCATGCCATTTTTAAAGGGTAGTGTTATCTGTTAAGGGTTTCATTCTGGAATCAGTTATATAATGTCAAAAACTGAGGTCACACCTGCTTACTCAAACTGATAATGCTGTTACATTTAGTACTTCAGGATTTAATGCAGTGGTAAGTAGTAGTAGAATAAAGTGGGTGACAAGGGCCAGACTTTTTGCATCTGATTTATGCTTGCTATTATACAAGTTATCTAGTGTTTTCTGATGTTCTTTGAGGAAGTAACAGACTTTTCTTCTGTTTGTTTTGGAAGTCAGATACTACCTAGTAGACTTAACTGAATTATTTAGCAGACATTGTCTTTTTGTTTTCTTTATAGCTGGAAGTGTTATATTGGTAGAAGGTAAATCTGGTACCAAAGCACAGACGTGGTACACCTTGACCCTAAATATACAGGTAAGTTAGAGATGAGAAAAGTTATGGTGAATTTACCTGTTCAGTTATATCGCTTCTGCTGGGATGTCACCTTTCTTGAATGTCAGATTTTCTCAAGTATTTTGAAATTGTAGCTTGTATATACGTAGGTTTGTCTGAGCATGTGCTCCTAGTAAAAAGGATTTACTTCAGATGACAGCAAGAAAGTAGAATCTTTTTGAGTAGTCATGGCCTTTTTCTCTTTGTAAATCAGCAACACTGCAGAAGTTAGTTTTTATGCCTTTGTAAACAAGGTTGTTGGACACAGAGTTATAAAAACTATGAGAACAAACCTGGCAAAGTTAAAGATATGGTCTAAAAAAGACATAGCAATTTAAATTTAGAGCCTGACAAAGTAAAACCGATCTGAAAGACAAAATCCCAGGAAAGACATTTGCAGCTGAAGGGAAACAGAAATAGTGGCAATAGCAAATGGTCCTGTACATGTGGAGAACTGACAAGAAGACCTTTATGTAAGGTAATGATGAGAGGGCAAAATTGCAGGCTGGTGCAATACTGAGATGCATTGAAGGAGACATCACCAGTAGAAAAAAGCAATACGTTATGTAGGTTTCACACCATAAAAGTGCATTTTTGAGATGTAATTTCTGTCTTTACAACAAAGAGGACTATATGTTCCAGGAAGTAGGATAACTGGGTGAATTTTGTCCCAGCATCCTTAGATCTGCTCTGGCATGTACTGTACCTCTGCAGTAAGTTGAGCAGATGATGAACTAGTTTTCAGGATCCTGACAAGCACAATGATAGTTTGCGTACCCCCCCATAAAAGATCCTGTCGCTTCATATTTCCAGGACCTAATACCACTTCAGTCCCTGACCACCAGGGAGTTCCTGCACCTCCTGGAGTTCATGGCCTCAACTATTCCAATGCTTCCCTTTGCTAGACTACTCATGAGGAAATTTCAGTGGTTTCTGAAAACAGTTTGGTAGCAACACTCTCGCCCTCTGGAATTTGTTGTCCCCTTCCTGCCCTGTTTGACAAAAAGAATGAGTGGTGGATTTTCCAGTTCACCAGAAATCCAGGCCTTACCCCTTCAACCACTTCCAACCCCCCAGGATCTGTGCACGGATGCGTCAGGATGTGATGCAACACTGGGAAACTGGAAGGACGGGGATGTGTGGTCCCCTCCTCAGACAAAAGAACATAGCAACATAAAGGAAGTGAGAGCTTTGATCCTTGCCCTCAAATCTTCAAGTCCAAGATTTCACCAGTGGTCCTAAGGTGGTTCACAGACAATACCACAGTCCTCTGGTACATCAACAAGCAGGGAGGGACAAAGTCCTATATCCTGGAGACTGGCATTATACGCCTGAGACATAGCCCAGCAGAGTCAGGTTTCCCTCCAGGCTGTTTACATTCCCTCAGAATGTGATGGCAGACTTTCTAATCAGGTCCATGACTCAATCCTATGAGTGGATGTTGAACAGGGATGAGTTTCTGGACCTTGTCCATTGATGAGGTGTCCCTCAGACAGATCTTTTTGCCTCCTCCATAAAGACAGTTTCCCAAGTATTGTGCCAGGATTCCACATCCTGCAGCATGGAAGGTAGACACTCTATCCTTTCCATGGAAGGGGGTGTTTCTGTACGCATCCCTCCCCCCTTCCCACTCATTCAGAAGGTTCTGCTGAAAATTCAGCAGGAACAACCCGAAATCTTGCTGGTGGTCCCCTTTTGGCCAAGACAGCATTGGTTCTCCCTTCTTCTACATTTAGCCAAAGGCAATTACCACAAGTTACCCCTCAGGATGAACTGACTCACACAGGACAAGGGAACTCTAGTACATCCACAGATGTCGTCCCTAAACTTGACTCTGTGGGTGATAGGGCTTTGATTCCCTTTAGACACCTTTACACTGAGGATGTGCTACAAGTTCTGCAGGAGGCCAGAAAACCCACTACTAGGAAATCCTTTGTCTCCAAATGGAAGAGGTTTTCCTTCTGGTGTCATAAGAAACATTTGCAAACACTGTCTGTAGAGGTGCCAGTGGTTTTGTCTTACCTGTGTAAATTAATGAAGAGTGGCTTGTCATATTCCTCTGTCAAGGCACATCTGTCTGCCATTTTAGCATGCTTACCTATGTCTCCTCCCTTGGCTTCCAGGTCAAGCTGTTTCTAAAAGGCATCCTTCACATTAGACCACCAAGGAAACCAGTGCCTCCTCCTTGGGATCTCAGTTTTGTCCTGGACAAACTTATCCTAGCCACCTTCGGACCAGTAATGTCATCTTCCCTGCAACAATGCACATGGAAAACGGTTCTCCTAGTGCTTTTACCTCTGCCAGAAGGGTTTTTGAGCTGCAAGCCCTCATAGCCTCATCTCCCTTCACTGTCTTTCATAGGGACAACGTTTCTCTTTGGACTAACCCATCCTTCATGCCCAAGGTGGTAAATGAGTTATCCTTGAATCAGGCTATCTCCCTACCTTCTTGCCTTTTCCCCAGTCCTCCAGTGAGAGGATTCTCTACACATTGGATGTTCACAGACAACCCAGATACTATTTGTGCAAAACCAAGCTCATCCATAAGTCTGATAGTGTTTGTCTCCTATCACCGAAGAGCTCTGGGCCAACCTGATTCCAAGCAAACTATTTCTTCTTGGACTTCTAAAGCCAATTCTTTCTGCTACTCAGCCAACGAAAAGGACCTGTCTTCCCCTGTAAGGGCACACTCTACTATGGGTGTGTCCTCTTCTGCGGCCTTCTTTAAAGGATTGGATACAGCTTATATCCTGGAGGCAGCTACCTGGTCCTCTGTTCATACCTTCCCCAAGCACTACAAATTGGATGTTATTTGCAAGTCCAGAACAGGTTGCCAGAGCTATTCTCCATGGCTTTGTGGAAAATGTTCTCCTCCCAATTCCTCCTTTGCATAGGCTTTGGCATTTTGCCTCATGTAACGAGTACTGCAGCATATGAATAGGACATAGAATAGTTGTGTAAAATCTTACCATAACCATAGCTGTCCTTCACTTCTATATGCTGCAGTATTGCTCCCCCCCCGCCTTCCCCCCTGTTGCTTGCCTGATCCCTGGTTACGTGTTGCTCACTTTTATCAGGCTGGTGCTTTGTGGCATTCAGTTCTGAGGTAGGTATGTGCCGATGTCCTCTTTATACCAGATGTTTCTTTATGACCGATGTACACTGAATGATGTGCATACTGGCCAGATGTACAAGTCAGCTGGAGGCAGACTCCCTTTGTTATGAATACTGCAGCATATAGAAGAGAAGGACATCTATGGTTAAGGTAAGATTCTACACAACTATTCTTTCTTCCAAATAAGAAAACTACAAGTGTGTTTAAGGCAGCAACAGGAAACATCCAAGGCCCACTGCTTTGGTTCATACTCCAGGCCTGGTTCCGGCACTGGGAATATTAGAATCAGCTTAAAAACCTTTGCTGATGTCCTTGGCACCCCTGCATTTACCTTCCGCTGTGCCTATGCCCTTGCTGCCAGTGGATGTTTAGACACTGACCTCCATTATGCCCGACTGGATTGGCTTTGACACACTAAGAGTTGTTGGTCTCAAACCTATTGGCCACTTCAGTGTCAAAGCCTGCACTGGTAGCTTTGTCACCAGTGTCATCTACTCGGGCAGTCAGTAATGATAGGTAACCCATTTTGGTGGTACAGACAACGTGGTTAGTGCCAGTGGTTTCAGCTTTGGGCACCACTGTGAGTCATACAGCATTGAGGAATTCATCAATGATCTATCAACTGATATAGTCACCTGCTGCACCAGTCCTGCCCCTATACACCTTCAGTATTGGACATACTGGCCATTGATCTATCTTTCTGTACCAGTACTTAAGATCAGCTAGACCAGTCTTCTCAAGGAAGTTTGGATGACTATTCACAAATCTTCCAAGGGGAAGCACATCAACTCCCCATCAGAATCTCCCTTTCCAGACATGGATCTTGATGAATGGGAGAATTCCTCCTAGTCCACTCCAGAGGGGCTCAGATTTAGAGAGATCTTAAGAGATGATGTGATAGAGTGATCATGGCCAATTGACCCCACCTTGCGGGGGGAAGAAATCCTGTAGGAAGCCTATACATCTTCCCTCCCAGAGACCTGGATGGTCCCTCAATAAGTCATGTGATATGATTTATACAAAGGCTTGGAGGGAGACTCATGCAGTGTAGTTCATACCCAATGTGTTGCGGACCAGCAAGGTTAGACCACACTAGAGTAAGAGGACACTTGGAACTCTCTTGTGATGTCAACAGCCATCAGATTAGAAGCTCCAGAAGAAGTCCAGGCTATTCATTCCGTGAACAAAGACTCTAGAAAGATGGGATAGGAAAGTACATCTGTGTCCAGTACTTTCTCCATCAGGGTGATGATTTACTTGACATATGTGGTAAAGTTTCAGTGGGAACTAATTGATAAGACCTTAGAGACTCTGAAGCTGTTGCCCAACTGAGATGTTCATAGACAGTTAGTGTCTCGGGTGGCAGCCATACGTTCCATCTCTTCACTCTCCAAGCATCATCTTCACAATGCAACAGGTGGAGCACCTCATTTTATACATTCAGGCATTGCTTTGGCATGCCAGGACTGACTGCAGTTGACCAGGTTTGGAAAACACTTAGCCTTTGTGAATGACTCTGATGGAATCTTTTTATTTGGGCAAAAAATAAGAGAAGCTGAGGCACTGTTTGCAAGAGAGCTAATGGGGTAAAATTCTGTGCTTCTCAAATGTCATTTCAGAGTAATCAAAAAGAAGCTAAGAACATTTGGTTTAGGAAGTCACAGCAACATTTTGACAGATGCTCCCAAGGTAGGGGCAACTTCTCCAATAGCCACTGCCCTCGAGGCAGAGTTGGACTGCATCAGCTAAGGCTCCACAGTCCCTCTTCTAGGACTAGATAGCATGAACCCTGGGCAGTTGCTTGACTGTCCTACTTGAGGCAGTCAATGGACCATTACACAACACAGCTGCGTCAGGGAGATTATATCCAGAAACTTTACAACTCCACTTTTCATCCCTCTAAAACATCTATTGTTCTACCCCAACACAGGGTTCAAAACCTTCTGTTCAAAAGAGCTGTCCAAGATGTCCCACTAGAGCAAAGAGAATGCAAATTTTACTCACATTTTCTTGGTGTCCAGAAAGGTACAGGACCTCAGACTAATTCTAAAACTCAACTGTCTGAATCAGTATGCAAATCAATATGCAAAGGAAAAACCCTTACAGATGATGGTTATGCAATCTATTCTAACTTTTTTTCTAAACAGGAGCTTAGATGTACTCTTTTGATCTCAAGGAAGTCTACCATCACAGGGAATTCCTGTGCTTTCAGGTGGAAGACAGTCTTCCAGTTCAGAACCTTTCCCTTTGGTGTCACTCAGCCCAACTCCCCAAGTGCATGACTTTAGTTGCTGTCCAGATGCGACTGTTAGGAATAAAAATCTTTCCTTGTTTAGATGACTGGCTCATTGTTGCTGCCATAAAAGAGAAAAAAGATACAACCAAAGTCTCAAATCCATCCCTCCCAAATTCTGATCTTAATCAGGTGTTATTTGATGTCATTTTACTGGAGGACAGCATCATCTATAGTTTAGGCCATGGATAGTCTGTCACCATCTGAAAACAGATGCAACCAGAGTTGTTAGAGGTCTTGTGCTAATTATAGCCATAATCTAAGCCATTTCACATGAGAATACTTTACCTGAAACCAAAAGGCCAATGGTGTCAAACAGCAGAACCTATGACATAGACTATAAAGCTCTCAAAGTTGTGTTTAAATTTTCTGTCTTGGTTGACACATCCAGAAAACCTCAATGCAGGATGTTCCTTTACTTTAGCCCCTAATCATGGATTTATCCACTCTGGGGTGGGGGGCATTACTAAGAGGCCTAATTGCATACAAATGTATTGGATATGTGAGCAACCGTCATAGCATAGCAGAGATTTCTCCATAAGAAGCAGTATCTGTTTACTCAGACAATATTGTATTGGTATGGCACATTAACAGGTAGAATGGAACACAGTCCTACCTACTCTGCTGAGAAGCCAAGAGGATGTGGGAATGAGCCATATCTTCAATACTTTCTGATAGCAACTCAAATCCTAGAGACAACCAGCTTCACTGCAGATTGCTTGAGCAGGCAGATATTACTCCCACATGAATAGACTCTTGACAAATTAATAACCCTAAAGATTTTTCACAGATGGGGAAGCCTTTCTATGATCTCTGTGCTTCACCCTTCAGTACTCAATGCAGCAGCTTTTTTTCCATCATCCCTTACGGGGAATACTCCCCAAAAGATGCATTGGTGTACAGTTGACTCAACAGATTCCTCTGTGCCTCTCTCCCAGTTCCACTCATGCCAAGATTTCTTTTGAAAGACAAGGTGATTCTTGTTGCCCATTTTGGTCTCACAAGATTTCGTTTCAACTACTTTTGACTTACTTGAGAAGGAAACATCTCCATCTGCCTCAGGCACCCACAGCTGTTGTCACACCCATCCAGTCGGTACCACCTGGGCATACACCCCCTATGATTATGCTCTTGGTTTCTCCACTTCTAATATCTTACATCTTCCCAAAAACATTCCACCATGAAGATTTTTCGAAGTGAAAAGTTGAAATTTTCATTATGGACAATCAGGCAAGGAGTAGACCCCTTTTCAGCTCCAGTCTCTGATGTCTTATCCTTTCTATTGACACTTCCATTCCAGACCACTTATTCTAAAGTCCATTAAGGTGCCATGTCATCCTTACTTCAAGGTTGTGTATTATTCTGTCTAGCTTCTCACAGTCTATACCTTCCTAAAAGGAGTTTCCACATTAGACCGCTTATCCTGGAGAAGCTTAATTTACTTCCCTTTGAAGCTGCTCACACAACTGAACTCAAGCTCCCGTCTTCGAAGATCCTATTTTTAGTGGCTCTTACATCTGCTAGAATTATTTAGAAACTGCATGCCCTGTTTAAATTTGTATATATTTTCCATCAGGAGAGGGTTACCTTCTGAATTAATCCTTCTTGTATGCCCCAGGTTCCAACCCAGTGCAACCTTAGCCTATATAATGGCCATCTTTCTGAGATATGCCAATAAGGGAGAATAATGATTAAACAGAACAACAGCAGAACTCGAACGTATAAGAAAGCTTAACTTCAACAAAAGTAATGGAAACACTTGTGTAGTGGAATGTAGAAAAGAACAAACTCAATAATTATTTTTAAATGCTTTGGTTCTTTTTAATACACAGAACTTCATCAGAAAAATAGTACCTTACTTTTTCACTTCTTAAATGTATTACTTTATTATCACATGACTGCTACTATCCATTAAAAGTAGCTTCTATTAATATAATTAAAAATGCACACTTCAACAGAATTTAAAGGTCCGCACGGTGGTGCAGCGGTTAGTGTTGTCGCCTCACAGCAAGAGGTTCTCCCATTCGATTCTCGACTGGAGCACCTTCTGTGTGGAGTCTGCATGTCCTCCCTGGGGTCGAGTGACGTTAAAGACATGCAGGTAGGTGTGTGCGTGAATGGGCGTGCCTTCTTTGAAGGTTGTGTGTCGGGCTGGCAACTCAGCACCGTAAAAATGCCAATCATTAGCGGACGGGTGTTCCGCTGTGGTGACCCCTAACTGGGAAAAGTCAAAAGACAAATGTTTTAAACTGATATCACAATTCAAAAAATAGATGAACATACTATAAAATGTGTACATATGAATATAATACTGTAAGATGCACCATATAAATCAAATAAATAAACGGTCTTAAACTTTATAAATTTTGAAATGTTTGTGTTTAACATTTATAATCTGTGAAGGAACATTTTGTACATCTTTTCCAGTTCCAATTTCTGTAGACATGAAAGAAATCAAAGATATATTAGTTGGAAACTGGAACATTTTACAAGTTAGTGAAGACCTAGTGAAATTTTAGGTGATAGACCTCTATTAACATACAAACCTGGCAAAATTTGAAGCCCACATTAATCCTGAGAACACTGCTGCCTCTGCAGAACTGTTTACAGAAACCATATACAGGCATATATGTTAATAAATGCAAAGAGGCAGCTGTACCTACCAGGAAGAAGTACAGAACTAAATAAAAAAAAACAAGCCATCCTGGTGAAGTCACAAAAATCAATAAGCTGTATAACAGAAGGAAGAAAATTGTGGCAAAAATTAGGAGGAGCAGGATAAAAGTGCTGTCATCAAACTAAACAAACAACTCAGAAGGCAAAGTCTACCAAAGCTAAATTAGAGGTAAATTTGGCCTCCCAGGCCAAGGACGACCACAAGACATTCTTAAGCTATGTCTGTAACCTCAAAGGCAATAAACAGTTGTGTGCAGAGCTCATTGTAAATGGAGCCACTTAACTGAGACAGAAGATATAGCAAACCTACTGACCGACAAATTCAGTTCCATCAGTACCCCTTTCTCCTCCTCAACCTTCCCTCAGGAATTACCTTCAAATACCACTCCTGCTGTCATTAGGGAAGAGGTCTTTAATGCTTTCGGGACACTGCATCAGTGGGCTCAGACAGTGTCCCAGAATGACTTCTAAATAGCATGAAATATGACCTATCAGGCCCTCTGGAATTGCTATTTTACTGTAGCCTTCAAACAAGCTCCATGCCTCATGAAAGGAGAACAGCAGCAGTCTTCCCCCTGCACAAAGATGGGCCATCTACAGACCCTGAAAACTACAAACCCGTAAGTCTTACTAGTCTTATATGTAAAGCCATGGAAATGATCAATATATGTAAATCTCCAGCCACTGGACCCACCCCAGTTTTGTTTTGTCAAGGGTAGGTCATGCCTACTCAGCCTGGTGGACTTGTTTGAGATCACCACCAAAGCAACTGATGAGGACAAAATGGTTTACACTACCTACCGTGACCTGGATAAGTCATTTAACACAATACCCCACTTGGACATTGTTGACAAACTCAAAATGTTAGGTACAGACCCGTATGTCACTTGGTGGATAGCCAGCTGGCTCACAGACAGGACTCAGGAACTGAAAACTGGGAGGTGCACATCTACAAAGAGTCCACTCACAAGTGGAGTCCTCGGGATCAGTCCTTGGACCACTCCTTTTTGGAATTTACTTATCTGAAGTCAAGACCTATGTCAGTGGTCTCTGGCTGATTAAATTTGCAGATGATAAAAACTTAGGAGCTGTCATTGAATCCCACAACTACAGAAATGTTCTCCAGGAAGGGTTGACATAGGCAAACAACTGTTGTCAGAGCCATAGACTTAAACTAAATGGCAAGAAATGCACAATAGTATCCTTCAGGAAGTCATCCATCCAAGCTAACTATCACACTGACAACACACCCCTTAGTGCTGACCCAATAGTCAGGCACTTGGGGACATCATAGATGGTAATCTAGCCTTTGACCATCACATGTCTGCAGTAGTGAGGAAATCATTCTGTGTTGTGCAGCTTATACACAAAGGTATGGCGTCTAGGTCCAAGGAAGTCATTGTTCCACTGTATTTGGCATTCATCAGAGCTGTCGTTGAGTACAGTTCCCCCTTTGGCTTCTACCTAATCAGGCATATCTTGAAAATGGAACATCCACAGAGGTTCCTCCACTAAAAGAATGCAGGGCGTAAGTAAAATGTCCTATACAGACCACCTCAAGGCCCTCTCCCTGTGTTCTGTCTCCTACAGGCTGTTGAGGGGTGATCTATGCCTGGCATACAGGGTATTGTCAGACACCACTCTGATGGACCTCCTGGATATCAGCAAAAGAAACGGCACTAGACGTGCCTGTTTTAAAGATTTAAACCTTGCCAGGGATATAAATAGGACTTGATGGAGGGACAGGTATGTATTCCAGAGACTACCCCATCTTTGGAACAGGCTCCCCATCCATGTGAAGCAGAGTTCTTCTGTAACCCAATTCTAGTGTAACTTGGACATTTGGATGGGGGAGCAGGAAATTCATCCCTGGCTTGGCACTTATGTCTCCAGTGGATACAGGCAACCTGTAAATGGTTCATCTCCCAGGCCCCTGCTTATACTTATCAAGGGTACCAGAACATGTCAGATATTTAGGATGCATGTCATGGCTTAAAAAGGCCCTTGTGGTTGTTAGCCTAATAAACACATATGAACAACTTGAAGTCTGTTTTAGAAACAGTAATAGAAGAAATATATTCTTCCCTTATAAGACCCATTATTGAGTACAGTGCCCCTTTTGTCATGTACCTCACAAAGCACATGCAGCAGCAGGAGAGACCACAGAGATTGCTCACCAGAATCAAGGGCCTCAAACATCTACCTACACAGATAGGCTAAAAGCCCTATACCTCTACTCAGAGATGACCTCCGTCTGGCATACAAAGCATGCTCAGACCCCACCTTGATGGGACTGCTGCATATCTGCAAGTCTAGCTCCACTCGAGTAACCCACATTCACGACCTCAACCTGGTCTGTGACATCAATAGGACTTGGTGGGACAGATTTGTGCCCCAGAGACTCCCCCTTCTGTGGAATAGACTCCCACTCCACCTCAAGCAGAGTACCTCGTTAACCCTTTTTAAGCACAACCTGGATAATTGGATGGGGAACAGAAAATACACCCCTGGGATTCCACCTGTGTCCCTGCTGGACAGGGGAATCAGGTGCTACAGAACATGGGATACATTTTTAGCTAGGCTTGTAAGGGTCACAGGGCCAATAGCCTAGTAATTTCCTATGATCCTAAGCAAAAGCATTACATTATTAGGAACTTACAGATGCAACAATTATAAATAGTGTAGATTTATAAGAGATTCCTCTAATGTATTTATTAAAGGTATAAACAAACAGATCTGGGCAAATGACAGTTTTGACTGTAACTCCAGTGGAGTAGTTTATATAGCAATTTGTGAAACGTGCGGTAGTTACTTTGTGGGTAAAACCATGAGAAAATTGTGGGAAAGAACCTATGAACATACAATGGCTATTAAAAATGGAGATCAGAGCAATTCTTTGGCAAAACATTCAGAACTATGTAAAGATTTTAAGAAGTTTAAGTTTGTAGTTATTGATTATGTGAACAGAGAAGAATTTGGGGGTAACCATAATGTACATGTCGAGTGTAAAGAAACAGAGTGGCAGATAAAGTTATCTACAAAGAACCTGGCCTTAATGACCATATCAGTATAAAATGCTTCCTTATGGCTTAGAGATTATAAACATTAAACACAAACATTCATAGTTTAAGATAGTTTTTATTGTAGTTTTAAGATTTATATTGTGTGTCCTATAGTATTATATACATATATACTCATTTGTATAGTATGTTTATTTTTTTTGAATTGCGACAGTTTAAAGCATAATGGACCTTTAAATTCTGTTGAAGTATGCAATTTTAATTACATTAATATAAGCTGTTTTTAATGGACAATACAAGTTGTGTGATAATAATATAATGCATTTAATAAGTGAAAAAGTAAAGTTACTAATTTTTCTGATGAAGTTGTATTTATTAAAAAGAACGAAAGAGCTTAAAAATAGTATATTCCACTACACAAACATTTTGTTGTTGACAATACAGGTTACACTACTTGGATGTATCCTGATTATTTAGATTTTATTTGGAAAGAATGAAGGGATTCAGAAAAGATGACCAGTTGTTTGTATTATTTTACTAAACTAAGAAAGGTCAAACGTTGACTAAACTCTTGAAATGGCTGTCAGACTGTACAATTTTCCGTTATTCCACCAGCCATACATTGTTACTGTATAAACCTAGAGCACACTTTGCCAGGGCTCATGCTACCATCATCATCTTCCTTGGGAACCTTCCCCTAGATGAAATTTGTGTAATGGCTATGTGGCCTTCATTATATACCTTTGCCAAGTACTACAGTTTGAATATTTTGTCCAGGTCTAGAGCTTCCTTTGGAGCCTTTGTCCTCAGAGATTTTGTTATAATTCCACCCAAGGTTTGCTGGGGATTCTGTCCATCCATTTATAGTGTATGGGCAGGACCATGTTAAATACAAAATGATGTGCTTTTCAGAGTGATAGATTTAGTTGTTCTGTGTGCATACACTGTAAACAACCTGCCACCAATCCTCCCTGAATTTTTCCTTTCTGAAAAACTCTGGAGGAGCACCAGAGGCCTTCAGTTTAGTTACCTGAGGACTAAATTATTTATTTTAATTTTGGTAATAGTCTTCAGTATTCAGTTTCTGTTTACATTAGCTAATGTCTGATGGTGCCACTCATCCTGGAGAAGCTAGCTAGAGCAGTGGGTTATGAGTAAGGGGAGGAGCTCACACTAATGGGAGACTCATTATTGTGCTAGGTGTGCCTTCAGCAACCAGGCCATTCAGTCTACAGATATATACTTTTTAGGGTTTTCAACTTAATGTGTTTGGAATTTATCTTTTAAAACTGAGAGTTGAAAAAGGTTGCTTCAGCCACTCGTAGGTAAACTTTACAATCCAGACTTCTTGAAAAACTTTCTGCCTGTCCTTTTCAGCATTTTTGTCACATGACTTTGTTACACACACACACACACACACACACTACTTTTTCCTTGCACAGCATCTCTAAGTTGCAGTTATGTTGTAATTACAAACATTTCTGCTTTTACATCACTGATAGTCTCCAGAACATTAATATTCTGTTTCTGCATTTTTTTTTCATTCAAAACACATTCTCACATAATGGTCAACAGCTCTACATATTCAGACTTCATTTTTGCCTTACAAGACTGCCTCTTTCCATGACTTTGATCACAAGTTATTCTTGACAGTTAGATGAGTAGATGTAAATTACACATTCACAGATCTGTGTGTATGTTCCATTACTAAAATGATTAATCAGGTTTTTTTATGGACTGTTTTTTTGAGCAAGTTAAATACTGCAAAATGCAAAAAAAAAGTTAAGTATACTACTAAATTTATAAAACACAGCACTCAAGACTCTTTTGGAGAGAACTCTGACTGTTACCTATTCAAGAAGCTAGAATTGCTGAGGATATTCTGTGATCAGTATTATTTCAGTGTAATCTTAATGGTATTTTCCCTGTCTGCAGGGAGTTGCTTTAATCAGTTCCAAAAGTTAGCATTGTTCATATCAGTAAGTTAAATTTTGCACAGTTAAGGTTTATTTTTACTTCAAGTTCTACTTTGTTAAAACAGAAATGTGTACTTTAAATGCATTTATATTTGAGGTTATATTTTGTTTATAGTAATGTATTTTCTTGTGTGGCAAGACTACACTGCTTTGCACATCAGTCATGCATTGCAGACTAGAATATATGTATAACCAGGATAGGTTCATGTAACTTTTAAACAGGCACATCAATTCACTGTTTAAGTCGTTTCAGTGGTTACTTGTAATTGCATACATGACTCAAAACAAAACCAGTAGCACCAGAATGTTATATGCTGTGAAAGCTGTATTACTTTTGTATACTCTGTCAAAGTCTGTTTTTAAACTCATTTTCAGCTTTATTACTTTTGTATTCTGTAGGATAATTCTGCGTCAGGACTACTGAATGGCTACCTTCTCTGGAAAGATGTTACTATAAATAGACCAACCAGTGGCTGGGCAGCAATTGGAACACTGTCATTTGAATTAGCTCAGTTTGATAACTTCTTTGTTACTGCAGAGTAATTTGTTCAAATTAAGGTGGCATTGCTAAAGAAGAGTAAGGTGTTGACAAAATACTACAAAGCTTAATAAGAATGCATTAAGAGAAGTGTAAGTACTGCAACTTCTGAGTACTGAAGCATGAAAGCAAAATGGAATGTTACATCATATCTACAAGCACCTCACTTATTTTTCTCACTTCACTTTATTGTTGACTTTCTTAGTCCCAGTTAACCATTCCTTCTGAACAAGCATTTGGTTTGGAAAGAAAATTCAAGGCAGATTGTCTTTCTGCCATCAGTAAACGTGCAAATAAGTGGGCTGCCGACAAGAAGCAAAGTGACTTGTCATCCTGTGAACAGGATTAGTGAATAGTGTTAAATTCTAACCATGAAAGGTCACTTTCATTTTTTAAAATTAACAGGATACACAAGACTATACAGCCCTGCTGGGTCTGTTTTGCCCCAGTTGGTAACTGAACATTACTATTAAGGAAGTTTACCATCTCCTTATAAACTATTTGTTTTCACTTGTCTCCTTTACTTATCCTATCCTGCTGGAGTCCAAGACCGGGTACTAAGTTTTGTTTTTGTTCAGTGTAGGAAAAGGTAGTAAAAAGCACTTGATAATTTGGGAAGAGTATAAATATTTTTAATGGCAGCTAAATATTTTCTAATTGATGTATTAAAACTAACTTGAATAAAAACAGAGATAGTAAATATCTCAGAGTTAGCATAACTAATGTACGTATAACAACAAGCAAAAGCAGTTTTGCGCAAATAAACAACCTAGAACCACTAATAGTTGCAGATATAAGTGCCTCCCACTGCACAGCTTGTGGAAAACAATGCAGCATATGGTTCCAAAAAGAGAATAGCACAGTAGTAAATATAATATGCACTTATGACTGTGCTATTCTGTTTCTGGAGCCGTAAGGTGCATCGTTTTCCACAAGTTGTGCAGTTTGAGGTGCTTATTTGTGCAACTGTTAATGATAACTAATTTATGTACCTTTCTTGATGATTGGTTCTAGTGCTTAACATGATTTCTAATCAGAGACTCTCTAAAATGTTTGGCAAATTTCTAAGCCTTGGTGCATCCTGGGAATATCCCAGAAACAGATTTAAAAGGGAGTATTGGACTTTAATTATCTATAAGCCGTGGTGGTGCAGTGGTAGCGTTGTTGCCTCACAGCAAGAGGTTCTACCATTCGATTCCCGGCTGGAACACCTTCTGTGTGGATTCTGCATGTCCTCCCCGCAGGCAAGTGGCATTCGAAAGACATGCGTAGAATGGGCGTGCCTTCGTTGAAGGTTGGGCGTCGAGCTGGCACCTCAGCACCCGTAAAAAATCTACTGCCAATAATTAGCGGACCGGAGTTCCGCTGTGGCGACCCCTAACCGGGAAAAGCTGAAAGGACTATTAGACTTTAATTATCTAGTCAGTTGTTTGATAAAAGAGGCTATTCTCTTTCCTTCCCACTTCAAGATATCTTCCTTGCTGTAAGGCTATTTGGACACGTCATGCCAGGCCGCATTTGTGGCATGTATTGTGGAAAAATGTATAATATCACTAACTGCTACATTGCATTTAATGTGTGGTTTCTTTTAAAACATGTCTAGTGTCTGGTCCATTTCCTTGGTTTGTATTATGACTGATTGTGGAATCAACCTGGCTGCAGTACATTTGGTCAGCTTTGAATTTAGTCAGACTGTGCATTCCGTGATACAATTAACTGGTGGTGTGATCAAATGTCCTGGAGTAGACTACAGTTCAGTTTGTAGAATATTGTACTGCATTGACAGTTGTGTGATTCTGGAGTAAGTATATACAAATAAGGGTGTGTGTGTTCAAAGCCCACTAAGTAAATTATATTCTTTTTGTAATATGTACTTTGTGTTTGTTTAATGCGTCTTCCTAGTTCAAATCACAAAAGCAGTTTTACTTGCAGTTGATTTTGTGATCAGTACTAGTAGTTTACTTGCAGTTGATTTTGTGAGCAGTACTAGTAGTACATGATAGAGTGTTAGCCCAGTCTATATCACCAGACATGGTAAGAAGTGCCTTTGAGAGAAGTGCTGATATAGCAACGTGAGAATTCAACTCAATGTTTAGTTGATAGCAGTCAATATATGTTGATACACTCTGCAGTATATATTTAATGAATAAAGTAGACTTTGCACATTTTTAGAAGGCTCTTCTCTTCTGGACTTGAGAAATAGTGCCCTAATTCATCTTTGGCAGTACTGCCTTTTCTATATGTGTATTTTTTTTTTTCTTAGAAAAGGTCAGTCTGTTGGGTTATATTTTTTAGTGCCACTATCTGTTTTGGTGTAGGTATGGATTATCTGAAGAAGTGTATTCTGCTGACAAGGTTGGCAGGCAGCACTTTTTACCACTGCCACTAGTGCTGGTGCCAATACTGATAAGGCTGCTAAGTGGAAGACGTACATACGGCTTTTCTTGGTGTGAACACTTTGTAAGTAGCAGGCCAGAACAAACAAGCAATACTTAAGAGAAAAGTTTTGAAAGTGTCAGACCAAATAAACTCTTTTAGTAAGAGTGCATGTAGCTTGCTTATCCTTCATGCATAATTATGTATGATATTTTTACTTACTTATTCTCTGAAAAATTGTGCTGCCAGACGAGAGCTCATCTCTGACCTGGATGAGTTCAAATTAGTATTGTCCAAGTTCTGAAGTGTTGGCATCAGAAGTAAGAAAAGAGTACTTTATCAAATACAGAGAAAATGTAGCAACTGCCAAGGGGAGGGCAGGGAGACATTATTTTAATTCTGTTTTGTAACTGTAATTACAGTCCAATCTGTCTTTTTGTATGGACTTTATATTTGCATTAAATGATAAAATATTCCCGGAGTAATATTTTCCTGCATATTAACCAAAGTGTAAGATCAAAATGAAAAGTAAATGCAGATATTTTATTTTATTGAGTGCTGTGTTTTATTGCATATGTATGTTTGTGATCTCTTTTCTTCTCATGATTGCTTAGATCCTGCAATATAAATGTTAATAAAGTGGACAAGGGAAATTGATGCACAGGTAACTAGAAGCATGCAAAGGGGGAAGCTATTAAACCTCATCTACCCCTCACATTCAGTCAGCTTTGTTGTCCCTCACAGCCTTCAAAATGTCACGGCCAGACGGTTTTTACTTTCAAGTTACTTCAATCCAGTTTGTCAGTTGCATCAACTCACTCAGCAAATAAATAAATTACAAAATATACAAATACATTTTGTGAATGGAATCTGGAGGAAGAACTGTTGGATATATGGTTGCTTAGCAACTATGGAAGAGCTAGGCATGTTACGGTTTCTATAAATTCTGTGTGTTTGGTTGACAGGCAGAAGTGCTGGGTTTTTGGTCAAATGTCTGACTGATCAAATTGACTTTTTTTTTTCCAGATGTGTATTTCATCAAAACAGGTAAGTAGGACATATAGTAGGTGTGCATGTATGTTTGTAAATGTGTGGGAGTTAGATGGGATAGATTGTGAGGGTTAGGAGGTAGATTTAGTGTGTGTGGTCAGTGTTAGTTTTGTGTAGTGTTAGTGTCATGGGAAGTTTTATTAATTTAGGATGTACATCAGGCATAGGGTTAGCATTTGTTACGAAGATGGAAGGGGGAGAAGCATTGAAACCAATATCTGGCAACAGACTGAAGAGTTTATGCTTTTCTGACCTGATAACTTGCATTTAAAAAGTATACTGTTTTGTGTGGATTTTTCTCGCATCTTTCCCAGGGAAATGTACCACCTGATATGTCATCAGTGTTACTAAAAATTTCCCTAAAAAGCTTTATCCTTACTTTGCTTATTTAGATAAAAACTAAAAGAAAGGTTTGCATGTTTAAGTCAAAAGGCATAAATTCTTCTGTTTTCAGGTCTTAATTTAGAGCAGCAGCCGATTGGGTAGTGAAAGTTAATAGAACAACCATTCACTTTAATAGTGTGAAAGAAATGAGATGGACTTGCAAATCTTTCCTTTTTACACAGTCTTCTCATTATTTGATGTAAGGTTAGAATGATATGTCTATATGGATATACCAGTGCTGATAATGATATAGCTGGGGGACCAATAGCCACTTCCATCTTTATCCCAGTCTTGTTATTTTTAATGCCACAGTGATGGACTAGAATGCCACAGAATTAGCTTACATGGAACTCTAACTGGTGTAATAACTGCACAACATGAACCAGTTTACGGCTGGTCAAAATTAAAAGAAATAGAGCCCCAAAATCAGTTGATTAACTGCAAGACAGCCAGCTGCAGATCATACTTGAGAACTATTTACAACGAACAAGCTGACTGCTAAAGAAAGTACTTCAGCTCATACTCTACTTATCTTTCTAATGTGACCCTGACTTCTTGCCAAACAGTGACTTCTAATAATTTCCTTGACTACCATTGCTTGTCCTCTCTCTCTTTTTTTTTTTTTTTTTGAAATTAGTGATAGAAAAATAGCAGACTGGGGGTTAGTGGGGGTGGAAATACTATAGAAGTTGCCTTAACTAATCTCTGGTGAAATAAAAATGGACATACCATTGGTTCAGCCGTCTGGGGGGGGGGGGGATACATATATGTACAGATAGATGGCCACACTAAGGTATGTGTTTAATACCATTTAACTCCTCTTGAAATGTAGTATATCCGTAATCAGACGCGTTTTCCATTGCGCCACTGGCCCCAGTGTATATTATCTCCTGTCCAACCCTTTTCTCTGTCTTAGACCCACTGCATGGTTGGTAGGCAGGCTTTAAATCTCCTATGATCCTAAGTGGGTTATTTAAAAAAAAAAAGAAAAAGAAAAAAAAAACAGGTAATGGAAAATGTCACAGTTTCTGCTGCAAATTCCTCACACTATGAAAAGACTTTAGAACTGAAATACACTTTGCAATGTCAGCCTGCCTAAGAAAAAACGGACAGCAACTCATGCCCACACATATTCTTAGAACACCAACAGTTAGCAAATCAGCACTGACACCTGAAAAAACACTGGTTACAGATGCTCTTCGTGTTTCACCATTGCAGTCATTACATTTGGGTTATCCCTGCCAGGGTAGCCCTCGGCCGGCCAGAATACCAGAGGCTTAGTATTTTTGCTCCAGTTGCTGTAGCTTCAGGACTGACGTCAGGTTGTCAGTAGTATAAAGTAAGGCAGCCGATGCCATTACATCAGTCTTTCTTGTCATGGAGCCAGAAGCAGTTTACACGAGTGCCGGTCGGCCGCTTCCCAAGTTTAGTCTTCCAAACTGAAGCTGAAGTCTTTTAAAGCTAAGTACCCCATTCGGGATCCTTTTTTTCTTGCACTAATCGATGTCAGAAAAAGTTAACAATTGTCTCGCCTGTGGAAAGCAAGTACCACACAGAGACTTTCATTCTTACTGCGTCACTTACTTAGGCCCACACCACGACGTCCTCCACTGTCACTTTTGTGCTTTGTTCAATGCCAGAACTATACGTTGTCGGGCCTTTATTGTTTCTAGATATTTTCGCTTACAGTCCTCTAATTCCGATATGGCTTCGGTAAGCCATCCAACAGCAGATCTTCCGAAAAAACTTAAGGATAAAGACCGAGACAGACCGCACATGTCCAAACCTACCGACGACACTTCCGTTAAGCTAGTCATCATTTCTCCGGTCCTCCGTGGGGTGCTATCACAGCCCCTGATGCCCACTTCTGTGGATTCACAGGCCACTACCAAGACCCCTTTGGAGTCCGGTATGCCGCAAAACTCTTCTTCGACTAAGGATCCTGCGGTTGTCTCTCCCTTGGATGGGTCCGGAGCCGCTGAGCAGGCACCGGCTTCCGAGGAAGTACTTTGCACTACCGATTCTCAGCACAAACCGACTACTTCTTTCGCGTCTACCATTCTTTTGAAAACTACCGAGTTTCTAAGGCCCAGGGTACGAACCACACCCAAGAAACTGACGACCCAATCTCAGGCACCTGCTTCCTTGCCTCAGTCTCAAAAGCTTAAAATGGCAGAAGACCTTATCATGCTGATCAAGGGAAGCCAAGCTACCCCTTCCAAAAGAAAGAGATCTCTCCCTAATAGTTTTGTCTGAACAGGAGTCTGATGACTCTGATGCATCTGAATATGAAGACATGCAACCCCTCTCCGCTTATGAGGATTCTGATGCAGAGGGCTCCATTCCTTCAGCCTCTCCCCCGAGGACTTTTCCTTTGAGGAAACCCTTCATACTTTGAGGGAGCATTTCCGATGGTAATGTCAGGACTACCCTCAGTCTAAAAAGAGACTTAGGGAATTCTTAGATCTTCCACATCACAGACCCCTGGCCATTCCCCCAGTCCTGGATGTTGTGGACGATGTTTTCCTGGAATCCAGTTCGACTCCTGACACCCTACCTCCTGCACCCAGAAAACCTGGCAGGTATTACAGTGTCCCTGACTCGCACAAATGTCATCTGAAGTAGTTAACTTCATTTGATCAGCAACCTGTGGGTATCGGATCTGTCCTGGATCCGAGCCGGCAGCTTTCCAAGCTAGAGATCCAAGCTCCTCCCCCTTACCCATAATACACTGCTACCTCCCTCCAGTCCTCAGATCTCATTTGCAGCGGCTTCTATAAGCACGAGTGACGAGCTCCTGGCTGTTAGTTAAGAGAAAGGGTAGGAAATTGCTCTAAAATTTTACCTTATTTTGCGGTTAAAGTGTGTGTGCGTTTTAGATCCCTTGGACTAGTTTAATTTTAGTGTATTCCCTTTCCCCTTATCTGTGTGTTAGTGAGTGTGATTGTGTTCGTCATGGCCGAGGGCCCTAAGGCCATTTTTTTTCCAAATGCTGTGAGTGTGGTCATAAGCTGTCCCCAGCCGATGGTCACACTCAGTGCGTTCTTTGCCTGGGGGTTGCTCATTTAACATCAGGCTGCCAGATATGTGCTGCCTTTAACCCCCGGGCTCTGAGAGAGAGGAGGAACAAGTTAATCCTAGCGGGTCTTTTACCCACAGATTCTACTTCTTCCTCCTCTCCCTCAGTGGCGCTAGTCGCGGCTGCGGCTGTTGAGCCATCAGTTCCTCCTTCCCTGGCTGGGACTCATCCTCCCACTGTATCCCAGGGTGAGAGGGACTCTGCTAAAAAAGAGAAGAGACATAGAGAGAGGGAGAGAGAGAGAGAGACAGAGAAAGGCATAGGAGCCACAAGCGGCAAGCCAACTCAGCCCCTTTGGCCTTGCCGGCTAAGCAGCTCTGTTCCCCCTTGAAGGTCCCCGGGTCCTCCCTCTCTCGGCTCCATTCCCCACGTTTCTCTCCGGAGGCAGAGGAGGAGTCTCGGCCACCTTCAGGGTCGTCCAGGCGGCCTTCCCAGCCAGCCTCGGCGACCTCTTCTAGATCTACGAGGAGCCTTTCCGACGCAGACATGGACTGGATGATGCATCACTTCCTTCAGGCCCAGATGCAGATGGGAGTGCTCATGCCCCCCCTCTGCGGGAGGGAGCTCAGCCCCCTTCTTTGCCCCCATTGCTCCTTCTCCGATCCATTATCGGGTTTCGCAGCTGTCTGATCAGAGTAGCCTCGGAGCCGGGGAGTCGGCGCCGATCGTAATCGCTACTTTGACGCCGGCCTTACCCTCGAGTTGTTGGGTCCTTTTTCGGATTTGAGCTCTCAGGGCCGGGAGCCGAGCCTCAGATCCGCAGGGGTATGTGTGTCTTCGGCTCCGATGCGGTCGGAGCACACTTCCCTTTCGGGTCCCATCGCTTCGGCGCCAACCCACACGTCAGATCTGAGGGGCTGCTCTCGATCCCAGGGAGAGTGGTTCACCTTCGGCTTTCGACGTGGTGGAGAGGGTGCTCTCGAAGGTTTTGAGGTCCCCGGCTCATAGGTTCATAGGTTCATACTAGGCTATCTGTCTGGGTTTGACATGGCCTACGGATGCACCTGCCATTCCCTTGCAGATGGGCCTGTCTTCCATCATCCGGCCCCAGGGACAGCCTGTGTTTACACCCCAGCTAGTTCCTGTAGAGGAGCATGACCCCGTTGGTTAGCCCTCCTCGGACAGTCCCGCAGAGGAGGTCCCTCACAAATGAAAGAGTAAAAGGAAGCACTTGGACTCCCCCAAGTCCCTCACAAAAGACACTGACTTGGAGGAAGGGGGAGGTTCCCCCAGGTCACCCCCGAGGACGTCTCCTTTGGAGACATTATGGAGATGCTGCACATTGGGGGGGGTTGGCCCAGAAGCCTTCCTCGGATGAGTCAGTGTTTCTGGATGCGTTTGACGCAGGCCCGTCTACCTCTTGGGTGTCCCCTCCGGCCGACCCCCTGGTAGACCTAATTACTACCAGGGCATGGAAGGAGCCGGACACTGTGGAGCCAATCCCTAGGAGACCAGATAAGATCCTTAGCCCCCTGATAGACAAGACAGTGTGGAGTAAAGGTTCCCCGGTAGATGCCATGGTGGTGGCAGCTGCCACCAAAAAGGAACTGGCGCAGGATAGTTCCTCAGTCCATCCTCCCGACAAGGAGTCTCGGATGATGGATCGCATCAGAAAGTGGATGTTTGCTTTGCTTTAGCCACCTTTTCCATAAGGGAGCTGAATTACTTGGCACACGTGAGTAGGCTTCAGCGGGATCTTATAAAAGATTACGCTGGGTCTCCCCCAGAGTCCATGGCAGCCGAGGACAAACAAACTTTCTCTGCTCGCATGGCCACTATAAAATCGATATCCAACACTTCTATGCAACTTCTCTCCCATGCCATGGAGGGGGCGGCTAGAGCCAGCGGAGCAGGTATCACCTTACAGCATCACGCCTGGCTCCAACTTTGCGGAACCCTTCAAGGCGTCCTTCGCTAACACTCCCTTTGACGGTTCTACGCTGTTTGGCAAGACCATCCGCGATACGCTGCTCCAGAGCGAGAAAGACGGGAAGACGCTGTCTGCTGTCGGAATCTGCTTTGCGGTTCCTCAAAGGTCCTTTTCCAGGAACCAGAGAGGACAAAAGAAGATGTGGTTCTGGAAGTCTCAGCAGTCTCATTCCTCTCCGGACCCTTCGTCCTTCAGAGGCAGGGGAGGACAAGGTGGACGCCGGCCCAGAATTTCGGGTCGAGGGAACCCTTCACCGACCCACGCAGCAACCCTGAGGGGTTGCCCGACTGCTCCTCTCTGGAGGCAGTTGGGGGGCGTTTCTCGGAACATCTAGCACATTGGGAGTCCATCACTACAGATCACTGGGTACTCTGAATAATATCTAGGGGTTACTCTGTCTCCTTCATAAATCTTCCCCCTCGGTTGAGGCGCCTCCCCGATGTTCCACCCAGTCAGAGGGAGGCGGCGGCTTCAGAAATACAGAAGCTGCTAAGAAAAAAGGCCATCCAACACGTTCCCCCCAGGACCAGTCTAGGTCGGACAATTACTCCATGTTCTTTTTGGTGCCAAAAAAGACGGGGGACTTAAGACCAATTCTGTCTACATTGAACCTGTTCATTGCCAAGGAGAAATTCTGGATGGTCACTCTTCAATCTATTCTTCCCCTTCTGCAGGAGAATGACTGGATGTGCTCCATAGACCTCAAGGATGCATACTACCACATTCTCATGGACAGGCGATCTAGGAGGTTTCTCCGCCATCAACTGGGGGCCAGTCATTATCAGTTCAGGGTCCTCCCTTTTGGCCTCACCACAGCCCCCAGGGTGTTCACCAAGGTCATGGCAGTTGTAGCGGCCCACCTGAGACTTCAGGGAATACAGGTCTTTCCATACCTGGTCGACTGGCTCCTCGCCTCTCCCACCAGGCATCTACTATGCTCAGCCAGGGATTGCTTCCTACTCTTGGCCCGTCTGTTGGGGATCACCATAAATTACAAAAAATCATCCCTTCAACCTGTTCAGGTCCTGGATTTCATAGGGGCCAAAATAGACACACTTCAGTCCAAGGCCTTTTTGACAGCAGACAGGCTCCGCAGTTTAACTCTCCATGTCTTAGCACTTTTACAATCTCCGGCCCCACCAGCGGAATTAGTCCTGAGAGCCCTGGGGTCCATGGCAGCTGCTATCAACCTTTCACCCCTAGCCCGCTTGAACATGAGGGTTCTTCAATGGACCGTACAGGTCCAGTGGTCCATCCTTCGACATCTGTTGGACTCCCCGATTCCCCTCAGCAGGGTTTGCAGGGACTCCCTACTTTGGTGGCTCCATTCCCAAGAGCTTCGGGAAGGGCGATCATTTTTGATGCCTCAACCCCAAGCCACAGTGACCAACGGACGCTTCTCGCCTGGGGTGGGTGGGGGGGGCATTGCATGGGCAGAACTGTCCAAGGCACGTGGACTCCAATAGAGACCGTTCTGCATATCAATGTTCTGGACGATGAGGGTGGTGCTTCTAGAGTTGCTGGCTCTCCATACCCTTCTCCCTCCGGGGACTATTGCAATTCAGACAGACAACATGTCGGTGGTCTGGTACATCAACAAACAGGGGGGACCAGGTCTTACCCTCTTTATCAAGAAGCCATGAGAGTTTGGGAGTGGGCGATATCCACCAACCGTTTTTTGCTAGCAACGCACATTCTAGGTCGGTCCAACATTTTAGCGGACAAGCTGAGTCAAACTATCCTCTCGCCTTACGAGCAGTCTCTGAACCCCTTAGCAATGAAACAGATCTTCCTCAGATGGGGTTAACCTTGCTGTGATCTCTTCCCATCACCTTCGAACGCAAAGTGCAGAGAGTTTTTTGCTCTAATTCCCCCTCAGGGGGAGAGCCCCAGAGACGCTCTAGTTCATGCTTGGCCATCCGATCTTCTTTATGCTTCTCCTCCTCTCCCATTAATGACAAAATTCTTGCAGAAAGCTCGTCTGTTGGGGAGCTTGCTTATCCTCATAGCCCCATTCTGGCCTCGTCAAACCTGGTTCCTGTATCTATGGTCTCACCTCATAGCTCCTCCTTGGATCTTGGATCCCATTTCGGATCTGATTTCTCATCCTTCAGGATTGAAAACCCGAATCTGGACGACCTCAAGCTCACGGCTTGGTTGATCCACTTCCGTTAGTGGCTAGGGCTCCCGGTATCTCGTCCACTGTTAAATCCACCCTGGTGGCGGCGCATAAGCCTTCTACCAGGAAGGTCTACAACAGTAAATGGAAACGTTTTTCCATCTGGGCCAGACACAGGGATTTGGACCCTTTTACGGCTCCCATTCCAGCAGTACTTGAATTTCTGTCTCACATTTTCCATCAAGGGGCCAGTTCTTCGACTGTGAAGGTTCAAATGGCGGCCATTTCCCACTTCCACATCGGGGACAATCTTGGGACCTTGGCTTCCTCTAAGATCTGTAAGACTTTCTTGAAGGGCACCTTTCTTTTAAGACCTCCTGTCAAGAATGCTGTTCTTCCATGGGACCTAACCTTAGTTCTTCAGGCTCTATAACTGGTCCACCTTTTGAGCCTGCAGCTTCTGTTGACTTAAAGTTCTTGTCTTGGAAAACTGCCTTCTTAATTGCTATTACCTCAGCTAGAAGGGTATCTGAACTTCAGGCCCTTTGTACTAAACCCCCGTACCTGGTCTTCCATAAGGACAGAGTATCTCTCAGGACTAATCCTTCCTTCTTACCTAAAGTGGCTTCCAAGGCTAATATCAACCAATCCATTAATTTGCCTGTTTTCTTTCCTAACTGTCAGACAGGGGACTGCATTCATTAGATGTGCATAGACAATTGCGCTTTTACTTGCACAGGACGGCTGCGTCTTGCAAGTCGGAGCAGCACTTAATTTTGTTTGCTAAGCCATCCTTGGGTAAACCAGTAACGAAGGTGACTCTAGCTAGATGGATATCCTACTGCATCTTGCTTACGTACAACATTTCTGGTCGGCCGGAGCCCTTGGGAGTTCATGCTCACTCTACCCATTCTATGGCTACCTCTGCCGCGTTTTGGTCAAGAGTTCCCTTGGATGACATCTGTTCTGCGGCTACTTGGGCTTCTTCTCATACCTTTATTTCGCATTATAAACTAGATCTGATATCCAGAGGGAGGGCAGCCTTTGGCTCTGCAGTGCTCCAAAATATTCTTCCTTGAGGATCTCCCAATTTTTTTGGTAGCTGGGGACTCTGTCCCACAGGTTGCTGATCAAATGAAGTTAACCATTTCAGATAAAGAAGTTATGTACTCACCATAACGTTCCATCTGAGTAGGTAACTTCATTTGTCAGCAACACCTCCTTCCCCAACCTGTTTTGGGTTCGGTAGCTCGCAAGACATTTCCCTGCGAGCTACATCACCGATACCAAATGGCTGCAGCAGCAATTTGCCGTAGAGCAGACGTGTGACAATAAAATAAATAAATAATACAATACATACATTATTTACATGACGATACAGAATGTAGTACACATCTAGTACGGCCGTCCCTGCTAGAATACAGCTGGGCACCTGTCCGTAAGGATCACCACCAGCAGAAATATGTCTGCGCATAGGTTACAGCAGCAGCGGCTATGCTATTCAGCCGTATTGCTCTACTGCAAATTGCTGCTGCAGCCATTTGGTATCGGCTATGTAGCTCGCAGGGAAATGTCTTGTGAGCTACATGCTGGAACCCGTTTTTTCATTACCTGAATGATGGAATGTTTTTGTTCTGGTATGCATCAGGTTAGGATGTTCAGGTATTGTTTGTCTTGATGTTGTCTGATAATTGGGAAAACTCGATCTGATGACTGGAGGGAGGCAGCAGGGTATTATGGGAAAGGGGGAGGAGCTTGGAGCTCAGATCTCTAGCTTGGAAAGCTGCCGGCATGGATCCAGGACAGATCCGATATCCATGGGATGCTGACAAATGAAGTTACCTACTCAGATGGAATGTTATGGTGAGTATATAACTTCTTTTTTTTTTAAATCCTACTGCTGACCCTGAGGTAATTTCTCAAGGGCCTAAAGGAATTAAAGCAACCTCTGCTAAGAATCCTACCCCCTCAGATAGGGATACCCGAGCACTAGACAGATGGGGTAAAAAAAGTATACACCTCTGCTACTCTTGCTACCAGAGCACTAAATTGCCAGTTCCTTATGCTAAAATTTCAGCAGCATACCATGGAACTCCTCAAACAAAATGTGTCTTCCTTTCCTGCTTGTGCAGAATCTAAAGAATGACAAGAGATAATGCATTCTGCAAGTCAAGTAACTAAGCACACCTTGCACTGTGGTTTTGATGCCCTAGAAGCTTCTTGCAGGGCAGCAGTCACCGGTTCTGTCCTTAAAAGGCATGCATGGCTTAAGGAACAGCCCTTGTCAGACCATGTTAAATCTAAATTGTTGGTGCACCCTTGCACAAAGGCAACTTATTTGACACCAAGGCAGAGGAGGTCTTAAAAGAGATGGAAGAAAAAGCTAAGTCTATGCAGACAGTTAAGGATTTCTTACAGGTTCAGCACCCAGGTTCAGCAGGCATTGCCCCACCAAGCACTGGTCCTTTCCTGCTCCCACCAGGTCAGTTCAGCCCAGACCCCGTGGAAGCAGACCCCCCGCTAGACAGCAGCCACAGGGACTGCAGAGATCAAAACAGTGGAATTCCTCCACTTCAAAAACAGGGAGTTCTAAGCCACACCCTCATGGTAAGAACTCACAATGACTCTCCACCCCACCCCCTCCCTCTGCCCACCTTCACTTACCCCTAGGAGGAAAACTTTCCTTTCACGCAAGCACCTGGGCCAGCATTACCAATGACCACTGGGTCCTCAGCATAGTGTCCCAGCGTTACAAATTTTCTTTCCACACTCTTCCAACTCCAAAAGGGTTCCCAGATCTACCTCCAAACCAGTGGGCAGAGGCACAAAAGCAAGTCCTTTCCCTGCTTTCTATGAGGGCAATAGAGCACGTTCCTGCAGAACAGAAGGGCCAAGGTTTCTACTCCAGATTTTTTCTGGTACCCAGAAAAAAGGGCACCTGGCATGCCATCCTCGATCTATCTATTTTAAACACCTTCCTGGTGATACCAAAATTCAAAATGCTCACCAAGGATGCTTGGCTAGCCACCCTAGACCTAAGAGGCCTACCTCCACATTCCTATTAGGAAGTCATGCAGGAAATATCTACGTTTCAGGGCAGGATATCTGCACTTTCAGTTCTCTGCACTTCCTTTTGGCTTATCTACTGCTCCCAGAGTTTTCATAAAATGTCTGGCTCTGGCCATTGTGTTTTGCATACAAAGGAATATCCAAATTTACCCATACTTAGACGACTGCCTAATTCAGGCAGACAGTCAGGAAAAGCTGCTCAAGCACCTGGCCTTTGTAAAGTCCCTACTGACCTCCCTAGGGTACACTATCAACAAAAAGTTTTTCTTGCCCCAGATGTCAGGTGCCCCCCTAATGGGAAGCAATTAAATTTATAAATACAAAGATATACCTCCAACAAAAAAGCAAATGCACCAAAAACCTTTTAGAGCATAGTAAGTGATAGCAGAGGTATAGCCAAAAGAAGAAAGGAATCTACATTTATGTTAAGTGTACACAACTGTACTATGTTCTTCGTGTTTCACTGTTGCAGTTATTACATTTGGGTAGATTCCCAAAGCTAAGTTTGGGAGAAGGAATTTAAATAGAATTAGGACCGGCTATAAGGCCCTGCAAGACTGCAGTGACAAAACCAGCACTGGATTTAGAGAAAATTGGCAAATGATAATGCTTTGTGAAAGTGTGTACAGAACTCCAGGTAGCAGATTTTAGGATGTCCCTAGTAGGGACGCCTCTGATAAAGGCTGTAGAGTTAGAGGTAGATGTAGCCTTGGCTGAATGGGGCCCTGTGAGATAGGTTTTCCATGATGCTTATAGCAGAAATGAATGCAGTGGCCTATCCATTTTGAAATGGTTTGTTTTGCAATAGCTTTTCCCCTCTGTCCCTGCAGCAAATGCCACCAGCAGTTGTTCAGATTTCCTTTGAGGTTTAGTCCTGTCCAAGTAGAATCTAAGCTGTCTGTGCACATCTAAAGGGGTCTATATCACGAAATCGAACTTCCAAAACATCGAACACCATGAGTTCGAACTTGGAAGAGCGAATTCGGATAACATCGACACTTCAAAACAGCAATTTTTTTCCCCCAGGGAAAACATTTGCTGTTTCGAAAAACACACACATAACACAATCACACCAAACACCTTCAAAATCTACACTAAACGTAACATACACCACTATCTATGCACTTTCCTTAACCCAGCCCTAACCCTAAAGTCCGTCACTACCACACACTTACCTGACCCGTGCCCTAACCCTAAAGTTCGTCACTACTGCACACTTACCTGACCCGCGCCCTAACCCTAAAGTCCGTCACTACCCATTCATACACTTACCTTGACCTGGTCCGAAAATGCCGAAGCCGCAGAAACGGGCAACTGAATTCTTTCCCTGGGGTTCTGCTTCGACATTCTCAACTTTCAAACTACGAAGTTCGGCCTTCTGGTATTCGGCGTTCACAACATTTGATTTTGTGATATAGACCCCATATAAAGAGTGCAGTATCCGTTCCCCTTTGTTTTGTGGGTTAGGAAAGAAGGTAGGCAAAAGAATAGACTGATTAAAAGCCACACTGGATACCACCTTGGGCATGAAGGAGGGATTGGTTCTGAGGGACACCCTGTCTGCATGAAAGATGATGAAAGGTTCCACTACCATAAGGGCCTGTAATTCAGATACCCTTCTTGCAGGAGTGATTGCTCAAAGGAAAGCTGTTTTCCAGGAAAGAAATTTTAATCTGCATTAACAGCTGGCTCAAAAGGAGGAAGAGTGAGTTTCTTCAAGAGAAAGTTAAGATCCCAGGCTGGAGTTGGAGCTCTCCTGGGTGGCCTTAAATTTTTGGCCCCTCTGAGGAACTGCTTGAGCAGTGGCTGAGAGAAGAGGGGAGACTGTGCTATAATGAGCTGAAATGGCTGAGGCATGAATTTTGATGGAGGAAAAAGACAAGCCCTTATGAAGCATCTCAGTCAAGTATTGTAGAATCTGAGGTAAACTGGGCACTGCTGCGTTTATTCCTTGAGATTGGTTCCAGGCATAGACTCTTTTCCATTTTGCAGCATAAAATTTTCTAGTACTAGGCCTCCTTGCCTCTAAAATGATATCCATCACTGATTTACTGAGGGATGGTAAAGGAGAGATTAGGTAATTAGCCAGGCTGCTAGGTTCAGGGTTTGCAGCTGAGAGTACTGAATCTGGTTCTCCTGCTGAGACAACAGGGAAGAAGTCTGAGGCAGGTGTCATGGAGCCAAGCGTGACACACTGCGCAAGAGTGGGTACCAGTGTTGGTGAGGCCAGTCTTGTGCAATTAAAATCGTCCTTGGCTTGTCCTGTTTGATCTTTAGTAGTAGCTTGGAGAGCAGAGGCAGAGGAGGAAAAGCATAAACTGATAGGTTTTTCCAGCTGCAGGATTGAGCATCCACTTTCCAAGCTAACTTGTGGGGAATTCTTGTGCAAAATTTGTCCAGTTGATGATTCTGGGGGGAGGCAAACAGGTCTGGGCTCCCCCATTTGCTTGTCAACATGTTGAAAATCCTTGATACCAGTTTCCACTCCTGTGGGTCCATGAGGTTTCTGCGTAGTCTGTCTACCAGTTTATTTAGTTCTCCTGGCAGGAATTGAGCTTGTAGATTCACTTGGTAGCTCAAGGCTGTGTTCCACAATGCCATGGCTAATCTGCAGAGGGGGGTAAGAATGTGTGCCCCCCTGTTTGTGTATGTACCACATGACAATGGTGTTGTCCGTCTTTACCATTAGTTGTCCTGGAAGAATGTGGTCCTTGAAGGCTGTCAGAGCATTCTGTACAGCTAACATTTCCTTTTGATTTATGTGCAGGTGCATTTGACTTGGGTTCCATTTGCCCTGTATGCACTTCCCTACCAGGTGAGCCCCCCATGCATAGTCTGATGCGTCTGTTAAGATTTGGGCGGCAGGGGTAATGTGAATGGTAGTCCCCTGTTTTGGTGGCAGGCTCCACCAAAGGAACTCTAGGCATAGGCAAGGTATGACAGGAATCCTTGCTTCTAGATCCTATGAATGTTGACACCATAGGCTTTTGAGATACCATTGTTGTTTCCTCATATGCAGCTTTGCATATGGAATTAGAAGAGTGCAGGAGGCCCTGAATCCCAAGGCTTGCAGTATTTGCTTTGCAGATAGCTGGGTTTTTGTGGCCACTTGTTTGAAGTAAGTTGTCAAATGAATCCGTTTCTCTGGCGTGAGGAAAGCCATCTGGGAGGTTGTATTCAATCTTGCTCCCAGGAATATAATTTGTTGACAGGGTACCAGGTGGGATTTCTTTTCATCTATGGTGAACCCCAGACAAGACAGTACCCTTTGAACAAAGGCCAGATGATTCAAAAGAATGTCCTTGCTTTCTGCCTGAATTAGACAATTGTCCAGGTATGGGTATATTTGATGCAATGACTGGAGCTAGGCACTTTGTGAATACCCTGGGTGCAGTAGTTAAGCCAAATGGCAGTGCAGAGAACTGCTAGTGCATGTAGCCTGCTTTGAAGTGTAGGTATCTTCTGCAAGACTTCCTGTTAGGGATGTGCAGGTATGCTTCTTTTAAGTATAGTGTTCCCAACCATGCATCCTTGCCTAGCATAGGAAGCAGCTGGTGAAAGTCAGCATTTTGAATTTTGGAATCACCAGAAAGGTGTTTAGAATAGAAAGATCCAGGATAGGATGCCATGTATTGCCTTTTCTGGGTACCAGGAAAAGTCTCTAATAGAAACCTTGTCCCTTTTCCTCTTCTGGTACCAATTGAATAGCCCTCATGTTTGAGAGAGTACTTAATTTTGGGCCTCTGCCCACTGATTTGGGGGTAGATCTGGCCACCCGCTTGGTGTTGGTAACATGTGGAAATGAAATCTGTATCTGTGGGACACTGTATTTAAAACCCATTTGTCCTGGGTAATGAGTTCCCAGTTTTTGGCCTGCAGACCAATCTTTCCGCCTAAAGGAGCATTCAGTTGGGAAGTGCTTGAAAGTTTTAAAAGCAAGTCATTGAGACAGTTTTCCATGGGGGGGGGGGGTCTTACTACTCCCAGGTTTGGGTGCGTTTACCCCCCACTGCCTAGTCTTGTGTGTCCATTGGGACTGAAACCTGGGGTTTCTGCTGTGTCTGGGTTTGGCTTGAAAAGACATGGAAGGGGCTGGAAAGGACCAATTTTTAGAGGGCCAGTGCCTACTAAATCTAGGAGGCTGAACTTATAAGAAGTCTTTAACAGTTTTCATAGATTTAGCTTTATCTTCCATCTTTTTAAGAACATCTTCAGCCTTGTTGCCAAACAGGCGGTCCTGATTTAAGGGAGCATCCAACAATTCAGCTTTAACATGATCAGGCAAAGATTGCTCCTTAAGCCAAGCATGCCTTCTGAGCACAGACCCAGTAACAGCAGCCCTGCAAGAGGCCTCTAATGAATCAAATCCACATTGCAAAATATGTTTTCCAACCTGTTCGGCAGAACGCTTTAAATCCTGTAATTCTTTATTTTCAGCACAGTCAGGAATTAATATAATTTTCTGTTTAAGCAATCCAATAACATGTTAATACTTTAACATATGAAACTGGCAATTTAAAGCCCTAATGGCCAAGGTTGAAGAAGTGTAAACTTTCTTACCCCATCTATCCAGCACCCTGGAGCCTCTATCAGAGGGGGTAGGATTTTTAGCAGTAGAAGCCTTAATGCCCTTGGTTCCCTGTGAAATAGTCTCTGGATCCCAATAGGATTTTTAAAAAGGAACTTGTGAGAATCAGGAACCCTGTAATATGTCAGGTTTTCTGGGAGCATGAGGCAAAGAATCAGGGGCCAAACTAGATTCTGAAAAAGCATCATCAACAATGTCTAGTACAGGAGTTATAGCCAAAGGCCTATGCTGAGGCAGAAGTAAAAATCCCTAAGCTGAGGCAGAAGTAAAAATCCCTAAGCCTCTTTTTTGAATCAGAAAAATCCTGGATTTCCCAGTGGAAATTCTCTCTTAGAGTATGTAAGGTTTCACCAAAAGAAAAATCCTCTGGAGGGGAAGCAGAGGGAATAGTCTTCTGCATCAGAATCCTCATAAGTAGATAAGGGCAAATCCGGATCATCAGAAGAATCAGAAAAATCAGAATCCTGTTCGGAAGATTCATAAACAACTTCAGTCCTAGGTCTTATAGAAGAGGGAGGTTGGCTACCCCTGATTAGAGTTATAAGATCTTCAGCCATTCTTATCATTTTCTTTTTAGGCATAGAGGCCTGAGCGTCGGTTTCTTAAGCATGGTTCGAGATTTTGGCCTAAATGAAGGAGGTGTCTGTTTAATATGCAAGTCCATAGGCCTGAATACACCCTCAGAAGCCGGTGCCTGCACAGCGGCTCCGGACCCATCCAAGATAGAGACAGCTGCAGGTTCCACAGTTGAAGCATCTCACGGCATACCAGACTCCAAATGGGTCTCAGTAGAGGCTTGAGTCAGAAGTAGCGGATATCGGGGGCTGCGAAAGTGCCTCACTGAGTACGGGTGAACTGACGACTGGCTTAGGAGAAGCATCGTCGGCAGCTTTGGACCTTGGCGGCCTGTCTCTGTCTTTATCTTTGCGTTTTGGAATCCCGGTAGTCGGATGGCTAACATTTCTGGATAATTAAACCGAGAACGAAATATTTAGAAGCAAAATATACCGACGACAGATAGTGCGTTGATTAAATAAAGCACAAAACTGAAAGCAAGGTACGTTGTGGTCAGGGCCTAGGCAAGGAGTACAGTACGAATGAAAATCTTTGTGAGGTATTTGCTTTCTGCAAATAATGCAATTAACTTTTACTGACATTGGTAAGGAGCAAGAAAGTTTCCCCAACGGTGTACTTGGCTTTAGTTGAAGACTTCGGTTCTGAAACTTCGAAAGCGAAAATTTCAGGAGTCGGCCAACCGGCACTTGCGAACTGCTTCTGCTTTGGGCACCACATGGCAAGAAAGACTGGTGTAATGGCATCGGCTGCATGTTTTATACCCTGATGACCTGACGTCATGGAAGAAGGGACAGCAACTGACGCAGGACCCAAGACTTTGCTTGGGGTACACATCTGGACGTCAAGTGCATACAGGGCCAATGGAGCCCACAGCAAATTCATCTGCACATCAACCAGAAAGAGATGTTAGCTGTCCATCATGCATTGATAGCTTTCAGGCCCTTTCTCTCCCCAGAGGCTCTCCTGATCAAACAGACAACACCACTGTGATGTGGTATGTCAACAAGCAGGGAGGGATTCCTACCCTCTATGCCGGCTGGCCATGACCCTTTGGCACACAGCCTCTGCCATGCAACTCCACCTGTTAGCACAATTCCTACCAGGTTCTCTAAACTCTCTGGCAGACCACTTAAGCAGAAATCCCCTGGATCCACACGAGTGGCAGCTAGACAAACGAACCTTCATCCTAATAAATCAGAAATGGGGCATCCCAAAGGTCAACCTCTTTGCTTCCCACACCAACCATCAGCTCAGCAAGTTCTGCACCAGGTAGCATCACTGCCTTTCCTCCACTACCCATCATCCCCAGGGTACTGCTCAAAATAAGGGGGGAAAACTAAGGACAATTCTTATTGCTCCAGACTGGCCTCACCAGCACTGGTGCCCACTGCTGCGCAGCCTGTCCCCACTGCCACCATGGCATCTCACTCAGACCTCAACCCTCCTGACCCAGAGGAAAGGAGAATTAATGTATCCCTACTTGCAGACCCTCAATTTGTCAGCCTGGCTTATTCCCTGACCACTGATCAAACTGCCAATCTCAGTAAACAGTTTCTAGATATTATATGTGAGGCCAGATGCCCTAGCACTAGAAAGTCTTACGTTAACAAATGGAAAAAGGTTCTGCACCAGGATTTAGGCTAAGGGAGCTGATATGGCACAGGCCTCCTCCCTCCCTCTTATCCTGGATTACTTAGCTGACCTGCTGCACAGTGGTCTCTCTTTTTCCTCTATTAAAATTCATGCCTCTGCCATCTCTGCTCTTTTCCCCACTGAGCAGCCCCTTTTCTCACACCCTCTGATCAAACAATTCCAAAGAGGGGCTAACAACTTGACCACCCAGAAGAGCACCTACCCCAGCTTGGGACCTTAACTTTGTGTTGGAAAAGCTTACCCTGCCCCTCTTCGAACCAGCATCTTCAGCAGAGTTAAAATTTCTCTCCTGGAAAACAGCTTTTCTTCTGGCCATCACTTCAGCCAGAAGGATCACCAAGCTACAAGCACTCATGGCTGTGGAGTCCTTCATCATCTTCTATGCTTGACAGGGTTTCCCTCAGGACTAACCCATCCTTCATGCCCAAAGTGGTGCCCAATGTGGCTCTCAACCAATTAATTCATTTGCCCACCTTTTTCCCTAACCCACAGAACAAGGGAGAAAGGATCCTGTACTCTGTAGATGTGCACAAACAGCTCAGACTTCATCTAGACAGGACTAAATCATTCAGAAAGTCTGATCAATTGCTGGTTAGCTTTGCTGCAGGAGCAGAGGGCAAGGCCATCTCCAAACAATTTCCAAATGGATAGCACACTGCATCCATTTCTGTTACAAGCAACATGGAAAGCCTCCCCCTAAGGGGGTCAAGACTCACTCCACCAGAACAGCCTCCACCTCTGCAGCTTTCCTCAGAGAAGCCCCCACCAGGGAGATCCTGGAGGCTGCCACCTGGACATCTGTTCACATTATCACCTGCCTATCTTCTCCAAATCAAGGGCAGGCTCTGCCACTGCAGTCTTGCAGGGCATCCTAGCCAGCCCCTAGTCTCCTTGACTGCCTCCACCCTTTAATCCAGCTTTGGGAATCAACCCAAATGTGATGACTGCAACAGTGAAACACGAAGAATATAGTACAGTTGTGTACACTTACAATAAATGTACATGTTCGAGTGTATTCACTGTTGCAGTCCTGGTTTCCTCCCCTCCCCCTCTTCTTTCTTCTCTCTCCTTACAAGGGACATTTTATTTACTTTCTACTGGTGGGGTTCTTCCACCAGAACCTGGTTCCCACTTGGGGGCTCCTGACAGGGTAAGAAAAACTGATGTAATGTGTCGGCTGCCTTACTTTATACCACTGACGACCTGACGTCAGTCCTGTAGTGACAGCAACCAACACAAAAATACTAAGCCTCTGGTATTCAGGCCGGCCGAGTGCTACCCTGGCAGGGATAACTCAAATGTGATGACTGCAACAGTGAATACACTCTAACATCTACATTTATGGTAAGTGTACACAACTGTACTTTATGCCCTCCACTAATAGAAAGGGGTTTTTATGTGATGTGTTCCAGTCTTCTCTTCCATTCTCAACACCAAACATTTCCAAAGCCTTATCCATAAGACAGTTTAACCTGTAATCCGGTCACCCTCAATAGTTTTTATTATTAATATTACATGTTTAGTACTCAAGTCAACCTACTTAATGGAACAGTTCAATAGCTACTTAAACACACCATTCACTTCATTTCTAATAAGGTCTTCAAAAAAACTATTAATATTAAAGCAGAGGAAGTGTGCATTTAAACACAGATCACATGTATACTCGCACCTTCACACAGCAAATCAGGACGATCACAGCTGCAACTTAAATGAATGAAGATACTCTTATTTAAGGCTACTTTGAGTTAACCAAAGTCTCCTTTCCCTAGCTAGTCTACTGCAGACCACAGACATGCTACCCAGTAGACTACTGTGGGTTGCTTACAATTAGAGACTAAGTGCTTTTTTGAGTGTGTGTAGGCTCTGGCCCCATCCCACACAAGGTAGTCCTGCATTCACAACCTCCACTCTAAGTATACTACCTCTAAGTTCACAGAAAAGAAAAACGCAGTCACTCTCATTTATTAACTTCTGACAATACTGGAAAACAGCAGGACTATGTACAAGGGCACAGACACAAATGCATGAAAAAAAGCAAAATAACCATTAGCCCAAAAGGAAGAATATGCACAAGATACACAACTGCAGAGCAGTCAGTACATTGAGACCTTCTGTAAAGGTTCTTGTTAAATGTAATCTAACTCCAAACTAAACATTACAGTGAACAACAGAACATTTTATCCACCACATAGCATGGCTTTTAGAAGTGGCTATGGTACTGACTCAGCCATTGCTAGACATACAGAGACAAAACAACAGCATGTCACTGGACTTCTCTAAGGCACTTAGTATAATGGACCATAAAATAGTACTGCTTAGACTTCAGAGTAACTTGGAACAACAGCTGGCTAGTTTAGGAGCTGTGAACAATCAAACAAACTAGAGTAAAAATGGTTCTGTTGGGATCTGTTTTGAGCCTCTTACTTTTTCACTCTTCATGTAAGATAGGACACTTATGCAGGTGACTACAGAATCATACAGTTAAAGTATTCCAATTTGCTTCACATACATGCACACTAGCCCTGTAAAGCCAGACTGTTTCAACTGAGCAAATGTTAGGAGGATATTTTAACTTTATTTCACAGTCAGCCATCCAGCCCCCACAGTAAAGTGTGCCTTTCCAACGTGATTCACAGAACTCATATTAGCCCTGCAAATCCAGCCCAGAAAGATTGTGCAAACAGCAGCAGTTAGTCATTTTGTATTTATAGACATCCCCCATACCCAGGCTAGCAGTTACTACTACTTTGTTGTCTTTACTACAGTAGGACGTCTGACATGTACACAAAGAAAATAAGACTGAGCCATAATGTATTTTCCAGCTTAGTTTTACTCACACAGTTATTGGCCATCCATATGAAAGTATTCCCACTGCCTCCTAGCCATTCACTGCTGCCCATCAGGATTTAAATAAAAACAAAACACCTTACCCTCATGCAGCAGTGGATTACACCATTGCTACTCTTTCAAACTGAGAGTCTACCATTTAGTACTGGCAGCTCTCTGCCATCTCAATGAATCATGGGAAATGCAGCACAAAGTTGACATTGCTTACATAGGGTCATCACAGTTAATTTATTTTTTAAAGAAAAGCATTTCTTTAGTTTAAAGTACCCTCAGCTTAATAGTGTCATTGCCATATGCAGTGCATGTACAAATGGTAGGCTCCACAAGTATGCAGAAGTAGGTACTCATGGTGTCATTTAAGTTGTTTTTTAAATAAAAAAATTAAGTCAATACTTTTTTTTTCTTTTTGTTAATGATTGTTATATTCAGCACAAAAGCTAAGTAAACTGCATTAGCAGTGCTGAACGCACAAAAAGTACAGTTGTGTACACTCACCATAAATGTAGATGTTCGAGTGTGTTCACTGCTGCAGTCCTAACCATTAGGTTATCCATGCTGTGGTAGCCCTCAGCTGGTCCATATCCAAGAGTCAAGGTTTTGTGCTTCGACTGCTGTCACTTGGCTGACGTCAGGTCATCCGAGCTATAAAGGAGAGCAGGCGATGCCATTACCTCCATTTTTCTTGTCTTAACCAACCAAAAGTCCAATTTTAATAATTATTAGTAGTCCTGGGGTCAGAGAACCCCATAGAAATATGTGTCTGTGTAAGGAAAACCGATATCGGGGGGAAGGAGGGAGGGAAAGCATGACTGCAGCAGTGAACATACTCGTACAACTGTACTATGTCTTTGTATTTCACTGCTGCAGTCCTAACCATTGGGAAGATTCACAAAGCTGAGGAGAAGGGTGAAAAGTTAATAGAAACTTAAGATTGGGTGAGCATGCCCTGCAGAATTACAGAGGCAAACTCATCCCTAGCTTTTGAGAATAGCTTCAAATGGTAATGTTTGGTGAAGGTGTGTACTGAAGTCCATGTGGCAGCTTCCAGGATGTCCTTGGTTGGTACCCCTCTAAGGAATGCTGTGGAAGTAGAAGTTGCCCTAGTGGAATGGGTTCTGATGGTCCTAGGGAGTGGTTTTCCATGCAAGGAGTAGCAAAATTGGATGCAGTGTACTATCCATTTGGAAATGGTCTGTTTGGATATTGGTTTCCCCTGTGCCCCTGTTTTAAAACTGACAAAGAGCTGGTCAGTTTTCCTGAATGTCTTTGTATGATACAGATAAAATCTGAGTTGTCTGTGTGCATCCAAAAAATGCAGTATCCTTTCCCTTTTGTTCTGAAGGTTAGGGAAGAAGGTGGGCAGGTGGATGGCCTGGTAGAGGGTAACATCCAAAACCACCTCGGGCATGAAGGAGGGATTGGTTCTCAGTCTACATGGAAGATGATAAATGGCTCAATGGCCATTATTGCTTGAAGTTCTGACACTCTCCTGGCTGAAGTAATGGCCAGGAGAAAGGCAGTCTTCCAAGAGAGGTACTTTAGTTCTGAGGATGCTGCAGGCTCGAAGGGAGGCAGAGTAAGCTTTTCTAAAACAAAGTTCAGGTCCCGGGCTGGGGTAGGCTATCTTCTGGGAGGCCTGATATTTGAGGCTCCTCTTAGGAATTGTTTGATAAGAAGGTGGGAGAACAATGGCTGTTCTGTATCAGTGTGCCGAGCTGGCAGAGACATGGATTTTTATGGAGGCGAAGGAGATACCTTTATTAAGAAGCTCAGCAAGATAGTCTAGAATAAGAGGAATGGAGGGCAGATGTATATCTGCCCCCTTGGACTGTCTCCAGGAGCAGAATCTTTTCCATTTTCCAGCTTAAGATTTTCTGGTGCTGGGGCTTCTGGTTTCTGTGATGATGTCAAGGACTTGCTTGCTTAGCATAGATGCCTTGTTGGTTTTGGTAGAATAAGCCATGCTGAAAGCTTGAGTGTCTGAAGGTCTGGGTGCAGCATTGTGCCCCCCTGGGATAGCAAGTGAGGCATCAGAGGTAGCTGCCAGGGGGCTGGTGCTGTCTGCACCAATCTGGGGCAATGAGTATTGCTGTTGGTATTTCCTCCCTTATCTTGATTAGTATTTTTGGAGTGAGAGGTAGAGGTGGGAATGCATACACAAAGAGGGTATTCCAAGGGAAGGTCAGAGCATCGACCTTCCAGGCCAGGTGATGGTACTCCCTGGTGCAGAAGTTCTATACTTGATGATTTAAATGAGAGGCAAAGAGGTCCACTTGGGGGGGGGGGGGTCCCACGTGTGGGTAATTTGCAGAAAAATGTCTGTGGATTTGCCATTTATGTGGGTCCAGCAGGTTTCTGCTTAGGTGGTTTGCCAGCTTGTTGTTGATGCCCTATTGGTATTGGGCTATAAGATGCAGTCCCATAGATGAGGCTGCTAACCACAGGTTCATGGCTAGTCTGTACAGGGGGCAAGATTGTGTCCCTCCCTGTTTGTTGATGTACCACATGACTGCGGTGTTTGTTTTTATGAGAAAAAACCCTGGTTTGAGGTAGGGTTTGAAGGATGCCAGAGCGTTTTGTACTCCTATCATTTTCTTTTGGTTGATGTGCAAGGGTAGTATTTGCGCATCTCAGAGACCTTGGGCATATCTACTTTCTAGGTGGGTGCCCCAGGCTATGTCCAAAGCATCTGTAGGTATGGTCTGGTGTGATGGACAGAGGGTGAATGGAAGTCCCTTGTTCAGAGCACAGGCCTGGGCCCACCAGAGGAACTTGGATCTTATGCAAGAGATCACAGGCAGGGAGGTGTCCAGAGGTTGTGAGCGTTGACACTGTAGGTTCTTTAGGTACCACTGAATTTTCCTCATGCACAGTCTGGCCAGAGGTACCAGGAGGATTCATGAGGCCACATACCCTAGAGCTTGTAGGAACTTCCTGGCAGAAGGCTAGGTTTGGGAGGCCAGAGTAATGAAGTATTTTGGTAGGAAACTTTGTTTTTTTGGGGACAGAAAGGCCACTTGCTGTTCTGTGTCCAGTAAGGCTCCCAGAAATATGATTTTCCTGGTAGGTGTCTGTTTTGATTTCCTTTCGTTGATAGTGAACCCCAGAGAGGTGAGTAGGGTTTTTACAAATGGGAGGTGCTGCAGGAGCAGTTCCTTGCAGTCTGCCTGGATGAGACAGTTGTCCAGTTAAGGGTAAAATCTGTACATTGTTTTGCCTGCAAAAGGCAATGGTAGGAGCTAGACATATGGTGAATACTGTGGGAGCAGTAGATAAGCCAAAGGGCATAGCAGATAATTGAAAGTGTAGTGATCCTGCTCTGAAGTGCAGGAATTTTCTGCATGATTGCCTTATTGGGATGTGCAGGTAAGCATCCTTTAGGTCTAAGGTGACCATCCAAGCTTTGTTTGGCAGCATTGGTAGAAGCTGTTGTAAGGTAAGCATTTTGAATTTTGGGATTACCAGGAAGGTGTTGAGAAAGGATAGGTCCAGGATGGGACGCCAAGTCCCCTCTTTCCTTGGAACAAGGAATAGTCTGGAATAGAATCCTTTTGCAATTTGTTCTGGAGGTACAGGTTCTACTGCCCCTAGGGATGTTAGGTTTTGCACTTGTTTTAGTGCTTCTGCTCACTGGTTTGGAGATAGGTCTGGGTACCCTCTTGGAGGTGATAGTTCTTGGAAATTGAATTTGTGCCCCCTGAGCAATGATTTTTAAGACCCATTGATCTTTACAAAAGTTCAAATTTTCTCTTCATAGAGATAGCCTTCCTCATAGCTTTTGGTGTGATGGAGGCAGGCAGAGATGGGAAAGCAGGGTATTATGGGAAAGGGGAGGAGCTTGGAGCTCAGATCTCTAGCTTGGAAAGCTGCCGGCATGGATCCAGGACAGATCCGATATCCATGGGATGCTGACAAATGAAGTTACCTACTCAGATGGAATGTTATGGTGAGTATATAACTTCTTTTTTTTTTAAATCCTACTGCTGACCCTGAGGTAATTTCTCAAGGGCCTAAAGGAATTAAAGCAACCTCTGCTAAGAATCCTACCCCCTCAGATAGGGATACCCGAGCACTAGACAGATGGGGTAAAAAAAGTATACACCTCTGCTACTCTTGCTACCAGAGCACTAAATTGCCAGTTCCTTATGCTAAAATTTCAGCAGCATACCATGGAACTCCTCAAACAAAATGTGTCTTCCTTTCCTGCTTGTGCAGAATCTAAAGAATGACAAGAGATAATGCATTCTGCAAGTCAAGTAACTAAGCACACCTTGCACTGTGGTTTTGATGCCCTAGAAGCTTCTTGCAGGGCAGCAGTCACCGGTTCTGTCCTTAAAAGGCATGCATGGCTTAAGGAACAGCCCTTGTCAGACCATGTTAAATCTAAATTGTTGGTGCACCCTTGCACAAAGGCAACTTATTTGACACCAAGGCAGAGGAGGTCTTAAAAGAGATGGAAGAAAAAGCTAAGTCTATGCAGACAGTTAAGGATTTCTTACAGGTTCAGCAGGCATTGCCCCACCAAGCACTGGTCCTTTCCTGCTCCCACCAGGTCAGTTCAGCCTAGACCCCGTGGAAGCAGACCCCCCCCCCCTAGACAGCAGCCACAGGGACTGCAGAGATCAAAACAGTGGAATTCCTCCACTTCAAAAACAGGGAGTTCTAAGCCACACCCTCATGGTAAGAACTCACAATGACTCTCCACCCCACCCCCTCCCTCTGCCCACCTTCACTTACCCCTAGGAGGAAAACTTTCCTTTCACGCAAGCACCTGGGCCAGCATTACCAATGACCACTGGGTCCTCAGCATAGTGTCCCAGCGTTACAAATTTTCTTTCCACACTCTTCCAACTCCAAAAGGGTTCCCAGATCTACCTCCAAACCAGTGGGCAGAGGCACAAAAGCAAGTCCTTTCCCTGCTTTCTATGAGGGCAATAGAGCACGTTCCTGCAGAACAGAAGGGCCAAGGTTTCTACTCCAGATTTTTTCTGGTACCCAGAAAAAAGGGCACCTGGCATGCCATCCTCGATCTATCTATTTTAAACACCTTCCTGGTGATACCAAAATTCAAAATGCTCACCAAGGATGCTTGGCTAGCCACCCTAGACCTAAGAGGCCTACCTCCACATTCCTATTAGGAAGTCATGCAGGAAATATCTACGTTTCAGGGCAGGATATCTGCACTTTCAGTTCTCTGCACTTCCTTTTGGCTTATCTACTGCTCCCAGAGTTTTCATAAAATGTCTGGCTCTGGCCATTGTGTTTTGCATACAAAGGAATATCCAAATTTACCCATACTTAGGCGACTGCCTAATTCAGGCAGACAGTCAGGAAAAGCTGCTCAAGCACCTGGCCTTTGTAAAGTCCCTACTGACCTCCCTAGGGTACACTATCAACAAAAAGTTTTTCTTGCCCCAGATGTCAGGTGCCCCCCTAATGGGAAGCAATTAAATTTATAAATACAAAGATATACCTCCAACAAAAAAGCAAATGCACCAAAAACCTTTTAGAGCATAGTAAGTGATAGCAGAGGTATAGCCAAAAGAAGAAAGGAATCTACATTTATGTTAAGTGTACACAACTGTACTATGTTCTTCGTGTTTCACTGTTGCAGTTATTACATTTGGGTAGATTCCCAAAGCTAAGTTTGGGAGAAGGAATTTAAATAGAATTAGGACCGGCTATAAGGCCCTGCAAGACTGCAGTGACAAAACCAGCACTGGATTTAGAGAAAATTGGCAAATGATAATGCTTTGTGAAAGTGTGTACAGAACTCCAGGTAGCAGATTTTAGGATGTCCCTAGTAGGGACGCCTCTGATAAAGGCTGTAGAGTTAGAGGTAGATGTAGCCTTGGCTGAATGGGGCCCTGTGAGATAGGTTTTCCATGGTGCTTATAGCAGAAATGAGTGCAGTGGCCTATCCATTTTGAAATGGTTTGTTTTGCAATAGCTTTTCCCCTCTGTCCCTGCAGCAAATGCCACCAGCAGTTGTTCAGATTTCCTTTGAGGTTTAGTCCTGTCCAAGTAGAATCTAAGCTGTCTGTGCACATCTAAAGGGGTCTATATCACGAAATCGAACTTCCAAAACGTCGAACACCATAAGTTCGAACTTGGATGAGCGAATTCGGATAACATCGACACTTCAAAACAGCAAATTTTTTTTCCCAGGGAAAACATTTGCTGTTTCGAAAAACACACACATAACACAATCACACCAAACACCTTCAAAATCTACACTAAACGTAACATACACCACTATCTATGCACTTTCCTTAACCCAGCCCTAACCCTAAAGTCCATCACTACCACACACTTACCTGACCTGCGCCCTAACCCTAAAGTCCGTCACTACTGCACACTTACCTGACCCGCGCCCTAACCCTAAAGTCCGTCACTACCCATTCATACACTTACCTTGACCTGGTCCAAAAATGCCGAAGCCGCAGAAACGGCCAACTGAATTCTTTCCCTGGGGTTCTGCTTCGACATTCTCAACTTTCAAACTACGAAGTTCGGCCTTCCGGTATTCGGCGTTCACGACATTTGATTTTGTGATATAGACCCCATGTAAAGAGTGCAGTATCCGTTCCCCTTTGTTTTGTGGGTTAGGAAAGAAGGTAGGCAAAAGAATAGACTGATTAAAAGCCACACTGGATACCACCTTGGGCATGAAGGAGGGATTGGTTCTGAGGGACACCCTGTCTGCATGAAAGATGATGAAAGGTTCCACTACCATAAGGGCCTGTAATTCAGATACCCTTCTTGCAGGAGTGATTGCTCAAAGGAAAGCTGTTTTCCAGGAAAGAAATTTTAATCTGCATTAACAGCTGGCTCAAAAGGAGGAAGAGTGAGTTTCTTCAAGAGAAAGTTAAGATCCCAGGCTGGAGTTGGAGCTCTCCTGGGTGGCCTTAAATTTTTGGCCCCTCTGAGGAACTGCTTGAGCAGTGGCTGAGAGAAGAGGGGACACTGTGCTATAATGAGCTGAAATGGCTGAGGCATGAATTTTGATGGAGGAAAAAGACAAGCCCTTATGAAGCATCTCAGTCAAGTATTGTAGAATCTGAGGTAAACTGGGCACTGCTGCGTTTATTCCTTGAGATTGGTTCCAGGCATAGACTCTTTTCCATTTTGCAGCATAAAATTTTCTAGTACTAGGCCTCCTTGCCTCTAAAATGATATCCATCACTGATTTACTGAGGGATGGTAAAGGAGAGATTAGGTAATTAGCCAGGCTGCTAGGTTCAGGGTTTGCAGCTGAGAGTACTGAATCTGGTTCTCCTGCTGAGACAACAGGGAAGAAGTCTGAGGCAGGTGTCATGGAGCCAAGCGTGACACACTGCTCAAGAGTGGGTACCAGTGTTGGTGAGGCCAGTCTTGTGCAATTAAAATCGTCCTTGGCTTGTCTTGTTTGATCTTTAGTAGTAGCTTGGAGAGCAGAGGCAGAGGAGGAAAAGCATAAACTGATAGGTTTTTCCAGCTGCAGGATTGAGCATCCACTTTCCAAGCTAACTTGTAGGGAATTCTTGTGCAAAATTTGTCCAGTTGATGATTCTGGGGGGAGGCAAACAGGTCTGGGCTCCCCCATTTACTTGTCAACATGTTGAAAATCCTTGATACCAGTTTCCACTCCTGTGGGTCCATGAGGTTTCTGCGTAGTCTGTCTACCAGTTTATTTAGTTCTCCTGGCAGGAATTGAGCTTGTAGATTCACTTGGTAGCTCAAGGCTGTGTTCCACAATGCCATGGCTAATCTGCAGAGGGGGTAAGAATGTGTGCCCCCCCTGTTTGTGTATGTACCACATGACAATGGTGTTGTCCGTCTTTACCATTAGTTGTCCTGGAAGAATGTGGTCCTTGAAGGCTGTCAGAGCATTCTGTACAGCTAACATTTCCTTTTGATTTATGTGCAGGTGCATTTGACTTGGGTTCCATTTGCCCTGTATGCACTTCCCTACCAGGTGAGCCCCCCATGCATAGTCTGATGCGTCTGTTAAGATTTGGGCGGCAGGGGTAATGTGAATGGTAGTCCCCTGTTTTGGTGGCAGGCTCCACCAAAGGAACTCTAGGCATAGGCAAGGTATGACAGGAATCCTTGCTTCTAGATCCTATGAATGTTGACACCATAGGCTTTTGAGATACCATTGTTGTTTCCTCATATGCAGCTTTGCATATGGAATTAGAAGAGTGCAGGAGGCCCTGAATCCCAAGGCTTGCAGTATTTGCTTTGCAGATAGCTGGGTTTTTGTGGCCACTTGTTTGAAGTAAGTTGTCAAATGAATCCGTTTCTCTGGCGTGAGGAAAGCCATCTGGGAGGTTGTATTCAATCTTGCTCCCAGGAATATAATTTGTTGACAGGGTACCAGGTGGGATTTCTTTTCATCTATGGTGAACCCCAGACAAGACAGTACCCTTTGAACAAAGGCCAGATGATTCAAAAGAATGTCCTTGCTTTCTGCCTGAATTAGACAATTGTCCAGGTATGGGTATATTTGAATATCTCTTTGCCTGAAAAATGCTATGACTGGAGCTAGGCACTTTGTGAATACCCTGGGTGCAGTAGTTAAGCCAAAGGGCAGTGCAGAGAACTGATAGTGCATGTAGCCTGCTTTGAAGTGTAGGTATCTTCTGCAAGACTTCCTGTTAGGGATGTGCAGGTATGCTTCTTTTAAGTATAGTGTTCCCAACCATGCATCCTTGCCTAGCATAGGAAGCAGCTGGTGAAAGTCAGCATTTTGAATTTTGGAATCACCAGAAAGGTGTTTAGAATAGAAAGATCCAGGATAGGATGCCATGTATTGCCTTTTCTGGGTACCAGGAAAAGTCTCTAATAGAAACCTTGTCCCTTTTCCTCTTCTGGTACCAATTGAATAGCCCTCATGTTTGAGAGAGTACTTAATTTTGGGCCTCTGCCCACTGATTTGGGGGTAGCTCTGGCCACCTGCTTGGTGTTGGTAACATGTGGAAATGAAATCTGTATCTGTGGGACACTGTATTTAAAACCCATTTGTCCTGGGTAATGAGTTCCCAGTTTTTGGCCTGCAGACCAATCTTTCCGCCTAAAGGAGCATTCAGTTGGGAAGTGCTTGAAAGTTTTAAAAGCAAGTCATTGAGACAGTTTTCCATGGGGGGGGGTCTTACTACTCCCAGGTTTGGGTGCGTTTACCCCCCACTGCCTAGTCTTGTGTGTCCATTGGGACTGAAACCTGGGGTTTCTGCTGTGTCTGGGTTTGGCTTGAAAAGACATGGAAGGGGCTGGAAAGGACCAATTTTTAGAGGGCCAGTGCCTACTAAATCTAGGAGGCTGAACTTATAAGAAGTCTTTAACAGTTTTCATAGATTTAGCTTTATCTTCCATCTTTTAAGAACATCTTCAGCCTTGTTGCCAAACAGGCGGTCCTGATTTAAGGGAGCATCCAACAATTCAGCTTTAACATGATCAGGCAAAGATTGCTCCTTAAGCCAAGCATGCCTTCTGAGCACAGACCCAGTAACAGCAGCCCTGCAAGAGGCCTCTAATGAATCAAATCCACATTGCAAAATATGTTTTCCAACCTGTTCGGCAGAACGCTTTAAATCCTGTAATTCTTTATTTTCAGCACAGTCAGGAATTAATATAATTTTCTGTTTAAGCAATCCAATAACATGTTAATACTTTAACATATGAAACTGGCAATTTAAAGCCCTAATGGCCAAGGTTGAAGAAGTGTAAACTTTCTTACCCCATCTATCCAGCACCCTGGAGCCTCTGTCAGAGGGGGTAGGATTTTTAGCAGTAGAAGCCTTAATGCCCTTGGTTCCCTGTGAAATAGTCTCTGGATCCCAATAGGATTTTTAAAAAGGAACTTGTGAGAATCAGGAACCCTGTAATATGTCAGGTTTTCTGGGAGCATGAGGCAAAGAATCAGGGGCCAAACTAGATTCTGAAAAGGCATCATCAACAATGTCTAGTACAGGAGTTATAGCCAAAGGCCTATGCTGAGGCAGAAGTAAAAATCCCTAAGCTGAGGCAGAAGTAAAAATCCCTAAGCCTCTTTTTTGAATCAGAAAAATCCTGGATTTCCCAGTGGAAATTCTCTCTTAGAGTATGTAAGGTTTCACCAAAAGAAAAATCCTCTGGAGGGGAAGCAGAGGGAATAGTCTTCTGCATCAGAATCCTCATAAGTAGATAAGGGCAAATCCGGATCATCAGAAGAATCAGAAAAATCAGAATCCTGTTCAGAAGATTCATAAACAACTTCAGTCCTAGGTCTCTTAGAAGAGGGAGGTTGGCTACCCCTGATTAGAGTTATAAGATCTTCAGCCATTCTTATCATTTTCTTTTTAGGCATAGAGGCCTGAGCGTCGGTTTCTTAAGCATGGTTCGAGATTTTGGCCTAAATGAAGGAGGTGTCTGTTTAATATGCAAGTCCATAGGCCTGAATACACCCTCAGAAGCCGGTGCCTGCACAGCGGCTCCGGACCCATCCAAGATAGAGACAGCTGCAGGTTCCACAGTTGAAGCATCTCACGGCATACCAGACTCCAAATGGGTCTCAGTAGAGGCTTGCGAGTCAGAAGTAGCGGATATCGGGGGCTGCGAAAGTGCCTCACTGAGTACGGGTGAACTGACGACTGGCTTAGGAGAAGCATCGTCGGCAGCTTTGGACCTTGGCGGCCTGTCTCTGTCTTTATCTTTGCGTTTTTTTGGAATCCCGGTAGTCGGATGGCTAACATTTCTGGATAATTAAACCGAGAACCGAAATATTTAGAAGCAAAAATATACCGACGACAGATAGTGCGTTGATTAAATAAAGCACAAAACTGAAAGCAAGGTACGTTGTGGTCAGGGCCTAGGCAAGGAGTACAGTACGAATGAAAATCTTTGTGAGGTATTTGCTTTCTGCAAATAATGCAATTAACTTTTACTGACATTGGTAAGGAGCAAGAAAGTTTCCCCAACGGTGTACTTGGCTTTAGTTGAAGACTTCGGTTCTGAAACTCGAAAACGAAAATTTCAGGAGTCGGCCAACCGGCACTTGCGAACTGCTTCTGCTTTGGGCACCACATGGCAAGAAAGACTGGTGTAATGGCATCGGCTGCATGTTTTATACCCCTGATGACCTGACGTCATGGAAGAAGGGACAGCAACTGACGCAGGACCCAAGACTTTGCTTGGGGTACACATCTGGACGTCAAGTGCATACAGGGCCAATGGAGCCCACAGCAAATTCATCTGCACATCAACCAGAAAGAGATGTTAGCTGTCCATCATGCATTGATAGCTTTCAGGCCCTTTCTCTCCCCAGAGGCTCTCCTGATCAAACAGACAACACCACTGTGATGTGGTATGTCAACAAGCAGGGAGGGATTCCTACCCTCTATGCCGGCTGGCCATGACCCTTTGGCACACAGCCTCTGCCATGCAACTCCACCTGTTAGCACAATTCCTACCAGGTTCTCTAAACTCTCTGGCAGACCACTTAAGCAGAAATCCCCTGGATCCACACGAGTGGCAGCTAGACAAACGAACCTTCATCCTAATAAATCAGAAATGGGGCATCCCAAAGGTCAACCTCTTTGCTTCCCACACCAACCATCAGCTCAGCAAGTTCTGCACCAGGTAGCATCACTGCCTTTCCTCCACTACCCATCATCCCCAGGGTACTGCTCAAAATAAGGGGGGAAAACTAAGGACAATTCTTATTGCTCCAGACTGGCCTCACCAGCACTGGTGCCCACTGCTGCGCAGCCTGTCCCCACTCCCACCATGGCATCTCACTCAGACCTCAACCCTCCTGACACAGAGGAAAGGAGAATTAATGTATCCCTACTTGCAGACCCTCAATTTGTCAGCCTGGCTTATTCCCTGACCACTGATCAAACTGCCAATCTCAGTAAACAGATTCTAGATATTATATGTGAGGCCAGACGCCCTAGCACTAGAAAGTCTTACGTTAACAAATGGAAAAAGGTTCTGCACCAGGATTTAGGCTAAGGGAGCTGATATGGCACAGGCCTCCCTCCCTCTTATCCTGGATTACTTAGCTGACCTGCTGCACAGTGGTCTCTCTTTTTCCTCTATTAAAATTCATGCCTCTGCCATCTCTGCTCTTTTCCCCACTGAGCAGCCCCTTTTCTCACACCCTCTGATCAAACAGTTCCAAAGAGGGGCTAACAACTTGACCACCCAGAAGAGCACCTACCCCAGCTTGGGACCTTAACTTTGTGTTGGAAAAGCTTACCCTGCCCCTCTTCGAACCAGCATCTTCAGCAGAGTTAAAATTTCTCTCCTGGAAAACAGCTTTTCTTCTGGCCATCACTTCAGCCAGAAGGATCACCAAGCTACAAGCACTCATGGCTGTGGAGTCCTTCATCATCTTCTATGCTTGACAGGGTTTCCCTCAGGACTAACCCATCCTTCATGCCCAAAGTGGTGTCCAATGTGGCTCTCAACCAATTAATTCATTTTCCCACCTTTTTCCCTAACCCACAGAACAAGGGAGAAAGGATCCTGTACTCTGTAGATGTGCACAAACAGCTCAGACTTCATCTAGACAGGACTAAATCATTCAGAAAGTCTGATCAATTGCTGGTTAGCTTTGCTGCAGGAGCAGAGGGCAAGGCCATCTCCAAACAAACAATTTCCAAATGGATAGCACACTGCATCCATTTCTGTTACAAGCAACATGGAAAGCCTCCCCCTAAGGGGGTCAAGACTCACTCCACCAGAACAGCCTCCACCTCTGCAGCTTTCCTCAGAGAAGCCCCCACCAGGGAGATCCTGGAGGCTGCCACCTGGACATCTGTTCACATTATCACCTGCCTATCTTCTCCAAATCAAGGGCAGGCTCTGCCACTGCAGTCTTGCAGGGCATCCTAGCCAGCCCCTAGTCTCCTTGACTGCCTCCACCCTTTAATCCAGCTTTGGGAATCAACCCAAATGTGATGACTGCAACAGTGAAACACGAAGAATATAGTACAGTTGTGTACACTTACAATAAATGTACATGTTCGAGTGTATTCACTGTTGCAGTCCTGGTTTCCCTACCTCCATCCCCCTCTTCTTTCTTCTCTCTCCTTACAAGGGACATTTTATTTACTTTCTACTGGTGGGGTTCTTCCACCAGAACCTGGTTCCCACTTGGGGGCTCCTGACAGGGTAAGAAAAACTGATGTAATGGTGTCGGCTGCCTTACTTTATACCACTGACGACCTGACGTCAGTCCTGTAGCGACAGCAACCGACACAAAAATACTAAGCCTCTGGTATTCAGGCCGGCCGAGTGCTACCCTGGCAGGGATAACTCAAATGTGATGACTGCAACAGTGAATACACTCTAACATCTACATTTATGGTAAGTGTACACAACTGTACTTTATGCCCTCCACTAATAGAAAGGGGTTTTTATGTGATGTGTTCCAGTCTTCTCTTCCATTCTCAACACCAAACATTTCCAAAGCCTTATCCATAAGACAGTTTAACCTGTAATCCGGTCACCCTCAATAGTTTTATTATTAATATTACATGTTTAGTACTCAAGTCAACCTACTTAATGGAACAGTTCAATAGCTACTTAAACACACCATTCACTTCATTTCTAATAAGGTCTTCAAAAAAACTATTAATATTAAAGCAGAGGAAGTGTGCATTTAAACACAGATCACATGTATACTCGCACCTTCACACAGCAAATCAGGACGATCACAGCTGCAACTTAAATGAATGAAGATACTCTTATTTAAGGCTACTTTGAGTTAACCAAAGTCTCCTTTCCCTAGCTAGTCTACTGCAGACCACAGACATGCTACCCAGTAGACTACTGTGGGTTGCTTACAATTAGAGACTAAGTGCTTTTTTGAGTGTGTGTAGGCTCTGGCCCCATCCCACACAAGGTAGTCCTGCATTCACAACCCCCACTCTTAAGTATACTACCTCTAAGTTCACAGAAAAGAAAAACACAGTCACTCTCATTTATTAACTTCTGACAGTACTGGAAAACAGCAGGACTATGTACAAGGGCACAGACACAAATGCATGAAAAAAAGCAAAATAACCATTAGCCCAAAAGGAAGAATATGCACAAGATACACAACTGCAGAGCAGTCAGTACATTGAGACCTTCTGTAAAGGTTCTTGTTAAATGTAATCTAACAGAACATTTTATCCACCACATAGCATGGCTTTTAGAAGTGGCTATGGTACTGACTCAGCCATTGCTAGACATACAAAGACAAAACAACAGCATGTCACTGGACTTCTCTAAGGCACTTAGTATAATGGACCATAAAATAGTACTGCTTAGACTTCAGAGTAACTTGGAACAACAGCTGGCTGGTTTAGGAGCTGTGAACAATCAAACAAACTAGAGTAAAAATGGTTCTGTTGGGATCTGTTTTGAGCCTCTTACTTTTTCACTCTTCATGTAAGATAGGACACTTATGCAGGTGACTACAGAATCATACAGTTAAAGTATTCCAATTTACTTCACATACATGCACACTAGCCCTGTAAAGCCAGACTGTTTCAACTGAGCAAATGTTAGGAGGATATTTTAACTTCACAGTCAGCCATCCAGCCCCCACAGTAAAGTGTGCCTTTCCAACGTGATTCACAGAACTCATATTAGCCCTGCAAATCCAGCCCAGAAAGATTGTGCAAACAGCAGCAGTTAGTCATTTTGTATTTATAGACATCCCCCATACCCAGGCTAGCAGTTACTACTACTTTGTTGTCTTTACTACAGTAGGACGTCTGACATGTACACAAAGAAAATAAGACTGAGCCATAATGTATTTTCCAGCTTAGTTTTACTCGCACAGTTATTGGCCATCCATATGAAAGTATTCCCACCGCCTCCTAGCCATTCACTGCTGCCCATCAGGATTTTTAAATAAAAACAAAACACCTTACCCTCATGCAGCAGTGGATTACTCCATTGCTACTCTTTCAAACTGAGAGTCTACCATTTAGTACCGGCAGCTCTCTGCCATCTCAATGAATCATGGAAAATGCAGCACAAAGTTGACATTGCTTACATAGGGTCATCACAGTTTATTTATTTTTTAAAGAAAAGCATTTCTTTAGTTTAAAGTACCCTCAGCTTAATAGTGTCATTGCCATATGCAGTGCATGTACAAATGGTAGGCTCCACAAGTATGCAGAAGTAGGTACTCATGGTGTCATTTAAGTTGTTTTTTAAATAAAAAAATTAAGTCAATACTTTTTTTTTTCTTTTTGTTAATGATTGTTATATTCAGCACAAAAGCTAAGTAAACTGCATTAGCAGTGCTGAACGCACAAAAAGTACAGTTGTGTACACTCACCATAAATGTAGATGTTCGAGTGTGTTCACTGCTGCAGTCCTAACCATTGGGTTATCCATGCTGTGGTAGCCCTCAGCTGGTCCGTATACCAGAGTCAAGGTTTTGTGCTTCGACTGCTGTCACTTGGCTGACGTCAGGTCATCCGAGCTATAAAGGAGAGCAGGCGATGCCATTACCTCCATTTTTCTTGTCTTAACCAACCAAAAGTCCAATTTTAATAATTATTAGTAGTCCTGGGGTCAGAGAACCCCATAGAAATATGTGTCTGTGTAAGGAAAACCGATATCGGGGGGAAGGAGGGAGGGAAAGCATGACTGCAGCAGTGAACATACTCATACAACTGTACTATGTCTTTGTATTTCACTGCTGCAGTCCTAACCATTGGGAAGATTCACAAAGCTGAGGAGAAGGGTGAAAAGTTAATAGAAACTTAAGATTGGGTGAGCATGCCCTGCAGAATTACAGAGGCAAACTCATCCCTAGCTTTTGAAAATAGCTTCAAATGGTAATGTTTGGTGAAGGTGTGGACTGAAGTCCATGTGGCAGCTTCCAGGATGTCCTTGGTTGGTACCCCTCTAGGGAATGCTGTGGAAGTAGAAGTTGCCCTAGTGGAATGGATTCTGATGGTCCTAGGGAGTGGTTTTCCATGCAAGGAGTAGCAAAATTGGATGCAGTGTACTATCCATTTGGAAATGGTCTGTTTGGATATTGGTTTCCCCTGTGCCCCTGTTTTAAAACTGACAAAGAGCTGGTCAGTTTTCCTGAATGTCTTTGTATGATACAGATAAAATTTGAGTTGTCTGTGTGCATCCAAAAAATGCAGTATCCTTTCCCTTTTGTTCTGAGGGTTAGGGAAGAAGGTGGGCAGGTGGATGGCCTGGTAGAGGGTAACATCCAAAACCACCTCGGGCATGAAGGAGGGATTGGTTCTCAGGGAAACCCTGTCTACATGGAAGATGATAAATAGCTCAATGGCCATTATTGCTTGAAGTTCTGACACTCTCCTGGCTGAAGTAATGGCCAGGAGAAAGGCAGTCTTCCAAGAGAGGTACTTTAGTTCTGAGGATGCTGCAGGCTCGAAGGGAGGCAGAGTAAGCTTTTCTAAAACAAAGTTCAGGTCCCGGGCTGGGGTAGGCTATCTTCTGGGAGGCCTGATATTTGAGGCTCCTCTTAGGAATTGTTTGATAAGAAGGTGGGAGAACAATGGCTGTTCTGTATCAGTGTGCCGAGCTGGCAGAGACATGGATTTTTATGGAGGCGAAGGAGATACCTTTATTAAGAAGCTCAGCAAGATAGTCTAGAATAAGAGGAATGGAGGGCAGATGTATATCTGCCCCCTTGGACTGTCTCCAGGAGCAGAATCTTTTCCATTTTCCAGCTTAAGATTTTCTGGTGCTGGGGCTTCTGGTTTCTGTGATGATGTCAAGGACTTGCTTGCTTAGCATAGATGCCTTGTTGGTTTTGGTAGAATAAGCCATGCTGAAAGCTTGAGTGTCTGAAGGTCTGGGTGCAGCATTGTGCCCCCCTGGGATAGCAAGTGAGGCATCAGATGTAGCTGCCAGGGGGCTGGTGCTGTCTGCACCAACCTGGGGCAATGAGTATTGCTGTTGGTATTTCCTCCCTTATCTTGATTAGTATTTTTGGAGTGAGAGGTAGAGGTGGGAATGCATACACAAAGAGGGTATTCCAAGGGAAGGTCAGAGCATCGACCTTCCAGGCCAGGTGATGGTACTCCCTGGTGCAGAAGTTCTATACTTGATGATTTAAATGAGAGGCAAAGAGGTCCACTTGGGGGGGGGGTCCCACGTGTGGTTAATTTGCAGAAAAATGTCTGTGGATTTGCCATTTATGTGGGTCCAGCAGGTTTCTGCTTAGGTAGTCTGCCAGGGTGTTGTTGATGCCCTGTTGGTATTGGGCTATAAGATGCAGTCCCATAGATGAGGCTGCTAACCACAGGTTCATGGCTAGTCTGCACAGGGGGTAAGATTGAGTCCCTCCCTGTTTGTTGATATACCACATGACTGTGGTGTTTGTTTTTATGAGAAAAAACCCTGGTTTGAGGTAGGGTTTGAAGGATGCCAGAGCGTTTTGTACTGCTATCATTTTCTTTTGGTTGATGTGCAAGGGTAGTGTTTGCGCATCTCAGAGACCTTGGGCACATCTGCTTTCTAGGTGGGTGCCCCAGGCTATGTCCAAAGCATCTGTAGGTATGGTCTGGTGTGATGGACAGTGGGTGAATGGAAGTCCCTTGTTCAGAGCACAGGCCTGGGCCCACCAGAGGAACTTGGATCTTATGCAAGAGATCACAGGCAGGGAGGTGTCCAGAGGTTGTGAGCATTGACACTGTAGGTTCTTTAGGTACCACTGAATTTTCCTCATGCACAGTCTGGCCAGAGGTACCAGGAGGATTCATGAGGCCACATACCCTAGAGCTTGTAGGAACTTCCTGGCAGAAGGCTAGGTTTGGGAGGCCAGAGTAATGAAGTATTTTGGTAGGAAACTTTGTTTTTTTGGGGACAGAAAGGCCACTTGCTGTTCTGTGTCCAGTAAGGCTCCCAGAAATATGATTTTCCTGGTAGGTGTCTGTTTTGATTTCCTTTCGTTGATAGTGAACCCCAGAGAGGTGAGTAGGGTTTTACAAATGGGAGGTGCTGCAGGTGCAGATCCTTGCAGTCTGCCTGGATGAGACAGTTGTCCAGGTAAGGGTAAAATCTGTACATTGTTTTGCCTGCAAAAGGCAATGGTAGGAGCTAGACATATGGTGAATACCGTGGGAGCAGTAGATAAGCCAAAGGGCATAGCAGAGAATTGAAAGTGTAGTGATCCTGCTCTGAAGTGCAGGAATTTTCTGCATGATTGCCTTATTGGGATGTGCAGGTAAGCATCCTTTAGGTCTAAGGTGACCATCCAAGCTTTGTTTGGCAGCATTGGTAGAAGCTGTTGTAAGGTAAGCATTTTGAATTTTGGGATTACCAGGAAGGTGTTGAGAAAGGATAGGTCCAGGATGGGATGCCAAGTCCCCTCTTTCCTTGGAACAAGGAATAGTCTGGAATAGAATCCTTTTGCAATTTGTTCTGGAGGTACAGGTTCTACTGCCCCTAGGGATGTTAGGTTTTGCACTTGTTTTAGTGCTTCTGCTCACTGGTTTGGAGATAGGTCTGGGTACCCTCTTGGAGGTGATAGTTCTTGGAAATTGAATTTGTGCCCCCTGAGCAATGATTTTTAAGACCCATTGATCTTTACAAAAGTTCAAATTTTCTCTTCATAGAGATAGCCTTCCTCATAGCTTTTGGTGTGATGGAGGCAGGCAGAGATGGGAAAGGTAGCCATTGAGAGTTTTTTCCCTACAGGGTTGCTTTTGAACTCCCTGCTCTAGTGTTTGGGGGGGCACTGTTTTGTTCTTTGCTGGCCCTGAGGTTTGGTCCTGTTGATTCTGTCCCTACGGGTTTTGCCTTGTGCCTGCCTGTTTGGTGCAGGAAAGGACCAGTGTTTAAAGGGAAAATTTCTGCTGAACCTAGGAGGTTGTACTTGAAGAAAATATTTAACAGTCTGCAACGATTTTGCTTTGTATTCCATCTTTTAAGTATCTCTTCAGTTTTCTGTCTGAACAAGTGGTCTTTGTCAATTGGTGCAGCCATGATTTTAGCTTTGACATGATCAGGGAGAGGTTGTTCCTTCAGCCATGCATGTCTTCTGATAACAGATAATGTCACTGCTGCCCTGCTAGAAGCTTCTAGGGTATCACATCCAAAGTGCAAGGAGTGCTTTGCCACCTGAGATGAAGAGTGCAGTAATTTTGCTATCTTTATTGTTAGCAAAATCTGGAAAAGCAGAAATTTTCCATTTCAAAAGTTCCAAAATGTGCTGTTGATATTTTAACATATGGAACTGACAGTTGAGAGCCCTTATAGTTAAAGTTGCAGGTGTATATACTTTTTTTTACCCCATCTGTCCAGGGCCCTGGATTCTTTGTCTGAGGGAGTAGGATTCTTTGCAGAGGTAGCCTTAACTCCCTGAATAATCACCTCTGGATCTGCTATAGGATTTCTGTAGAGGAATTTATGAGAGTCAGATACCCTGTAGTATCTGTCAGGTTTTCTGGGGCAGGTGGAAAGGTGTCAGGGGTAAGGCTGGATTCTTGGTAAACATCTACCACCTCCAAGATGGGTGGGATGGCCAGAGGCCTGTGCTGAGTTAGGTCCAGAAACTCTCTTAAGTCTTTTCTTGGATTGAGGGAAATCCATTGATTCCCATTGGAAGTGTTCCCCAAAGGAAAAGTCCTCCAGAGATGATGCAGAAGGAATAGATTCTTCTGCATCTGAGTCTTCATAGGCAGTAAGAGGATTTTCCTCTTCAAAAACAGAGGAGTCAGATCCCTCCGAGTCTAAATTTGATTGGATGTCTGGAGAAGGTTCCCTTCTCCTTTTGCCTGGTGTGGCTTGATTACCTCGGATGAAAGTGATGATATCCTCCGCCATTTTAAGCATTCTAGTTGGAGGAGGGGAGGAGTAGTGGAATGGAGACGTTTTGCTGTTTTCTTTGGATAGTGAACCCCAGAGAGGTGAGTAGGGTTTTTACAAATGAGAGGTGCTGCAGGAGCTGTAAGTCTGGCTTGAAGAGTATCCCTTGGTGCTGTCTGTGTGTTAGTCAGAAGAGAGGGCGAAGGCCTTGAAGTGAATTCCGAAGTGTGAGCGGTATCCTTGGAAGCCAGTGCCTGTGTAGTGGCTCCGGACCCAACCTAGGCAGAGACAGCCAAAGGCTCATTAGATGATGCAGTTTTCTGCGGCATACAGGACTCTGAAAGGGTCTCAGTATGCTAAGTAATAGAGTCGGGCATCAGGGGCTGCGAAAGCACCTCACTGAATTTCGAAGAAATGATGACCCTTTTAGCGGTGGTGTCGTCAGAAGTCTTGGCCTTATGCGGTCTGTCTCTAGCCATATCTTTACATTTTTTTGGAAAATTTGTAGTTTGCTGACGGACCCCATGTCAGTAATTGGAGATAGAAGATGAAAATATGTGGCTACAAACAGAGCTCTACAACTAATAGTTCTAGCGTTAAAGAGGGCACAGAACCAAGAGCGGAGTATGTCGTGATCTGGGCCTAAGCAAGTGACAGTAAGAATGGAAGTTTCTGTGTGGCATTTGCTTTCCAGAGGTGAGACAGTTATTGCTTTTTCCGGACATCGGTTAGTGCAAGAAAAAGGAAGGATCCCCACTGGGGTACTTGGCTTTAGACATTTTCAGCTGAAGTTCAAAATCTTGAAACAGCCAACTGGCACTGTTGCGAATTGTTTCTGCTATGGACTCCATGGCAAGAAAGACTGAGGTAATGGCATCACTGCTGTCCTTTATAGCTCAGACGACCTGACGTCAGCCAGCAAACGACAGCAATCGAAGCACAAAACCTTGATTCTGGTATTCGGACCAACTGAGGGCTACCACAGCATGGATAACCCAATGATTAGGACTGTAGCAGTGAAACACAAATAACATTGTTAATTCTTTGGAGGTACTGAGTGGCTGGTTTGCCATTATCCAGTAGTGACTGAGCTCCTGAAGAAGTACAAAAAAAAAAAAAAAACTTTAATGAATGACGATGGCTATAGGCAAGTGTGCACTTCTTACACTGCCTTCAGCATAGTAGGCATTGTATAACACTGACCAACAAGAAGTGGAATTAGGAGTATAAAAAGAAAAAAATATATATCCTACTTCTGTGAAGTTCCATAGCTTTTACCGCCCTCTCCTGTGCCATGTGATGCAGATGTTAGAGGGAATTTATCTAACTTAGAAGGATGGTGATCTTAATGATTTTTGTGGGAGAGGAACAGAAGGGATGCCAGAGTAAATTTAAAAGAAAATGATATTGCTACAAATAAGCTGGACTCTGAGATTTGGACACACTTCTAGTCTTGTGTATGTATGGCCAGTATCGAAAAGATTTCAGTCCCTCCTAGGTGTGTGATACCTAGTTCTGGGCAAGAGTAGATTGCCCATAATAGTGATGTTGGCATGTACCAGCCAACCGATTCAAGTTAAGTACCCCATTGTATTGCTGCTTTTTCATGTCATCCAGAAAGGGTAAATGTCAGTGTGGCCATCAGATCCCTCAAAAAGACACCCACAATAAGTGTTTGTTCGGTCTTGGACTGTCGCACGATTATAAGGCATGCCCTATTTGCCAGGTGTTCATTCCAAAAACATTGTGCAGTTGTTTGCATGCACTCAATTTGTACTTTGAGAACCAACGTCTGAAACAACTTGCTTTGTGAATGGAGAGCTCATTGGATGTCACCTCTGAACCGCCTAAAAAGAAGGCCAGATCTTTGCGACCTCCAACAATTGCTTAGCCTCTTCTGACCGATCCACAAGCTGTGGAGGACATCGGCTAGGTCTCAGGATCTGGACCTGGATCCACTGCACCAGAGGTCACGAGTACCTCTCAGGAAGCTGTACTACCAGTGGGCGAGAGCATATCCACAGAGGCTATTCCGGCGACCATTTCTGACGCTTGGGGGGGACCAGCTTGTTCAGGGGAACCTTCTGATTCCCTGCCTCATACTTTGACACCCACGCCTAAACAGACGCATGTTGGGACTCTCAAGTGTAGAGAAAAAAGGAAGCATATTTCTCAGCCAACTGGAAGTATTCCAGACTGGCAGGCTTCAAGCCAAAGCCTTTTCTCAGCTTTCATGGTCCTGAGGCCTACATCTGTTGCTTCTGCCCCTGCATCCTCTTCTCCATTACTTAGTCCTAGGCCTCAACATGCAGAGACAGTTTCTAGGGAAGAGGACATCTGTTCAGATTCCTCAGATGATTCCCTCTCTTACAATTCAGAAGTTTCTTCATCCTTGGGATATGGATCCCCAGAGGAAGATTCTATAGACCCAGATTCCCCAGTTGAAGATTTGACTTTCTATGAAACTATTTTTAAAATGAAGGAAAACTTCAAATGGGAATCCACAGACATGTCTGAGATAAGAGGTACTATGACCTCATTCAAATGGAAACACCAAGCCCTTCGGCCATTACTCCTATACTACCTGCCTTTTTAGATGCCTTTTCTGCATCTCTGTCTGGACTCACAACCTCCTGCTCCTCGTAGAGCAGACAGACTGTACAAAGTCCCAGAATCTATTAAGCACTTGATCAAGTGTCCTCCTGGAGATCCAAGTCCATTTCTGTCTCAGACAAAGCTTCTAAACTCTTGCCTACCACCACTCTTCTTGCTGACAGACAGTAAAACTATGGTTATGCTAGGCAAAAAGTTGCACCTCATCCACATTGGCAGTTAGAGCTACCAATTACCAGACTCGTATGGCAAAGTACACTATGTCTCTTCTTGACTCTCCCACCAAACCATTGGTGGACATTCCAGACTCCTCAGCCAAATCATCTATATCTTCTCTTATGGCCCTTGCATCCCAGGTCACCAGACATTCAATTAAATGTAGCTGTGATGCTGCAGAATCCTCAGCAAGGTCAGCAGCTTCAGCTTCTGCACTTTGCAGATACTCCTGGCTGCATTGCAACCCTTGCCAAATGATTTCAGAGCTAAGCTCACTGATGCACCACTTGACAATGCTACCTTATTTGGTTCAAAAGTAGCAGACCTTTTCAAATCACTGCAACAAAAAGGAAAAGAGATGCAGGATCTAAAGCATCTGCTAGTTTCCCTCTACCTAAATTTTACAGGAACTATCCTGCAAAAACTCAGTTTATCAGGAAACACTCCAGTCCTGATCCTCAAGCTAGACACAGGCACGCAAGAAAGAAAAATCCTTCAGCTAGAGCACCTACCTCCTCTAGTCAAAGGACCCCCTTTCAGGACAGGGCAGGTAGTATCTGACTACCTAGTACTCCTGTCTCCACCACCAGCTGCTTCCATACCACTGTCTGCTCGCCTTTCTCATTTCCTTCCTGTTTGGAATCAGAGCACTTCAGACAAGTGGGTCCTCACCATTCTCCAAGACGGTTACTACCTGTCATGGATTACCACTCCATTAAGTCTAGGAATACCATGACCACCTGCCCAGTAACTGCCCCTCCTGCTGCCAATACTACAATCCCTTTTAAACCACGGCACTACAGAAAAAAATCCTCCCTCCCAATTTGGAAGAGGATTTTACTCAATTTTTCTTGTTCCCAGAAAAGAAGGGCCATGGAGAACCCATCCTGGACCTTTCAAGGCTCAATCCTTTCTTAAAGGTGCCAACTTTCAAAATGCTGACCCTGCCAACTCTATTCCCTCTTATGTACAAAGGCTTTCTAGCTACACTAGACATCAAGGTTTTATTTAGGAAAGCAGGTACAATACCTTACGATAACCACAAAGTATGCCTTAAATGAAAAATAAAATTGCTAGCAAAAGATAGTGTGGGATATAACTCGAGTCATGCGTTTCAGAGTAAACAAAATGGCGTCTTTGGGTCCTATGTCTGGGCGGCATCAGAAAGTGAAAATAATATAATATATTGAAACTTGTTATATGCCAAAGTGAAAACACTTGGGAAAGGGAAGTCCGTGTTTGTGGAGTGGAGTAAGGAAAAATCCTTATTAAATGGTGAAAAAAGTTATGTACTTACCATAACGTTCCATCTGAGTAGTTGGACTTCATTTGTCATCAACCTGTGGGTTTCAGATCCAGAACAGATCCAAGATGGCAGTTACACCAGCATAATATCCGAGCTCCAAGCTCCTCCCCTTACCCATAGTACCACTGCACCTTCTTCCTTCCCTCAGATCAAGTTTGCCACCCAACAAAAGAGCCTGATCAGCAAAAACCTGACCCACGAGAAAATGCCAAAGGCACTATCTCTTAACACTTCAGATGAACGAACCCAATAACAAGGCTAGGGGGAAGGAGGGAGGGACGGTCGATGACAAATGAAGTCTAACTACTCAGATGGAACGTTATGGTAGGTGCATGACTTCTTTATCTGAAGTAGTTAACTTCATTTGGTCATCAACCTGTGTGACGGAGTCCCCAACTGCCACAACCTTGGCAGGCCCTCATGGAAGGATATTCTGGAGCACTGCAGAGCCAAAGGATGCTCTCCCTCTGGAAACCATGTCCAATTTATAATGAGAAATGAAAGTATGAGATGAGGACCAAGTAGCTGCTGAACAAATATCGTCCAAGGATACTCTGGACCAAAAAGCAGCTGACATAGCATGAACCCTCCCTGGAATAGGCCTACCTTTATCTTTGTAAACCTGCAGAATGCAAAGGGAAATCCATTTGGCAATTGTCACCTTGGAAACTGGTTTCCTAGAAAAGGTCTAGCGAGGGACACAAACAGTTGGTCAGACTTGCGAAAGGGCCTAGTCCTGTGCATGTAGAAATGTAGCTGCCTATGTACATCTAACAAATGTAGTTTATATTCCCCCTTGTTCTGAAAATTTAGAAAAAAGACAGGCAGATTTATTGATTGCTTGATTGATATTTGATTCTGAAGCCAATTTAGGGAAAAAGGAAGGATTAGTCCCAAGTGAGACCCTGTCTTTATGAAACTCATTATAAGGGGGTTTAACAGATAATCCTTGAAGTTTTGACACTCTCCTGGCTGAGGTGATAGCCACTAGGAAAGCTGTTTTCCAAGACAAAAATTTCAAGTCCACAGAGGCAGCCGGCTCAAAGGGTGGAGCAACTAACGCTTGTAAAACTAAGGTAAGATCCCAAGGAGGACTAGGGTCCTTAACTGGAGGCCTTAAAAGAAAGGTCCCTTTAATGAAGGTTTTGCAAAGTCTGGAAGAAGCCAAGAGCCCCATGTTTTCACCTACATTGAAATTAGAAATGGCAGCCAGTTGAACTTTCACCATAAAAGAGCTGGCACCCTGCTGGAAAAGGTGCGCTAAAAATTCAAGAACCGCTGGCACTGGAGCAGTAAAAGGGTCTAAATCCCTCTGAGAAGCCCAGATCGAAAAATGCTTCCACTTACTACAGTAAATTTTCCTGGTAGATGACTTATGGGCCACCATCAGAATAGATCTAACAGGGGAAGAAAGTCCCAGAGTCCTGGCAATCAGTGGAACTGGAGCAGCCAAGCCATGAGCTTCAGACTGCCCAGGTCTTGAAGGAGGATCCCCTGTGGGTGTGAAATAAGATCTGGAAACAGATCCAAGGAGGAGCTATCAGATGAGACCATACACAGGGAAACCAGATCTGACAAGGCCAGAATAGGGCAATGAGGATGACTCTGCTCCCCAATCAACGAGCCTTCTGTAAAAACTTTGTCATGAGGGGTAATGGAGAATATGCATAAAGAAGACCGGGAGGCCAAGCATGGACCAGAGCATCTCTGGGGGTCTGCCCCTCAGGAGGAATCAGAGCAAAGAACTCACTGCACTTCACACTGGAAGGAGATGCAAAGAGATCACAGCAAGGCCGATCCCACTCGAGGAAGATCTGCTCCGCTACACTAGCATTCAGAGTCCACTCGTAAGGCATCAGGACAGTTCTGCTCAATTTGTCCGCTAGTATGTTGGACCGACCCAGAATGTGCATTGCTATCAGAAAACGGTTGGTGGAGATCACCCATTCCCACACTCTCATGGCCTCTCGACAAAGTGGGTAGGATCTGGTTCCTCCGTTTGTTGATGTACCAGACCACTAACATGTTGTCTGTCTGAATCACAGTAGTTCCCGGAAGAAGAAAGGCATGAAGGGCCTGCAGCACTAATAACACTGCCCTCATCTCCAGAACACTGATATGCAGATTGGTCTCATTCAGGGACCACATGCCTTGGACTTTCCTGGCCGAGCAATGCCCCCCCTAGTCTGGAGGCATCCATGGTCACTGTGGCTTGGGGAAAGGATACGACAAAGGACCATCCCTCTATTATCTCCGGAGAGTGAAGCCAGTAGAGGAGGGACTTCCTGCACGCCTCACTTATGAGAATCAGATGTGTCAATGGCCAATCCAATAAAGACCACTGGACTGTGAATGTCCACTGCAGAACTCACATGTGAAGACGAGCACAAGAAAGAAGAGTGATAGTGGCTGCCATGGATCCTAGGGCTCTTACCACTTCAGCTGGGGGAAAGGGACACCGAAAGATTGTGAGAACGTGAAGATTTAAGCTCCAAACCCTCTCTGGAGTCGGAAAGACTTTGGATTGCAATGTGTCTATTCTTGCCCGTATGTAGTCCAGGACCTAAACCAGATGTTCTTCGTGTTTCACTGTTGCAGTCATTACAATTGGGTTATCCTGCTGGCAGGCTACCCTCAGTCGGCCTGAATTCCAAAGTCAAGGTCTGGCGTCGGTTGCTGTCACCTCTTGCCTGACGTCAGTGCGCCAGGGGTATAAAAGATGCAGCCGATGCAATTTTCTTCAGTCTTTCTTGCCGCGCGGTGCTCGAAGCAAAAGCAGTTCGCAAGTGCCGGTCGGCCGACTCCTGAGATTTTCGTGTTCGAATTTCAGATACGAAGTCTTCACTAAAAACTAAGTACCCCATTGGGGAAACTTTTTTCTTGCTCCAGACCGATGTCAGAAAAAGTTAATAATTGTATTTCTTGTGGGAAGCAAATACCTCATAAGGATTTTCATTCTTACTGTATTCCTTGCCTAGGCCCTGACCACGACATTGCTAATTGTCGGTTTTGTGCTAGATTTAACCAACGCACTATTAAGTGTCGGTACAATTTTGCATTTCACTATTTTGGTAGAAGATTTAACTATATAATGTCGTCGGATAGCCATCCGACTACCAGGATTCACAAGAAACGCAAAGAAAAGGACAGGCATCCGAGGTCCAAAATCAATGATGAGACTTCTTCTAAGCCAGTCGCTGGTTCGCCGGTTCTCAGTGAGGTGCCTTCGCAGCCCCTGACGACCGCTACTTTAGACTTGCAGGCCACTACCAACACCCACGTGGAGTCAAGCAGGCTGGTATTGGACCTTCAGAAACTATTCCCTCAGATGGATCCAGAGCCGCTGAGCAGGCACCAGCTTCTGAGGGTGTTTTCAGACCTACTCAATTATATGTTAAGACGACTTCAGCTTCAAAGGCAAAGACTAAAGCACCTTTAAAGACAAAGAAACAAGTACAACAGCCTCATGGACAGGCCTCCATGCCTAAAATCAGATGCTCAAAGTGGCCGAAGACCTAATTACTTTGATCAGGGATTCCCATCCCCCTCCTGATAAGAGGCCTAGGCAAGAGACAGATTGACTCTTCAGATCAGGTTTCTATTCCATCTGATTCCTCTTCTGATCAGGAATACTCTGTTCCTCCCTATAAGGATTCTGATGCTGAAGAATCTATCCCTTCAGCCTCTCCTCCTGAGGATTATTCTTTTGGGGGAAACTTTACATACCATGAGGGAGCATTTCCACTGGGAGAGCCAAGATTATTCAGAATCTAAGAAAAATCTCAGAGACTTCCTTTTACTACCTCAACACAGGCCCCTAGCTATTCCTCCTGTGTTAGACATTGTAGATGTATTTTCAGAGTCCAGTATGACCCCTGACTCCTTACCTCCATCTCGTGTTAAGCTGGACAGGTACTACAGGGTTCCTGACTCTCATAAATTCCTTTTCAGAAACCCTGGTGCTGACCCAGAAACTATCTCTCAGGGTCACAAAGAGGTCAAGGCTTCCACTGTAAAAAACCCTACTCCCTCTGACAGGGATTCTAGGGCTCTGGACAGATGGGGAAAAAAGATTTACACTTCTGCTACCTTGGCTATAAGGGCTTTAAATTGTCAGTTTCATATGCTCAAATATCAGCAATATATTATGTCACTGCTTAAACAGAAAATATTGATAAATTCTGAATGTGCAGAAAACAAAGAAATGCAGGATTTATTGCATGCAGCTGAACAAGTTGGAAAGTAATGTGGTTTTGATTCTCTGGATGCGTCATGCAGGGCCGCAGTTATGGGTTCTGTCATTAGGAGGCATGCTTGGTTAAAGGAACAAAATCTACCTGATCATGATAAAGCAAAATTATTAGATCCTCCATTACAGCATGTTTTGTTTGGTGTTAAAGCAGAAGAGGTGTTGAAGAAAATGGAGGACAAAGCTAAATCTATGCAAACAGTCAAGGATTTCTTACAGGTACAGCCACCAAGATTTAGCAGACACTGGCCTACAAAGAATTGGTCCTTTCCAGTGTCAGACAGGCCACAAAGGGACAGATACGGATGTCCTAGAGGCAGATCCCAGCCCCAAGGTTTGTACAGGCCTAAACAATGGGGTGCTTCTACCTCCAAAACTGGAGAAGACAAATCACAGCCACACAGGAAACAGTCACAATGACTTCCCCCTGCCTGCGCCAAGCACTTATCTTCTGGCAGCACCCTTAGGGGGAAAACTAGAACTTTTTTCTCAAAATTGGCACATAATAACCCAGGACAAATGGGTCTTAAACATAGAGTCACAAAGCTACAAGTTTCACTTCCATACCCTGCCAACGGCAAACGGCTGGCCAGACCTGCCAAAACATCAGTGGGCAGAGGCACAAAAACAAGTCTCATCCCTCATGGACATGAGGGCTATTCAACAAGTACCAGAGCAAGAGCAGGGACAAGGATTCTATTCCAGACTGTTCTTGGTACCCAGAAAGGACAAAGCCTGGAGACCAATACTGGACCTATCTATCTATTCTAAACACATATCTGGATATTCCAAAATTCAAAATGTTGACTCTACAGCAGCTTCTGCCCATGTTGGACAAGAAGGCTTGGCTTGTGACTTTAGATTTAAAAGAGGCGTACCTGCATGTCTCAATCAGACAAACATGCAGACGATACCTCAGATTCAAAGCTGGCTCAATGCATTACCAATTCTCTGCACTGCACTTTGGCTTATCTACTGTATCCAGGGGGGTCTTCACAAAGTGTGTGGCACCAGTAATTGCATACTGCAGACAAAGAGGAATACAAATATATCCTTACTTGGACGACTGCCTCATTCAAGCAGAGAACAAGGACATTCTACTACAGCATCTGACGTTTGTAAAGAGATTACTACCATGCCTAGGGTACACAGTCAAACAGAAATCAAAACTAGTACCCTCTCAAGAGATAATATTCCTGGGTGCAAGCTTAAATACAACTGCCCAGATGGCTTATCTCACGCCAGACAATCAAAGGCAACTGACTACCTATTTCAAACTTTTGGCAACAAAGGCCCAGTTATCTGCAAGAAAAATTCTGCAGGCTTTGGGCTTCATGGCATCCTGCATTCTACTAATTCCATATGCAAGACTGCATATGAGGAAACTTCAATGGTACCTAAAAAGTGTTTGGACTCAACATTGCCACAGCCTGGAAACAATAGTTACTCTCATTCCTTGCCTGCAACAGGAGTTTTGATGGGTGAAGGCCTGTCACCAGAACAAGGGACAGCCATTCACTCTACCCCCAGCCACACAGACATTAACAATGGATGCATCGGATTATGCCTGGGGAGCCCACATGGCAGGAAGATGTATTCAAGGCACATGGTCCGCAAACCAAATGCATCTACATATCAATCAAAAAGAGATGCTAGCTGTTCAAAATGCCTACTTCATCCAGGACAACTACTGATAAAGACAGACAATGCCATGGTCATGTGGTATACAATCAGGGAGGCACTCATTCTTACCCCCTTTGCAAACTAGCCATGACTTTGTGGGACACAGCATTGACTTACCAAGTACATCTGCAGGCACAATTCCTGCCAGGAAAAATAAATACTCTCGCAGATGAACTAAGCAGAAATCTCATGGATCCCCACGAGTGGAAATTGGATCCACAAGTCTTCAACATGGCAACAAGGAAATGGGGATGCCCGGACATAGATCTGTTTGCCTCACCTCACAACTGCCAACTAAAGAGATTCTGCACAAGGACTTATCACAGACAAGCATGGAAAGTGGATGCCCTATCTTTCAGCTGGAAAAACTTAACAGTATATGCCTTTCCTCCTCTGCCTCTCCTCCCCAAGGTACTCCTAAAGGTCAGACAGGAGAAGCCAAAAATGATACTGATTGCCCCAGACTGGCCATGCCAGTACTGGTATCCAATCCTAAGGAACTTGTCTCAATGCCCAGCCTGGACATTACCTCAAGTGCCTCATCTACTATCCCAGCAGAACGATCAGATCCTGCACAGCCAAATCAAGACCTTAAATAGGGCAGCATGGTGGATAACGTAGTCATACAAAATGCACCTCTCACTAAAGCGGTGATGGATGTCATTTTGGAGGCCAGGAGGCCTAGTACTAGAAAATCCTATGCTGAAAAATGGAAGAGATTCTGTGCTTGGAACCAGGCAGAAGGAATTGACACAGCTGTACCAAATATTCCTCAGATTTTGCAATACTTGACTGAGATGCTGGACAAAGGCCTATCCTTTTCATCTATAAAAATTCATGCCTCTGCCATTTCAGCTCATTACAATACAGAGCCACCAATCTTTTCTCATCCTTTATTAAGGCAGTACCTCAGAGGGGCCAAAAATTTAAGGCCTCCAAGGAGATCACCAATACCTGCATGGGACGTCAATTATGTCTTGGAAAAACTCACCCTGCCTCCTTTTGAGCCAGCCGCTACAACTGATATAAATTTTTTATCTTGGAAAACAGCTCTGCTCCTAGCAATAACTTCTGCAAGACGAGTCTCAGAGCTACAGGCACTCGTGGCTGTGGAACCTTTTATCATTTTTTATCTAGACAGGGTTTCTCTGAGAACAAACCCGACATTTATGCCTAAGGTAGTGTCCAGTGTGGCCCTTAACCAAACTATTCATCTGCCTACCTTTTATCCAAACCCACAGAATAAGGGAGAGAGAATTCTGCATTCTTTGGACATACACAGACAGCTACGTTTCTATTTGAACAGAACCAAAGCTTTCAGAAAGACAGAGCAACTACTAGTGGCATATGCTGCAGGATCACAAGGAAAGGCTATCTCAAAGCAGACTATTTCAAAGTAGATAGGCCACTGCATTTATTTCTGCTATTCACAACATGGCAAGCCTGTGCCTAAGGGCATTAGGCCACATTCAATCAGAGCAGCAGCCACTTCAGCAGCTTTCCTCAGGGGAGTGCCAACCAAAGACCTTTTAGAGGCTGCTACTTGTAGTTCAATGCACACCTTCACAAAGCACTATCACTTACCACTCTACTCTAAATCCAGGGTAGGCTTTGCCACTGCAGTTCTGCAGGACCTAATAGCTGCTCCTAATGCTATTTAGCTCCAGCCTCCCAACCTTAGCTTTGGGATTCAACCCAATTGTAATGACTGCAACAGTGAAACACGAAGAACATAGTACAGTTCTGTACACTTACCATAAATGGTAGATGTTCAAGTGTATTCACTTTTGCAGTCCAGGTTACCCACCCGCCATCCCCCATTTCTTTGATGGAACTTATCTGTACTTCTCTATTCTATACAACCTATGTGGTGTATTTGCTTGTAGATGAAGGCAAAATATATACTTTGGTGCATGCATGTTTTATTGACATATTTTTAGCCTACCCTTTTGGGGGAACCTGACATCTGGGGCAAGAAAAACTGAAGAAAATGGCGTCGGATGCATCTTTTATACCACTGGCGCACTGACTTCAGAGAAGAGGTGACAGCAACCAACGCTGGACCTAGACTTTGGAATTCAGGACGACTGAGGGTAGCCTGCCAGCAGGATAACCCAATTGTAATGACTGCAACAGTGAATACACTCGAACATCTACATTTATGGTAAGTTTACACAACTGTACTTTCTAGAGAGGACTTGGCTAAATTTAAAGTGATGCCCGTCTGACAACTTCCAGAAATAATCCCTGGCTTGACAGAGTGGATGCCTGGTGGGAGCGGCAAGGAGCCAATCTTCCAGGTACGGATAGACCTGTATGCCCTGAAGCCTCAGGTGAGCCGCTACTGTTGCCATGACCTTAGTGAACACCCTGGGGTCTGTGGTGAGACTGAAGGGTAGGGTCCAGAACTGGTAGTGATCGGCCCCTAGCCGAAAGTGGAGAAACCTCCTGGAGCATCTGTATATTGTAGTACGCATCCTGGAGGTCTATAAGCAGACATCCAGTCATTTTCCTGCAGATAAGGCAGGATGGATTGTAAAGTTATCATCCGGAACGTTTCTTTGACCACTGACAGGTACAGAGTGGAAAGGTCGAGAATCAGCCAGGAGTCCCCCTTCTTTTATGGCACCAAAAAGAACCTGGAATAGATGCCTGATCCAGACTGATCTGGGGGTACAGGCTGGATGGCCTGTTTGCTTAGCAGCATTTCTACTTCTATCGCTGCTGCCTCCCTTTGCGTGGGTGGGATGTCCAGGAAGTGCTTTGGGGGAGAGGGATGTGTCACAAAAGGAATTGTGTAACCTCAGGATTTTATTTGGAGCACCCAATGGTCTGTTGACACAGACTCACATGTCATCAGGTGCATTGAAAAATGGCCCCCAACTGCCAGCAGAGCAGTCGGGCAACCCCTCAGTGCTGCTGTATGGGTCTGTCCTAGAATGGTTCTCAAGAACAAAAGTTCTTCAGACCCCCCTGCCTCTGGGCCGGCATTTGTCTTGTCCTCGAGTGTACCGGGAATACTGAGACTTCCAGAACCACATCTTCTTTTTCCCCACTGATTCCTGGAGAAGGATCTTTGTGGGTTAGAGAAGCGGATCCTGATGGCAGACGGTGTCTTCCCATCCTTCTCACTCTGGACTACTGTGTCATGAACTGTCTTCCCAAACAAGGAAGAGCCGTTATAGGGAGCATTTGCAAAAGACACCTTGAAGGGTGCCACAAAATTACATAGCCCGAGCCAGGCGTGTTGCCTCATGGCAACGCCGGACCCGGCCGCCCGTGCCGCTCCTTCAGTGGCATGAGAAAGGAGTTGCATGGATGTATCGGTAACCACTTTCAGAGTGGCCATTCGCATAGCGAATGTACATTTATCCTCTGGTGACATGGACTTCAGGGGAGACACAGTGTACTCTTTGATCAGGTCACACTGCAGTCTGGTAACATGGACCATATAATTCAGCGCCCATATACAAAATGTGGCTGAAGCATAAGTCCACTTTCCCAGACGGCCCATCGTCCTGGACACTCGGTTTGGGGGGTGGACCATGGAACTCTCCTGAGTCAGTTCCTTCTTCATGGCGGCCGCTGCCACCATGTCATCCACTGAGGACCCCCTTGCTCCAGCTCGGTCTATCTACCAGGGGGCTCAAGATTTTATCTGAACATTTTGGAATTGGCTCCATGGTGTCCAGCTCTTTCCATGCCCTGGTGGTAATGAGGTCCACTAGGGGGTCCGCGGCGGTGGCACCCAAGAAGTAGATGGGCCCATGTTGAATGCCTCCAGAAACACCGACTCATCCGAGGAAGGCTTGGGGGCAGACCAAACCCCCCCCCACTGGTGCAGGATCTCCATGTTGTCTCCAAAGGAGACATCCTCTGGGGCTGATCTGGGGGAGCCTTCCCCTTCCTCCAAGTCAGTATCCTCCGTGAGGGACCTGGGGGAGTCCAGGTGCCTCCTCTTGTACTTGCTTTTGTGAGAAACCTCTTCAGCAGGGCTTTCTGGAGAGGACTCACAAACAGCTTGTGGTTCCTCAAGGGGAACAGTCCGAGGCATGTCGAGCACGGGCTCTCCCTGAATGGGCAGAATGGCAGAAGGAACACCCAGAAGAGAGGGGGTTGGGGGATTCCGAGTAAATGGTCAGGGGCCTCGATCCATGTGAGAAAACCCTCTCCACCACGTCGAATGCGAAGGGGGAGCAAGCCTCCCCCAGAAGAGAGGACGCTCTCGCCGGCTCCAACATAGGGATCGGAGCCAAGTATCCGAGGGGTAGGCCATGACCCGACAAGGTCAGAGCCAACGGAGAAACCCAACCCCTCGGATCCAATGCCCAGGCTATGGCTCAGAGAGCTCGGATCCGGCTCAGTTGGACCCGACATGCTCAAGGTGACTGCCGGCATCTAAGTAGATGGTACCATCGGCACCGGCCCCCGACTCCAGAACCTCTTGGATCCTGGGACAGATCGGAGAAGATGCAATCGGGGCAAACAAAGGTAGTGAGCTACCCCCTCCAGAGGGAGAAGCTACCAGCAAGACCCCCATCTGCAACTGGGTGCGAATGAACCTTCATATTATCCTGTCCATATCCGCTTCTGATAAGCTTCTGGTAGACCTTGAAGAGGCCACTGACTCCAGCTGGGAAGGGCGGTGTACAGAGGTCCTAGACGGAGGCTGAACCTCCTCCGGCTCCAGGGAAAACCTCGGAGAATGGAGCTGAAGGGAAGTCAGCCTGGAAGAAGTGGGTATATTGGGAAGAGGACCTGCCAGATCAGAGTGTTCTGGGGATCTCTTCCTTCCCTTTTCTCTCTTTCTGTTGGTCTTTCCTAGACTCCCTTTCCCCAGGTCTATGGTCAGGATGGTGAATCCTGGCCTTGGGAGGGAGAGGAGGACACAATGGTAGAGGTAGAAGCGGCCACAGCTGTGACTTTACAAACAGATGAGGAGGTGGCCACCTCCGTGGAAGGGAGAAGCCTCTTTGAAATCAGTTTGGCCCTGCGGTCTTTCAGGGCTGTGGGGTTAAACCCCATGCAAATGGAGCAGTCAGAGGACAAGTGGGTTGCCCCCAAATGCACAACACACAGAGTGTGGCCATCTGCCGGCGACAACTTATGGCCACACACTGTGCATTTGCTAAAGATCAGCTTCTGCTGATCAGGCATTATCCAGCCAAATAGGTACAAGGTACCAAAGGCAGATACCCAACCCCAACATTCACACACACACACACACACACTCTCAAACATGAGGCGGGAAGGGAAAGGTCTGCACTAACTATACTACCCAAAAGAAGTCTACTTTTACTTTTCTCACCTAACAAAGAATGCGAAGGGGAGGTAAGGAAAAAGGGAATCCAGAATAAATCCAAAAAACACTACACACACCAAAAAATGCCCTGAAACTGTCCTACCAGCCTGGAGCTCAAGGGATCACGTTGTAGGTGAAGCCATGGCAAATGAGATCTGGGGGAAGGAAGGAGGTGCAGTGGTATTATGGGTAAGGGGAGGAGCTCGGAGCTCGGATCTGATGCTGGTGAAACTGCCTTCTCAAATCCGAAACCCACAGGTTGATGACCCAGTTAAGTTAACTACTTCAGATGGAACTAGTTTAGGGGTGTAGGGAGGTGAGAGAGACCCCAGTGGGAGTTAGAGAACTCGAAGCAGGAAAGTATTACAGGCTAACCTAGTGTGGACTGGTAGACATCTAAAGAGTGCCATAGTGGGGAAATCTGGTAAATAAAAAAGTTATGGCTTGTAATAAATATACCTAATAACCAGAATACTTATGTAGGGAATATTAATGAGAACATTAGCAGGGCTGAGTAATTTTTAATCCTGGCTATTGAGCAAGGATAAAATAAAAAATTCTAAAGTAGTGTTTGGAGAGAGCCTGCATGTCAGGAAAAGCAGTACAAATCTACAGTGATAAATCCATGCACATGTTGAGAAGTGTTAAGGAACATTACAAGACAGTGAAAAATATTTAGAAGGGACAACACCTTAAAGTGGACGGGTAAATAACTGACTCTAAAAAAACTCTATGCTGCAAATTCTTGTTAATCAAATTATGTAAAGTAAAGGCAATGAGTGACATGAAAATAAGGAGTTACAAGTAAGATGAAAATGATCAAGAAATAAAGGAATAAAGACAACGTTTTTTTACACAAGATATACCAATGTAAAACCAATTTGTGTATCAATTTAAGCATACCTTTATCAGTGTCCTGGGCTTCTTTAGCCATAGTTGGAGTGGTTCAGAGTCCTGAGGTTTAACAACAGTATAATGGATTCAGCCGTGTTAAGACCAGGGGGTTTCCTGGCCATTAGTTCAATCTGCCAGAAAAGTTCCTTTTTCTTGAGCTGAAAATTACAGCCCCTGTAAGTGGTTGTTTTTCTAGGTGCTCCAGTATATGAAAGCAGAAGATGCTATGGCCCAATTTTATGGTGGTGTGCACTGCCAGGGGGTTCATCTTATTGAGGTGTTTCAGAGCGAAAAGATGTTTGGCCACCCTGGTTTTAAGGAGATTGATGGTCTTCCCCATGTAAAATGCATCGTATTTTGTGCATTGAGCTCTAAATGACTCCTTCCTTGGTGCAGCTGCCTTGCTGGGTATATCTTTTTGTTGTTCGGGCAGAAGTGGTGTTTGTTGCTCATAAAGCGGCAGTAATGGCAAGGGGGTTGCTGCAAGGATAGGTGCCTGTCTGGGGTTCTTTTTAGGTAGTCCCTGATATTTGGTGCCTCTTTTAATGGTGAATCTAGGAGTGTCTGAAAAAAATGTGTCCAAATAACCTGTTACTCTTGATTATCGGCCAGTTGCTTTTGATGGTTTGTATTTCCCTATGATCCATAGAAAACTGAAGTATGCAGTTTAGTTTAAATCCATCATTGCTTGTTCTGTGATTCCTGGTGGACCTTGGATGCATTGCTTTTCCTGTTGTCCACAATGGGGTCCAGTAGTTGATGAAGCAGGTGTTGGGAGTGTCACCTGGTGAGGAAATCTCTTTCCAGTTGCTGTATGTGGTGAAGAAATTGTTGAGATCCTTTGTAACTCGAGCTACTTGTAAACCTTGTGATTTTATGACATTTTTCTTGAGCTGGAATGGGTGCATGCTTTAAGCGAGCAGGAGGAAATTAACCCTGGTAGGTTTGCTGTACAGGTGATGGATTTGTTGACCGAGTCATTGCTCAAAAGGAGGTCCAGGAATTCCGCACTTTTTTAACTAATTTTAGATGAACATTTCAGAAAACTGGTTGACGAATTGATGCAGTTGAAGAATTCTCCTATCCTCTCAGTGCTACCATTCCACACCAGAAAACTGTCATCAGTGAAACTATAGTAGCATGCCATATCACTGAAGAAAGGGGAGTTGTATATGAAGTCTGACTCCCATTTTCTTAGTGCCGTATTCACCAGACTGGGAGCCATAGCTGCCCGCATACCTGTGGTCTGTCTGTAAATGTCTTTATTGAATCTAAAGAAGTTGATCTTTAGGTCAAGTGAGAGAAGCTTACTGTATTTTTCGGTTTCCCCTGGTAATGCTGCAAAGTCCACAATGTAAGCTTCGATCATGGCTGAGATACAATAATCATGAGGGAGGACTGAATAAGGGGATTCTGTGTCTATAGTTACTAGAAGAGAGTCCTCGTTTAGGGGGATTTCCTTGATCTTGTTGAGAAAGTCTATAGAATCTAGGATAAATGATAGACTATTCTCAGCCAGTGGTTTCAGAGTGAAGTCTAAGTATATCGCCACTGGTTCGGTAATTGAGCCACAACTCGCTATAACTGGTCTGTAAGGGGAGAGTTCAGCAGGTCTTTGTGTGGGTTAGGAATCCAAACAAAAGAGGCATTTTTGGGGAGCTTACTTTTGGGAATTCATTGACATTCTCGCTGATGAGCCCTTCATTGCATAGATCATTTAATGTTGTGTTAAGTTCATTGTAGGCTGATTTGGCAAGGTCAATATTGTTGGGTTCGCAGTAATGCTGGTTTTGCAACATGGCTCTGATCTTGTTGTTGTAGCCTTCATCACCCTCCTACTACTGTCCTGACTTAAATTTTTGAGAGCTTCCATTTCAGGTTTTGTGACATTGAAAAGCTTCTTTTTGGTGTTTTTTTGAGAAGGTTTCTTAAGTCAGTTTCGTATTTGACTTGGTTAGGTTGGGGAGGGGCAGAAGTTACTTGGTTTTCCCCAGCTGGTTTCTCTCAGAGCATGGGTGTCTATGCTTCTATTGCCTTTCCATTTTGGCAGAAAAACAGCTTGAGTTGCAGCTTCCTAATGAAGAGTCTGAGGTCCACGATAGTTTGGCACTTCTTGTGGGGATGAACGTGAGCCCCCCTCTGTAAAACCTTCAGTTCTGTTTATGTTAGTGATTTTGTGGAGTGGTTTCACACTTCAGGGGCAGTGCAGTGGTTTTGTGGATTGGTTTCACACGTCAGGGGGCTGTGTTATTGCTGCAAGCTCTTACATTCAAAAAACAGCACATAAAACACAGCAAATGGAAAAAAGAAGTTATATACTTACCATAACGTTCCATGTGAGTTGTTCCTCTTGCCCTCATTCTTACTGATGGGTTCGGAGCCAATCCCTGGGTTCCAAGTCGGTCAAATTGCAAAGGTCAAGGTCTCCAAACAGCTCGAGGCTGAAACCCTATCCCATGATGCACCTCTACTTCCCTCAGATCGGTTGCTGCCAATTAGTAACATACTCAATGAAAAACACCATACTCATATTTCTAGTAACCGGTGAAAGGAGAAACTCCTGAGAAAAGACCAAAACAGGTTGAAAAAGTCAGCTCTAGAAATTCCAGACATTGGTTGGGGGTAGGAGGGTGGGTTGTAAGAATGAAGGCGAGAGGAACAACTCACATGGAAGGTTATGATAAGTACATAACTTCTTTATGCGAAGTTGTTCAATCTCGCCTTCATTCTTACTGATGGGTAACATCCCCAGCACTACAATCTCAGGTGGCTTATGGGAGTACATGTCTAAGGACAGCAGAACCAAAGGAAGCTCTGTCTCTAGAGGTCTTACTTACTTTGTAATGAGTAATGAAGATATGTGGCTTTGACCATGTGGCTGCCGCACAAATAGAATCTATTGGTAGCTTGGCCAAAAAGGCTGTAGAAGTAGCTACAGCTCTAGTTGAGTGAGCTTTAACTTTGTTTTCTAAGGGAATATGTGCAGAAGTATGAATAAAAGATATGCATTCCAAAAGCCACTTAGGGTAAGTTTGGAAACTGTGGCATCCTTCTTGGCATCTGAAAATGACACAAACAGCTGGTCAGATTGTCTATGGTCTTTTGTCCTGTCTAAATAGAAACAAAGTTGTCTGTGAACATCAAGCTTGTGAAGCGTATACTCCAATTGATTAGTATGGTTAGGAAAGAAAACTGGCAATTCAATGGTTTGATTAAGGTTGAATTCTGAGCAAACCTTTGGTAGGAAAGAAGGATTTGTTTTGAGGGAAACTCTGATGCCTTACCGATAGGGCCTGTAATTCTGAAACTGCGCACAAAGGTGATAGCCACTAGGAAAATAGTTTTCCACTAAAAGAATTTCAATTCACAGGAAGAAGCCGGTTCAAATAGAGGAAGAATAATCTTTGACAGAACAAGATTTAGATTCCATGGAGTAGTGGGGGACCTGACAGGAGGCCTCAAATGTATTGCATCCTTTAGAAAGGCCTTCTCCATTGTAGGAGACATGACATTGTCCCCTAGTTCACCAATATGAAAATTTGATATAGCAGCCAGTTGAACTTGAATAGTTGCTGCTGCGGCCTCTTCATTAAATAGTTTGGTCAAGAATTCCAATACATCCGATATAGAAGCCAGGAACAGATCAATGTTGTTCTGCTGAGCCCAGATTGAAAATCTCCTCCATTTGCTAAGGTAAAGTTTTCTAGTTGAGGATTTATGGGAAAGACGATAGTATATGTTGAGCTTCTGCTAATTTTGAAACCTGGCTATTTTTGGAATTGGAGCAGCCACACTGTCAGTTTGATGGACTGTAGAGAAGGGTGAAGAGCTCCTGATTGAGTCAGAAGGTAAGGCACTGGGTCCAGGATCCAGGGCTCCTCCAAAAGATAAGGCTTTAGGAAGGGGAACCAAATCTGACAAGGCCAAAAAGGGGCTATTAAGATAATTGTCCTTCCAAGGGCACTGGCTTTCTGTAAAACTTTGGGAATTAGCTGGAAAGCATAAAGAATACCCAGGGGCCAATCGTGTATGAGTGCATCCCTCGGGGACACCCCCACTGGAGGGATTAGGGCAAAGTAGTTGCTGCATTTGGTGTTTGTGGGAGTTGCAAAGAGATTGCAGTAAGGCTGGCCCCATCTGCGGAAGAGCATTTCCGCAACTTCATTCTTGAGGGACCACTCGTGTGGCAACAGAATTGCTCTGCTTAGTTTGTCTGCTATCACATTGGATTTCCTCGGGATGTGCGTTGCTATCAGAAAGCACTGAGTGGACACTGCCATACTCTGAGGGCTTCTTGACATAGGGGATAAGATCTGGTCCCTTCTAGTTTGTTTATATACCAGACTACTGACATGTTGTCTGACTGAATTGCAATGGTCCCCAGAGGGGGGAGAGTCTTGAAAGGACTGCAATGCTAAGAGTACTGATCTCATCTCTAGGATGTTGATATGCAAGTGAGCCTCATGTTCTTGCCATATACCTTGGGCTGTCTGTTCCTGATGATGCCCCCCACCCGATCAGGGAGGCGTCCGTGGTCACAGTTGCAACTGGAGTCGGGAGAACAAAGGGATGTCCCATGGTTACAGATTTGGACATCAGCCACCACCGAAGGTACCTTTTGCATGAATCGGTTATCCGAACCAAGTGATCCATAGGTAATTCTTGAAAGGTCCACTGTGTGAATAGTAGCCTTTGAGGAATGCGCATGTGCGACCTCGCCAGAGGTATTGCAATAATAGCTGCTGCCATGGTGCCCAACAGTCCGAGAATCGCCGATGCTGGTGCTCTGTTCTTTGAGAGAATGTCCAGAATCTGTTGTCGAAGGATAAGCATTCTTTCCAAAGGAAGTTTTAGAGACATGTTGATGGTGTTTAAGTCTGCTTCTATAAAGACAGTATGCTGCAACGGCAATAATGCAGACTTTTCTGAATTTACTGTTGTCTGCAGTTGAGAGCAGAGTTCTAAGGTAAATTCCCTTGCCTGAATGAGATGATGCCTGGTGGGTGCAGTGAGGAGCCAGTCGTCTAAATACAGAAACATCCGGATTTCTTGATGCCACAAGTGAGCCATAACCACTGCCGTACATTTAACACTCTGGGGGCTGTAGTGAGACCAAAGGGCAGGGCTCGAAACTGGTAATGACTGCCCCCCAGCCAAAAGTGCAGATGATCCTTGGATGGTCTGGCCATCTTTATATGGTAGTACACATCCTGGAGATCTATTGAGCACATCCAATTGTCTTTCCCTAAGAACAGGAGTATTGATTGAAGTGTGACCATCCAGTACTTTGTCTTTTCTACAGATTTGTTGAGTCTGCTGAGTTCTGATATTGGTCTCCAGTCCCCTGTTTTCTTTGGCACTAAAAAGAATCTCGAGTAAGTTCCAGATCCTTTCTGGTCTGCCGGGACTGACTGAATGACTTTTTTTTTTTTTTCTATCAACTTTTGAATCTCTACTGTTGCTACATCCTTAAGACTGAGTGGAATGTCTGGGATCTTTCTTAAAGGTTTTGGGTATGAGTGAAAGGGGATAATATAACCTCTGGATATTATACTTTGTACCCAGCTGTCTTTTGTGATTTTGAGCCAGGCAGCTAGATACAAAGATAAATGTCCCCTGACTACCTCCAGAGGCGGACCTCCTTTCAGGAGCGCTGATAGGACTTCCCAAGGAACTGATCCTTGTCACCCTGGTTCTGTGGACCCCCTCTGCCATGTGGGTGGCATCTTCCATTATTGCCCCCTCCTCTGCCCCTGGAGGGGGTTTCACCTTGTGTGTCCGAAAAGGCTCCTTTGGTTTTGCGGAACATTTTCCCACCCCATTGGCCTTTGGGGTAAGGTCTAGTAGGTGTGGAAAAATGGACACCTACGGCAGCTAGAGTCTTTCCATCTTGTTCGCATCTGGTGACGGTCTTTTTAACTTTAGGTCCAAAAAGTGACGAACCATCAAATGGGGCATTCACAAAGGATGACTTGAAAGATTCCACAAAAGAACAGAAGTGCATCCAGGAATGTCTCCGAAGAGCTGTTCCTGTACCCGCTGCACTACTCGTCCCTTCAGCTGCATAAGATACAAGGCGCATGGAAGAGTTGATGATGGAATTAAGAGTAGCAAGCTGAGATGTTCCATTGTCTGCCACTGTATCAGCTACTGCACCCTGAAGAGTATCTTTCAGGAGATCTCTTTGAAGCCTGGTAAAGTGAGTTAGATAGTTCAACGATCGAAGAGCAAATGTTGTAGAACTGAACATGCGCTTGCCAAATCTGTCCATTATCTTAGACTCTCTATTAGGAGGATGGACAGACGTAGAGGTCTCTGATGTCTTTTTCTTGGTGGCTGCCGCAACCACCATGGCATCAACAGGAATAGGTTTGGACAAAAAGGTCTTGTCATAAGGTGCAGAAATATATTTTTTTGGTCTAGGGACAGGTTCCATGGTATCTGGTGACTCCCATGCCCTTCGAGATAAAAGCTCCATCAACTCATTGAAGGGCGGAGACACCCAAGAGGGGGTGGTTCGAGACCCAAAAGCTTTCAGATGCATCAATTCATCATTGGAAGGGTTGATGGGCTGCCAGTCACCCCTCTGCTTCAGGATCTCTAGGATATCCCCGAAAGATATATCCTCAGAGGGGGACCCTTCCGACTCCTCCAAATCGGTGTCGGACATGACAGATTCCTGTGGGTAATCTACATGTTTACTCTTACATGTCCTCTTCCTTGGGACCTCCTCAGTGGGAGCTTTTGGGGAGGTCTCGGAAGAGCAGGGTTCCCCCAAGGGGGCTTCTTGAGGCTCCGGGTCCCTACGTTTAAGATGGATTTGTGGTGACGGAGAAGATTCCAGGGCTTTAAGGGAGGTTGTCTGCTCAGAAGTTGTGACTGGCCGGGGGAACAAGACCCTCCTCATGGCATCAAAGGCACCACTCCGATGCGAGGAAGCCCCAGGGTCCGAAGACATCGAGGACTCCTCCCGCACCAAAGCTGCTGGCTCTGATCCAGAGGTGGGAGCTGAGCTTATCCACACCAAAGCCCCAAGGGGAAGAGTCAGAACCAAAACATCGGTTCGACTCCCCTCCCCGGAATCGACGGGCAATTGTCGGCTCCCAGAGTCTGCAGCTGGGGCCAAAGACATCAGAGTTGGGGCCTAGAGGCCAAGCATGGGTGTTAGTGCTAATGGCTCCACAATCAACTGATCAGCTCCCTCCGGCTCCGAAGGCTCGAGTCGGAGGAGGAAAGTACAGTGTACACTTACCATAGATGTAGATGTTCGAGTGTATTCAGTGTTGCAGTTATTACATTTGGGTAATCTGCTTGCAGGTTGCCCTCAGTCGGCCTGATTAACAAAGTCTTGGGTCCTGTGTCAGTTGCTGTCCCTTCTTCCATGAAGTCAAGTCATCAGGGGTATAAAACATGCATCTGATGCAATTACATCAGTTTTTCTTGCCCCAGATGTCAGGTGCCCCCCTAATGGGGAGCAAATAAACATAAGAACACAAAGGTATACCTCCAACAAAAAGCAAATACACGAAAAAGGCTTTTAAGCATAGTAAAGGAAAGTAGAGGTATAGCCAGAAGAAGTTAGGGGGCTGGAGGGAGGGTAACCAGGATTGCAACAGTGAATACACTCGAACATCTACATTTATGGTAAGTGTACACAACTGTACTATGTTCTTCGTGCTTCACTGTTGCAGTCATTACATTTGGGTAGATTCCCAAAGCTATGGTTGGGAGGAAGAGTTTACATACCATTAGGTCCAGCTATAAGTCCCTGCAAGATAGCAGTGGCAAAGCCAGCTCTGGATTTAGAGAAAATTGGCAAATGATAATGCTTGGTGAAAGTATGTACAGAACTCCAGGTAGCAGCTTCTAGGATGTCCCTGGTAGGAACACCTCTGAGAAAGGCTTCAGAAGTAGATGCAGCCCTGGTGGAGTGAGATCTGATCCCCTGGGGAATAGGTTTTCCATGATGCTTATAGCAGAAATGAATGCAATGGCTTATCCATTTAGAAATTATTTGTTTTGAAATAGCTTTCCCCTCTGCCCCTGCAGCAAATGCTACCAGCAGTTGTTCAGATTTCCTTCGAGGTATAGTTCTGTCCAAGTAGAATAAGTTGTTTGTGAACATCCATGGAATGCATAATCCATTCCCCTTTGTTCTGTGGATTGGGAAAGAAGGTTGGCAAATGACTGGACTGATTAAGAGCTACACTGGATGCCACCTTGGGCATGAAGGATGGATTGGTCCTGAGTGACACCCTGTCTGTATGAAAGATGATGAAAGGCTCCACTGCCATAAGGGGCTGCAATTCAGCTATCCTTCTAGGTGAAGAGATTGCTAAAAGGAAAGCTGTTTTCCAAGAAAGAAATTTTAAGTATTCAGTAGCAGCTGGCACGAAAGAAGGTAGAGTGAGCTTCTCCAATACAAAGTTAAGGTCCCAGGCAGGGGTTGGAGCTCTGCTGGGGGTGTCAAATTTTTGGCCCCTCTGAGGTACTGCTTGAGCAGAGGATGAGAGAAAAGGGGAGGTTCTGTGTTATAATGTGCTGAAATGTGAATTTTAATGGAGGAAAAAGACAAGCCCTTATGAAGCATCTCAGTTAAGTATTGCAAAATCTGAGGTAAATTGGGCTCTGCTGTGCTCAACCCTTGAGATTGGTTCCAGGCATAGAATCTTTCCTTTTTTCAGCATAAGATTTTCTAGTACTAGGCTTCCTCGACTCTAAGATGACATCCATCACAGGTTTTCTGAGAGATGATAAGGGTGAGTTTAAGTAATTAGCCAGGCTGCAAGGTTCAATGTTGGAAGCTGAGGGTGCAGGATCTGGTTCTCCTGCTGAGACAGCAGGGAAGGGGTCTGAGGCAGGTGCCATGGAGATAACTTATAGGTTCATAGATTAGTACTAAGCTAACTGCTCTTGCGAGCCATTTTAAGCCTAGCCAATTACCCCTTGTGAGATTCAAACCCTGCACCTTGTGTTTGCAAGGCAAACACCTTAACCATTAGACCACCCTCCCAACCCCCACTCTGATACACTGCGCAGGAGGTGTACCAGTGTTGATGCTGCCAGTCTGGAGCAATCAAAATCATCCTTGGTTTGTCCTGTTTGACTTTTAGAAGAACTTTGGAGAGCAGAGGCAGTGGGGGGAATGCGTAGACTGATAGGTTTTTCCAGCTGAAGGACCAAGCATCCACTTTCCAGGCTTGGTTGTGGGGAGTTCTTGTGCAAAACTTGTCCAATTGGTAATTCTGGGAGGAAGCAAATATGTCTATGTCTGGGCTCCCCCATTCACTTGTCAACATGTTGAAAATCCTTGGTTCCAGTTTCCACTCGTGTGGGTCCATGAGATTTCTGCTTAGTCCATCTGCCAGTATATTTAATTTTCCTGGCAGGAATTGAGCTTGTAGGTGCACTTGGTAGCTCAAGGCTGTGTTCCACAATGCCATGGCTGGTCTGCAGAGGGGGTAAGGAATGTGTACCCCCCTGCTTGTTTGTGTACCACATGACCGTGGTGTTGTCCGTCTTTACCATTAGTTGTCCTGGAAGAATGTAGTCCTTGAAGGCTGTCAGAGCATTCTGTACAGCTAACATTTCTTTTTGATTGATATGTAGGTGCATTTGACTTGGGTTCCATTTGCCCTGAATGCACTTCTCTGCCAGGTGAGCCCCCCATGCATAGTCTGATGCATCTGTTGTTAGGGTTTGGGCGGCAGGGGGGTAGTGTGAATGGTAGTCCCTTGTTTTGGTGGCAGACCTCTGCCCACCAGAGGAACTCTAGGTGTAGGCAAGGTGTGATAGGAGTCATTGTTTCTAGGCTGTGAGAATGTTGACTCCATAGGCTTTTTAGATACCACAGTAGTTTCCTCATATGCAGTCTTGCATATGAAATTAGAAGAATGCAGGAGGCCATGAGCCCCAAGGCTTGCAGTATTTGTCTTGCAGATAGCAGGGTTTTGTGGCCACTTGTTTGAAATAGGTTATCAAATGAATTTGCTTTTCTGGTGTGAGGTAAGCTTTCTGGGAAGTTGTATTCAAGCTTGCTCCCAGGAATGTAATTTGTTGACTAGAGTACAAGTTGTGATTTCTTTTTGTTTATGGTGTACCCCAGACATGTTAGAACCCTTTTTACAAATGCCAGAGGATTCAAAATTATGCTTTGGCTTTCTGCCTGGTGTGGGTATATTTGAATACTTCTTTGCCTGCAAAATGCAATAACTGGAGCCAGGCACTTTGTGAATACCCTGGCCGCAGTAGACAAGCCCAAAGGGCAGTGCAGAGAACTGATAATGCATGTAGCCTGCTTTGAAGCGTAGGTATCTTTTGCAAGATTCCCTGATTGGGATGTACAGGTATGCTTCTTTTAAATCTAGTGTTGCCAACCAGACATCTTTGCCTAGCATAAGAAGTAATTGGTGAAGCATCAGCATCTTGAATTTTGGAATCTCTAGAAAGGTGTTTAGACAGGTCCAGGATTGGATGCCATGATTTGTCTTTTCTATGTAGCAGGAAAAGTCTGGAGTAGAAACCTTGTCCCTTTTCCTCTTCTGGTACCAGTTGAATAGCCCCCGTGCTTATGAGAGAAAGTACTTGTTTTTGAGCCTCTGCCCATTGATTTGGGGGCAGGTCCGGCCATCCATTTGGTGTTGGCAATGAGTGGAAATGAAATCTGTATCCCTGGGACACTATATTTATAACCCATTGGTCCTGGGCTATGAGTTCCCAGTTCTTTGCATGAAGAGCAATCTTTCCCCCCAAAGGGGCGTTCAGTAGATAAGTGCTTGGAAATTTTAAAAGGAAGTAATTGAGACTGTTTACCATAGGGGGGTGTCTTGTTATTCCCAGATTTGAAAGTGGAGGGCCCCCCACTGCGTAGTTCTTTGAGTTCCCTGGGGTTTTTACTGTGTCTGGGTTGGCTTGAGAAGACATGGAAGGGACTGGAAAGGACCAATTCTTAGTAGGCCAGTGCCTACTAAATCTAGGAGGTTGCACTTGTAAAAAATATTTAACAGTTTGCATAGATTTAGCTTTATCTTTCATCTTTTTAAGAACTTTTTCAGCCTTGTTGCCAAACAGGCGGCCCTGATTTAAAGGAGCATCCAACAATTTAGCCACATTGCAAAGTATGTTTTCCAACTTGTTCAGCAGAATGCATTAAATCCTGTAAATCTTTATTTTCAGCACAGTCAGGAATCAACATCATTTTCTGTTTAAGCAGTCCAGTAACATGTTGCTGATATTTTAACATATGAAATTGACAGTTTAGAGCTCTGATTGCCAAGGTTGCTGAAGTATAAACCTTTTTACCCCATCTATCCAGCGCCCTGGATTCTCTATTAGAAGGGGTAGGATTTTTAGCAGTAGAAGCCTTAATGCCTTTGGGCCCCTGGGAAATAGTCTTTGGATCTGCAATAGGATTTTTGAAAAGGAACTTGTGGGACTCAGGAACCCTGTAGTATCTGTCAGGTTTACTTGGAGCAGGAGGCAGGGAATCAGGAACCAAATTGGATTCAGAGAAAACATCAACAGTTTCTAGTACAGGAGGAATAGCCAAAGGCCTATGCTGAGGTAGAAGCAGGAACTCCCTAAGCCTATTCTTTGAATCAGAAAATTCCTGGCTTTCCCAGTGAAAATGCTCCCTTAACGTATGTAAGGTTTCCCCAAAAGAAAAATCCTCAGGAGGAGAAGCAGAGGGAATAGAATCCTCATAAGTAGGTAAGGGCAAATCTAGGTAATCAGAAGGGTCAGAATAAACAGAATCCTGATCAGAAGATTCATAATCAAGTTCAGCCCTAGGCCTCTTAGAGGGGGTTGACTACCCCTGATTAGAGTTATAAGATCTTCAGCCATTTTTTTCATTTGTTTTTTAGGCATAGGGGGCTGAGCATGTGGCCTGGGCATCATTTTTTTTTTAGACATGGATCGAGATTTAGGCCTTTGTAATGAAGGAGGCGTTGATTTAATATGCAAGGCTGTAGGCCTGAATTACACCCTCAGAAGCTGGTGCCTGCACAGCGGTTCCGGACCCATCCAAGGTAGAGACATCTGTGAGTTCCATAGTTGAAGTATCTCGTGGCATACTGGACTCTGAATGGGTCTCGGTAGAGGCCTGCAAATCAGAAGTAGCGGGTTTCAGGGGCTGCGAAAGCGCCTCACTGAGTACTGACGAACTGGCTTAGAAGAAGCATCATCGGCAGTTTTGGACCTCGGCGGCCTGTCTCCGTCTTTGCATTTTTTTGGACTCCTGGTAGTCGGATGGCTAACTGATGACATTTCTGAATAATTAAACTGAGAACCAAAATATTTAGAGGCAAAAATATACCGACGACGGATAGTGTGCTGATTAAATAAAGCACAAACCCGACAGCAAGGTACATCGTGGTCAGGGCCTAGGAAAGAAACACAATACGAATGAAAATCTTTATGAGGTATTTGCTTTCCACAAGGAATGCAATTATTAACTTTCACTGACATCTGTAAGGAGCAAGAAAAAGTTTCCCCAATGGGGTACTTAGCTTTAAGTTGAAGACTTCGGTTCTGAAACTCAAAAACGAAAATTTCAGGAGTCGGCCGACCGGCACTTGCGAACTGCTTCAGGCACCGCACGGCAAGAAGTCGGCTGCATGTTTTATACCCCTGACGTCATGGAAGAAGGGACAGCAACCAACGCAGGACCCAAGACTTTGTTAATCAGGCTGGCTGAGGGCAACCTGCAAGCAGATTACCCAAATGTAATGACTGCAAAAGTGAAACATGAAGAACATTAGCAAGCAGGGTAGATGACTTGATCAGCTCCGAAGCTGCCAGAGTTGAAGCTGATAAAATTTTTGGTAACGCTGGATTCTGCAATAATCTCACCACTTGATCCACATCCAAATCAGGCAGTGTGGAAGCTCTCGAGACCACAGATGGAGCAGGTTAACCCAGAATTGGAGACCGTAGGGTTGGAGATGCCAGCTCCAAAACTGCGGACCGGCTCCTACCCACTACCCTGAATTGTCAGCTCCGCTAACTGTGAAGCCGAGTCAAACACCTTCCTTGATACCTTCAGAGCAGAAATGCTTTTTGGCTCCGAACCAGAGACAGAGGAGGAAGATGAAGCAGGTTTTGGCTTTTCCTGAGGAGCTGAGTACAAATGCGATTGAAAGGTGGACTTAATAAGGCCCCTTTCCACTAACTTCTTTTTCTGTCTGCCAGAAGCCTAGTACTAAAACAATGGCACACAGAAAATACAGTTTTGTATCTACCATAAATGTAGATGTTCGAGTGTTCACCCTGCTGCAGTCATCACACACGGGTTTTCCTGCCGTCAAGCGGTCCCGCAGTCGGCCCGAGTTCCAAAGTCTTGGTCCGACGTCAGTTGCTGTCGCTTCTTCCCTGATGCCAGTGCGCCAGGGGTATATAAGAGGCATCCAACGCCATTTTCTTCAGTTTTTCTTGCCCCAGATGTCAGATGCCCCCAATAGGTAGGCAAAATATATATATATAGCTAGATAAAAATAAAACAATACCTTTAGGCACAAGCAAATACACCACAGAGGTTGTATAGGATAGAGTGGTATAGATTAGTTCAGAGGGGATGGAGGGAGGGTAACCTGGACTGCAGCAGGGTGAACATTCGAACATGTACATTTATGGTAGGTACAAAACTGTACTATGTTGATCGTGTTACCCTGCTGCAGTCATCACACTTGGGTTGAATCCCAAAGCTAAGGATGGGAGGTGGAGTTAAACAGTGTGAGAAGGAGCTAGTAGGCCATGCAAAACTGCAGTGGCAAAACCAGCTCTAGTCTTAGAATATAGAGGTAAGTGATAGTGTTTGGTGAAGGTGTGCACTGAACTCCAAGTTGCAGCTTCCAGAATATCCTTGGTTGGCACTCCCCTGAGAAAGGCTGCTGATGTAGCTGTAGCCCTGGTGGAGTGGGACCTAATGTTAGCAGGTACCGGTTTCCCATGATGCGTGTAGCAGAAACGTATGCAATGCCCTATCCATGTAGAAATGGTCTGTTTTGAGAGAGCTTTCCTTGTGATCCTGCAGCATAGGCTACAAAGAGCTGGTCAGATTTTCTGAAAGCCTTCGTTTTATCCAAGTAGTAACGTAATTGCCTGTGAATGTCCAAAGAGTGCAGGAGTCTTTCTCCTTTGTTCTGGGGATTTGGGGAAAAGGTGGGCAAATGAATGTTTTGGTTTAGGGCCACACTGGATACCCCCTTTGGCATAAAGGAAGGGTTAGTTCATAGAGAGACTCTGTCTTGATGAAAAATGAGGAAAGGCTCCACTGCCATTAGTGCCTGTAGCTCTGAGACTCTTCTAGCTGAGGTTATTGCCAGTAGCAGGGCAGGTTTCCATGAAAGAAATTTTAAATCAGCTGAAAAAGCTGGTTCAAAGGGCGTCAGTGTAAGCTTTTCCAGAAGAAAGTTGAGATCCCAAGTAGGTGTTGGTGCTCTCCTTGGTGGTCTAATGTTCTTAGCCCCTCTGAGGTACTGTCTAAGGAGTGGATGTGAGAATAAAGGAGGATCCGTGTTGTAATGAGCTGAAATTGCTGAGGCGTGGATCTTAATAGATGAAAAGTAAAGACCTTTGTGCAACATCTCAGTTAAATATTGTAGAATCTGAGGAATGTTTGGATCAAGGGGATTTTGGAATCTTCTCCATTTGTCTGAACAGGTTTTCCTGGTGCTGGGCCTCCTGGCCTCCAGAATGACATCTATAACTGCTTTGGATAGAGGTGTTGGCTGGTTGTTTAGGTAATTTGCCATACAGCCAGGTTTAAAGTCTTGAGCTGGCTGTGTAGAATCTGATTGTCTCGCTGGGTGAGCAGGTGAGGAATTTGTGGTAAAATCCATGGTGGGCCATGGGCCATGTTCCTTAAAATTGGATACCAATGCTGGCGTGGCCAGTCTGGTGCAATGAGTATCATTTGTGGCCTCTCTAATCTGACTTTCAGCAGTACCTTTGCTACAAGAGGCAGTGATGGAAAGGCATACACTGTTAATGTTTTCCAACTGAATGAGAGGGCGTCCACTTTCCAAGCTTGTGGATGGAATGTCCTTGTGCAAAATTTTTGAAGTTGGTAGTTTTGGGGGCTTGCAAACAGATCTATGTCTGGGCGTCCCCATTTTTGAGCTATCATTGCAAATACTTGTGGATCTAGTTTCCACTCGTGTGGATCCATGATGTTTCTGCTTAGGTCATCTGCCAATGTGCTTTTCTTTCCTGGCAGGAATTGTGCTTGTAATTGAACCTGGTAAGACAGTGCAGTGTTCCACAAGGTCATTGCTTGCCTGCATAGAGGGTAGGAATGTGTGCCTCCTTGCTTGTTTATGTATCACATTACTGTGGTATTGTCCATCTTTATTATTAGTTGTCCTGGGTGTAGGAGGTCCTTGAAAGCTGTTAGGGCATTCTGTACTGCTAGCATTTGTTTTTGATTGATATGCAGATGCCGCTGATCTGTAGTCCATTTGCCCTGAATGCACTGTCCTGCCATGTGTGCTCCCCAGGCATAGTCCGATGCATCTGTTGTCATAGTTTGCCTGGCTGTGGGTAAGGTGAAAGGCTGGCCCTTGTTGAGGTGACATGCCTGTGCCCACCATATAAACTCCTGTTGAAGGCAGGGAATGAGTGGTATCATTGTTTCCAAACTGTGGCTGTGCTGAGTCCATACGCTTTTCAGGTACCATTGTAATTTCCTCATATGCAGTTTTGCAAATGGTAGTAGTATGCAAGATGTCATGAATCCCAAGGCCTGCAGAATTTTTCTTGCAGGGAGTTGGGACTTTGTTGCCATTATTTTGAAATATTGAGTCAGCTGTTGTTTTTTGTCTGGCATGAGATAAGCCATCCGGGCCGTTGTATTCAAGCTGGCACCCAGGAATATTATGTTTTGTGAGGGCACTAGTTTTGATTTCTTTTCGTTTACTGTGTACCCTAGGCAACTTAGAAGGTGTTTGACAAATGCCAGATGCTTTAAAAGAATGTCCTTGCTTTCTGCTTGAATAAGGCAGTCGTCCAGGTATGGATATATTTGAATTCCTCTTTGCAGTATGCAATTACTGGTGCCAGGCATTTTGTGAAGACCCTGGGTGCAGTAGATAAGCCAAAAGGCCGTGCAGAGAATTGATAATGCGTTGAACCTGCAATGAAGCAGAGGTATCTTCTGCAATTTTGTCTGATGGGGACATGCAAGTATGCCTCCTTGAGGTCCAAAGTTACTAGCCAAGCATTCCTCCCCAGCATGGGAAGAAGCTGCTGTAGTGTTAGCAATCTTGAATTTTGGTACTTGCAGATAGGTGTTCAGAATTGAAAGATCCAGAATGGGTCTCCATGCTTTGTCCTTTCTTGGGACTAGAAAGAGTCTTGAGTAAAATCCTTGTCCTTGCTCCTGTGTAGGTACCTGTTGAATGGCTCTCATGTCCATGAGAGCTGTAATTTGTTTTTGTGCCTCTGCCAATTGATTTGGTGGCAGGTTTGGCATTCCTTCTATCCTTGGTAAGGTATGAAAGTGGAATCTGTATCCTTGACAGACAATGTTTAGAACCCATTTGTCTTTTGTGATGATGTGCCAGTTGTCTGCAAAAAATGCTAATTTTCCTCCCAAGGGAGCCGCCAGGAGAGATTTGCTTTGAGAATTGAGTGATTGTGTTTGTCTTCTGCTAGCCTGGGGCCTGTCTTCTCCTCCTTTCTGGGTAGCAATACCCCATTGGTGAGGTTTGTAGGGGCCTTGTGACTGACCTCTGCCCCTTGGGCATCTGTATTTGCCTCTCCGTGATCTGTCAGAAGCTGGAAAGGTAACACAAACTTGTAGGAAAAAACACCTTTAATAACAAAGCAAAGCTTTCGGGCAGAACCCTTCTTCAATACTAATACAATCAAGTCTGCATACTAGAAGCTTATATACAGGTCTAGAAGTCACATGATTAGCAGCCAAGAATCTTGTGACGAACAAGTCTTAAAGTGCAAACAACATAATAAAACTTAAAAAAATCAATTAATAATATTACGTAATCTAGTTAAAATTGGTTTTAAACTGATGTCAATAAGACCCGTGGAAGAAGAGGAAGAGGCGGAAAGGCATATCCCGAGAGGTTCCTCCAACTGAATGACAGGGCATCCACTTTCCAAGCTTCTCTGTGGAAAGTCCTGGTGCAAAAATTCTCTAGTTGATGACTGAAATGGGATGCAAAGAAGTCTATGTGAGGACATCCCCAGACTGCTGCTATCATCCTGAATATTTTGGTGTCCAGCATCCACTCGTGTGGATCCGAAAGGTTTCTGCTCAGACTGTCTGCCAGGAAATTTTGTTTCCCTGGTAGAAACTGAGCTTGAAGATCCAGATTGCAAGCTAGAGCTGTGTTCCATAGATCCATGGCTAGTCTGCAAAGGGGGTAGGAATGAGATCCCCCTTGCTTGTTTATGTACCACATAACTGTGGTGTTGTCTGTCCGTATTAGTAGTTGTCCTGGTTGTAAAAGATTCTTGAAGGCCAATAGAGCTTTCTGAATGGCTAACATTTCCTTTAAATTGATATGCAGGTGTTTCTGATCCTTTGTCCAAAAGCCCTGCAGACAGTTGCCCTGAAAATGGGCTCCCCAAGCATAATCCGAGGCGTCCGTGGTTAGAGTCTGAGTGGCAGGAGGCAGACGAAAGGGTTTCCCTTTGTTTAGAGCACATGCCCTGGACCACCAAAGAAATTCCTTTTGAAGGCAAGGAAGGACTGAGATCAGTATGTCTAAACTGTGGCAATGCTGAGACCATACACCTTTTAGGTACCACTGTATTTTCCTCAGGTGTAGTCTTGCAAATGGTACGAGAAGGATGCAGGAGGCCATGTAACCCAAAGCCTGCAGGAATTTCCTTGCAGATAGTTGAGTTAAAGTTGCCAAGGTTTTGAAAGTTGAAGCCAGATGTAATTGTTTTTCGGATGTCAGAAATACCGTCTGGGTTATGGTGTTTTGAAGAGTACCCAGAAAAGTTATCTGTTGTGATGGAGTCAAATTTGACATTTTTATGTTTACAGAGAATCCCCTTAAGTCTGCAGTAAGCTACTACTGGAGCCAGGCATTTGGTGAAGACCCTGGGCGCAGCAGACAATCCAAAGGGCAGGGCAGAGAATTGAAAGTGCCTCGATCCGGCCTTGAACCTGAGGTATTTTCTGCAATCCTGCCTGATGGGAATGTGTAAATAAGCCTCCTTTAAATCCAAAGTTACCATCCATGCATCTTTGGACAGCATTGGAAGTAGCTGCTGTAGAGTAAGCATCTTGAATTTTGGAATCTCTAGAAAGGTGTTCAAGACCGACAGATCCAGAATGAGTCTTGCTTCCTGGGGACTAGAAAGAGCCTTGAGTAAAAACCTTTTCCCATCTCTGAAAATGGAACCAGTTCTATGGCATTCATAGCCAAAAGAGCTTCCACCTGGTTTAAGGCCTCCATCCATTGATGTTTTGGAAGGTCTGGCCATCCGCTTGGCCTTGGCAAGGTATGAAAATGGAATTTGTAATCTCTTAAAACCACATCCAAAACCCACTTGTCTTGGGTTATTTGATTCCAATTTTGATAAAAAAGAGTTTTCCTCCGAGAGGGGCTTCCAGGCAAGAAGTTCCTGTAGCCCAACAGAGGGAGTCATTGAGTTTGTTTCCTTTGAGTTTGTGACCTGTCCTCTCCTCCCCTAGGGGTGGAAGCAGTCCACTGTCTTGGTCTATAAGAAGCTTGTGTTTGAGGCCTTCCTCTGGAGCGTCTATATCTACCCCTCTGAGGCCTGTCTGAAGTGGGAAAGGACCAATTTTTTGAAGGCCAATTCCTGCTAAATCTAGGTGGCTGTACTTGTAAGAAATCTTTAACTGTTTGCATGGATTTTGCCTTATCCTCCATCTTTGTAATCACCTCTTCAGCTTTTAATCCAAACAAAACATTATGCTGAACAGGAGCATCCAATAATTTAGCCTTTACTTGTTCAGGCAAATTTTGTTCCTTTAGCCATGCATGCCTTCTAATGACTGTGCCAGAGGCAGCAGCCCTACAAGAAGCCTCCAAGGCATCAAATCCACAGTGTAAACCATGCTTCCCAACTTGTTCAGTGGCATGCAATAAGTCATGTAATTCCTTATCTGCACAGGCAGAAATGGAAGTAAGCTTTTTTTTTAAAACAGACAAGAGAAATTGCTGGTATTTCAGCATCTGAAACTGACAGTTTAAAGCCCTAATCGACAAAGTAGCAGAAGTGTACACTTTTTTGCCCCATCTTTCTAAGGATCGAGAATCCTTGTCAGTAGGAATGGGATTTTTGGCAGAAGCGGCCTTAACTTCCTTAGGACCCTGAGAAATGGTTTCAGGGTCAGCAGAAGGGTTCTTGTATAAAAACCGGTGGGAATCAGGAACCCTATAATATCTATCAGGCTTAACAGGAGCAGGAGGAAAAGAGTTAGGGGTTAAGTTAGCCTCCGAAAAGGCATCATCCACAATATCCAAAACAGGAGGAATAGCCAGGGGTCTATGTTGGGGAAGAAGAAAATCCCTCAGTCTTTTCTTAGATTCCGAATACTCCTGTCCTTCCCAGTGGAAATGTTCCCTCATTTCATGCAAAGTTTCCCCAAAAGAGAAATCCTCAGGGGGAGAAGCTGAAGGAATGGATTCCTCAGCATCAGAATCCTCATAAGGAGGGAAAGAATATTCCTGGTCAGAAGAAGAAACTGAGGAAACAGAAGCCTGATCAGAGGAATCCTAATAAACATCCTGCCTAGGCCTTTTATCTGGAGGGGGATGTGAACCCCTAATCATAGTAAGTAAATCCTCCGCCCTCTTGAGTAACTGTTTCTGTGATTTGGGAGCCGGTTCAGAAGAGGCCTGTGTTGCAGTCTTTGATTTAGAAGGAGTCTTTGCCTTTATTAGAAGCTGAGTAGGCCTGAAAACCCCTTCGGAAGCCGGTACCTGCACAGCGGCTCCGGACCCATCTGAAGGAGCATTGTCCAAAGGTCCTGCAATAGAAATATTTAAAGGCCTGGTTGGCTCTTCATGAGAGTCCGTTTTGGCCATCGGTTCTGAAATGGCCGACGACAGGGGCTGCAAAAGTGCCTCACTGACGACGGCCAAACCTGAAGCTGTCTCCGCTTGTGTGCTATAATCAGATTTGGACCTCGGAGGCCTGTCTTTATCCTTGCGACGTTTGTGAACTCCGGTAGCCGGAACCATATCCGACGACATTTTGTAGTTAAAGCGCCTACCGAAGTAATGAAAAGCAAAATCGTACCTTCGCTTAATTGTACGTTGATTGAATCTAGCACAAAACCGACAACTAGCTATGTCATGGTCAGGGCCTAAGCAAGGAATACAGTAAGAATGAAAATCCTTATGAGGTATTTGCTTCCCACATGATATACAATTATTAACTTTTTCTGACATCGGAGTGGAGCAAGAAAAAGTTTCCCCAACGGGGTACTTAGCTTTGAGTGGAGAAAAAAATCTTCTGACTGAAGTTTATCAGAAAAAATAGTCAGGAGTCAGCCAACCGGCACTTGTGAACTGCTATCACCACACGCTAAGAAAGACTGGAGAAGATGGCATCGGCTGTCAGCTTTGCACTCCTGGCGCTCTGACGTCAGGGAGCATGGTTGAACAGCTGACGCCGGACCCAGACTTTGGGATTCTGGCCGACTGGGGACTGCCTGCTGGCAGGGGAGAACCCTACAGTCATGACTGCAACAGTGAAACACAATAAACATCAGATCCTGCATTTCCTTGAATTCAGACTATTCAGTATGTGTGCTAATTTTTTGTTTTAACTGAGACATTAGGAATTGCTGATATTTCAGCATGTGAAACTGACAATTCAATGCTCTCATAGCCAGAGTTGCATATTTTCTTTCCCCATCTATCTAGGACTCTGGAATCCCTTTCAGAGGGCACAGGATTTTTAGCCATAGAAGCTTTAGCTCCCTGGGAAATTTTTTCTGGGTCAGCCACAGGACTTTTATAAAGGAATTTGTGTGAGTCAGGTACTCTGTAGTATCTGTCTGGTTTGGCTGGAGCAGGAGCAGGAGGAGGAGAGTCTGGATTTAGACTAGACTCCAAGTAAACATCATCCACAATATCCAAAACTGGAGGGATAGCAAGAGGTCTGTGCTGGGGTAGTAAAAGGAACTCTCGGAGCCTTTTCTTAGAATCAGAGTAGTCCTGGCCTTCCCAGTGGAAATGTTCCCTCATGGTATGTAAAGTTTCCCCAAAGGAGTAGTCTTCAGGGGGGGAGATGCTGAGGGAATAGAGTCCTTCAGCATCAGCGTCTTCATAAGGTGGAAAAGTGTAATCCTGTTCCTCAGAAGAATCTGAAGAAAATGAGACCTGGTCAGAGGAAGCATAATCCTCCTCTTGTCTTGGTCTTTTATCAGGAGGGGGATGGGAACCCTCTGATTAGGGTAATCAAATCTTCAGCCATCTTAAGCATCTGTTTCTTAGGCATGGGGCCTTGAACTGTAGGCTGATGTACAGTCTTCTTTGGTTTTAAAGGAGTTTTAAGCATAAGATTTAATGGTGAGTATAGTTGGTCTGAAGACACCTTCTGCAACCAAAGGTGTTTCCACTGCACTGGGATCTACTTCTGCTCCGGTGTCAGAAGGGCCTAAAGAAGATGGCTGCGTCGGCCTAGTGGACTCCGCAGCTGTCTGGGGTTCCAGTTCTGCGGTCGTCAGGGGCTACGTAGGTGCCTCACTGAAAACCGGAGAACCGGCGACAGGCCCAGCAAAGGCCTCTGAGTCTGGCTTGTTCCTAGGCTGCCTGTCCTTATCCTTGTGTTTTTTTATGCATGCTGGTCATCGACTGCTCCGACGGCATGATATAATTAAATTTCCTACCAAAGTAATGTAGTGTGAAGTCAAAACGGCGTTTGATACTTCGTTTATTAATCCTAGCACAAAACCGACAACCTGTGATGTCGTGGTCTGGGCCTAGGCAAGGAATACAATAGGAATGGAAGTCCTTATGAGGTATTTGCTTCCCACAAGAAATGCAATTGTTAACTTTTTCTGACATCGGACTGAGGCAAGAAAAGGTTCCCCAATGGGGTACTTATCTTTATTGAAGACTTCGGACTGAAATTCGAATCGAAAATCTCAGGTGTCGGCCAAAAGGCACTTGCGAACTGCTTCTGCTTTGGGCACCGCACGGCAAGAAAGACTAAAGAAAATGGCGTCGGATGCCTCTTATATACCCCTGGTGCACTGACGTCAGGGAAGAAGCGATAGCAACAGATGCCGGACCAAGACTTTGGAACTCAGGCCGACTGTGGGACCGCCTGATGGCAGGATAACCCAAGTGTGATGACTGCAGCAGGGTAACACGATGAACATCACACTTCTTGTAAATGGACCTCCCCTAGGCAATACACACAGATAGTGTGATCATCTGTGAGAGACTTTTTCTGGTTACATTTAGGGCATTTTTTTGAAGCCTGACTTACCTTTTCAGACATGTTGATCCCAGTAAAACAAAACGCACAAGAAACACCACAAAGTCAATAAGGAACTGAAATGTTGATTATGTCCACCGGACAGAAATTTTAAGCCTATTGGCTAAAATACTGGAAACTCAGTGCAAATCAAACACTAAACTACTTCAAACTTGGCTATTTAAACAATCAAAGGCTATTTATAATGAAAATAAAGCCTAACGTCGGCTATATAAAAGAAAGTAATTAAGCCTAACTGGCTAAAAAGCTAAAGCAAAGGAGCTAGAGCCTGAACTTGGCTAAGAAGGGTAGGGAAGAACAATACCTGAGCAGGCACAGAAAATGGCCCAACACCAGTAAAGGAAATTACAATAAACTCCCACAAAAACGGAGTAAAGAAAGTAAATATAAGCCTAACTTCGGCTATGGGAAAAAGTCTTCTCAATAACTGACAAAAAGGAAACCAGTAAAGAAATCTCTTACTTAACTGACCAGAAAAACAGTCTGAGCTGTAAGGAACACGTATGATCTGTTGCAGTGGCAAACTAGATCTGAGGGAAGTAGAGGAGCATCATGGGGATAGGGTTTCGGCCTCAAGCTTTGCAATTTGGCGGGATTGGCTCCGAACCCATCAGTAAGAATGAAGGCGAGATTGAACAACTTCATATCAGTCTTTTCCATCAATACAGACCATGTTTTGTCTAAATGTATGTTGCTTATTCATTTAAAAGAGAGTGCCAGTTTTCAAATGTGCTTTCTAATCTCCCCTCCCTCAACCCCCCAAAAATGATTTATGTGCACCATACTCTACTTGGTTGTGTTTAAAGAATGTTAGATTGCTGTATATTTATACTTGTCAAGTTAAAAAGCAATAGACTGAAATATAACTGCACAACCTACACAATGACAAACAGGTGAACAAAAAGTGTAATTATTTGTGACATGAGTATTTTCAAAAATTCCCTGTCCCTCATAAAAACAAAATTGGCTATTTTGCTCCCTATCTGCAATGGGCTGCAAAACTCTAACATCGTTTGGCATATCTCATAACATTCATCAGACAGTTATACTGGGACATGTATGCAATGTCCTTCCACTGAGCTCATAAAGTACAGTTGTGTACACTTACCATAAATGTAGATGCTTGAGTGTATTCACTGTTGCAGTCATCACATTTGGGTAATCTGCTGGCAGGTTGCCCCCAGTCAGCCTGAATATCAAAGTCTTGGGTCCTGCGTCTGTTGCTGTCAACTCTTCCATGATGTCAGGTCGTCAGGGGTATAAAATATGTAGCCAACGCCATTTTATTCAGTTTTTCTTGCCCAGATGTCAGGTGCCCCCCAAATGGGGAGCAAAAATATGTGTATATAAAACTATATATATATATATATATATATATATATATATATATATATATATATATATAAATGCACTTTAGCAACACAAACTTTACCTTCCTTCATCTAAAAGCAAATACACCACAAAGGCTTTAGAATACAGTGAAGGAAAGAGAAGTTCTAGAAGAAAAAAAAGGGGTTGGCAGGTGGGTAACCCAGACTGCAACAGTGAATACACTCGAACATCTACATTTATGGTAAGTGTACACAACTGTACTATGTTCTTTGTGTTTCACTGTTGCAGTCATCACATAGTGGTAGAATCCCAAAGCTATGGATGTGAGGATGGAACTAAATAGCATTAGGGACGGCTATAAGGCCCTACAGAACTGCAGTGGCAAAACCTGCTGTGGGCTTAGAGAAGAGAGGCAAATGATAATGCTTTGTAAAAGTATGAACAGAGCTCCAAGTAGCAGCTTCTAGAATGTGTTTGGTTGTAATTCTTCTGAGAAAGGCTGCTGAGGTAGAGGCAGCCCTGGTGGAATGTGACCTGATTCCATTGGGCACTGGTTTACCATGATGCAAGTAGCAGAACCAAATGCAGTGGCTTATCCACTTAGAAATAGTCTGCTTTGATATAGCCTTTCCCTCTGATCCTGCAGCAGATGCCACCAGTAGTTGCTCAGTTTTTCTTAGAGATTTGGTCCTGTTTAAGTAGAATCTTAGCTGTCTGTGTATGTCCAATTAATGCAGAATCTGCTCCCCCTTATTCTGCGGATTTGGGTAAAATGGTGGCAGATGCATAGTTTGGTTAAGAGCCACACTGGATACCCCCTTAGGCATAAATGAAGGATTGGTTCTGAGGGACACCCTGTCTGGGTAAAATGTAATAAAATGCTCCACAGCCATGAGGGCCTGTAGTTCTGAAACCCTTCTTGCTGAAGTGATTGCCAAAAGGAAAGCTGTTTTCCAAGATAAAAACTTTATATCCGCAGTAGCTGTTGGTTCAAAAGGAGGTAGGGTAAGATTTTCCAGCACAAAATTGAGGTCCCATTCAGGAGTTGGTGATCTTCTGGGAGGCCTTAAATTTTTGGCCCCTCTAAGATACTGTTTTAGCAGAGGATGAGAAAAGATGGGAGGCTCCATATTGTAATGAGCCAAGATGGCAGAGGCATGGATTTTTATTGAAGAAAAAATGGGCTCTTGTCAAGCATCTCAGTCAAGTATTGTGAAATCTGAGGAATATTTGGTTTTATGTCCATTCCTTGTGCTGGGTTCCAAGCACAGAATCTCTTCTAGACCTTCTGGCTTCCAAAATGACACTCATCACATATTTACTGAGAGGTGTTGTTTGAATAATTACATGATGCCAGGTTCAAAGTTTGGAGCTGAGTGTGCAGAATTTGATTGCTCTGCTGAGACAATAGATGAGGTATTTGAGGCAAGTACCAAGGAGGGAGTTGAGACATATTCCTTAGAATTGGGCACCAGTGCAGGTGAGGCCAGTCCGGGGCAATTAGGATTACTTTTTCCTGTCTGACTTCTGGCAAGACCTTGGGGAGAAGAGTCAGAGGAGGAAAGGCGTAGACTGATAGGTTTTTCCAACTGAAGGATAGGGCATCCACTTTCCGTGCTTGTCTGTGATAAGTCCTTGTGCAGAATTTGTCCAGTTGGTGATTTTGGGGAGAGGCAAACAGATCTATGTCTGGGCTCCCCCATTTCTGTGTTATGCTGAAGACTTTTGGATACAGTTTCCACTCGTGAGGGTCCATAAGATTTCTGCTTAGATCATCTGCCAGAGTATTTTGTTTTCCTGGCAGGAATTGAGCTTGAAGATGTACTTGGTAAGTCAAGGCTGTGTCCCACAATGCCATGGCTAGTCTGCAGAGGGGATAGGAATGTATACCCCCCCTGTTTGTTTACGTACCACATAACTGTGTTGTTGTCTGTCTTTATCAGTAGATGTCCTGGATAAAGTAAGTCCTTGAAGGCTGTCAGGGCATTCTGAATAGCTAGCATCTCTTTCTGGTTGATATGCAGATGCATTTGTTTTGGGCTCCATATGCCCTGAATGCATATCCCCACCAGGTGGGCCCCCCAAGCATAATCTGATGCATATGTAGTTAGGGTTTGGGTGGCAGGGGGTAGAGTGAATGACAGACCCTTGTTTTGGTGACATGTCTCTGCCCACCAAAGAAACTCCTGTTGTAGGCAGGGGATGAGAGGAATCATTGTTTCCAGACGGTGACAATGTTGACTCCATAAACTTAAGTTTCCTCATATGCAGTCTTGCGTATGGAATTAGTAGAATGCATGATGCTATGAACCCCAAAGCCTGCAGAATTTGTCTTGCAGATAATTGGGTTTTTGTTGCCATCTGTTTGAAGTATATAGTCAGTTGCCTTTGTTTGTCTGGCGTAAGGTAAGCCATCTGGGCAGTTGTATTCAAGCTTGCACCCAGGAATGTAACTTTTTGAGAGGGTACCAGTTGTGATTTCGTTTCATTTATTGTGTACCCTAGGCATGTTAGAAGCCTTTTTACAAATGCCAGATGTTGAAGAAGAATGTCCTTGTTTTCTGCTTGAATGAGACAGTCGTCCAAGTAAGGATAGATTTGTAGGCTTCTTTGTGTGCAAAATGCAATTACTGGTGCCAGGCACTTTGTAAAGACCCTGAGCGCAGTAGATAAGCCAAAGGGCAGTGCAGAGAATTGGTAAAGCATAAAACCTGCCTTGAAGCGGAGGTATCTTCTGCACGATTCCCTTACTGGGATATGCAGGTATGCCTCTTTTAAGTCTAGAGTCACTAACCAAGCGTTCTTTCCCAGCATGGGCAGTAGCTGTTGCAAAGTCAGCATTTTGAATTTTGGGATGGCCAAGAATGTGTTAAAAATTGATAAGTCCAGTATTGGACGCCAGGCATGGTCTTTTCTGGGTACCAGGAACAGTCTTGAATAAAACCCTTGCCCTTTTTCCTGTTCTGGTACTGGTTGAATGGCCCCCATATCCACGAGGGATGTCACTTGTTTCTGAGCCTCTGCCCATTGATTTTGTGGCAGATCTGGCCAACTGTTTGGAATTGGCAAAGTATGGAAATGAAATCCGTACCCCTGGGATACTATGTTTAATACCCACTTGTCCTGGGTAATTAACTGCTAATCTTGAGCATGAAGTGCTAATTTTCCCCCCAATATAGCTGCCAAAAGATATGTGCTTGGTAATGGTAGAGAGATGTCATTGAGACTGCTTACTGTAGGGTTGTGCTTTGTTTCCTCCAGATTTGGAGGTAGAGGCACCCCATTGCTTTGACCTTTAAGAACCCTGTGATTGGTATCTAGCACCTTTGAGCGCCTGGATTTGCCTTGTGAGGCTCTGTTGGACACAGGAAAGGATCAATTTTTAGTAGGCCAGTGTCTACTGAATCTAGGTGCCTGCACTTGTAAGAAATCGTTTACAGTTTGCATAGATTTAGCTTTGTCTTCCATTTTCTTTAAAACCTCTTCTGCCTTATTACCAAAAAAAGTATCATGCTGTAAAGGTGCATCCAACAATTTAGCCTTAACATGATCAGGCAGATTTTGCTCTTTGAGCCAGGCATGCCTTCTAATCACAGATCCAGTAACTGCAGTCCTGCAAGAGGCCTCCAAGGAATCAAAACCACATTGCAAAGTATGCTTGCCAACCTATTCTGCTGCATGCAATAATTCCTGTAATTCTTCATTTTCCACACAATAAAAAAGTATCCTGCTACCCAAAGGTCTAAGCCAAGAAATTGGCAAGAATCCAAAACGAAACACAAGGCAGGACCACCAGGCTTTAAAATAGTCTAATTTATTATACAATCAACGGATAAGCGCTTTCACATGTAAAAACATGCTTCAGTCAGTTTAATTTAAACAAGTTTAAAATGGCGTTAACCAATCAGGTTTGTGCAAAAAGATTCAATTAATTAATTGATTAACCCATTCAGCAATAGAACAAATGCTGACTGACAGTATAAAACGCATTCCATGTTAAACAAACAGGGAAAAGCATATATAAAAGCAGCATTGTTAAAAACATGAAACATAAATCAATAAAAATACAAAATAAACATCACAAATGTACATCAAATAAATAAGCACTAAAATAATAACAAAGAAAGAAAACAACAGGGAAGTATATACACTAATTATAAAACATAATATGATCTAGTCTGTGTTAGTTTATGATGTTATTTAATTCCACTATGACCATCTACATCCCATTTTCTGCTATTTTAATTATAGCATTCAATATTGTTATATTTCATTTCAGAGGGTGTGCTTCCAGGGCTGGTTTTAAACTAACATGATTATTAAGCCCTGGAAAAATCTGAGCACTGAGTCTAAAAATCCATTTGACTTCCACCAGTTCTAATTGACTATTTAAATTGCCCCCTCTCATATTAATAGGCACTAGTTGTAAAACCCTAAAGCTAAACTTATGAGTATTAAAATTAGCTGCATGTTTAGCTAGTGCATTTTGTTGATTCTGGTTCTTAATATCATACAGGTGATTATAAATCCTGTCTCTCAACCTTTGTGTAGTCTTACCTACGTAAAAACAGGTGCAACAATCACAAGAAGCAAGATAGACCAAATTTACACTATTATAAGTGGCAGTAAACCTAGGGACAAATTTAAACTTTAACAGGATGATCAAAATTCTGTGTAGTAGTTATAAGACTACACATCCTGCAATGCTTACATTGAAAAGTTCCAGGGGTCAACCCCCTATCTAATTCCTGTTTTCCACACAATCGGAAATAAACATAATTTTCTGTTTCAATAAGCCCATAACATGCTGTTGATATTTAAGCATATGAAACTGGCAGTTTAAGGCCCTAATTGCCAAGGTTGCAGACGTATAAATTTTCTTTCCCCATCTATCCAGTGCCATGGAATCTCTATCAGAGGGGGTAGGATTTTTGGCTGTAGAGGCCTTTACACCTTTGGGACCCTGTGAGATGGTTTCAGGATCAGCAGCAGGATTTTTGAATAAAAATTTGTGGGAGTCAGGAACCCTGTAATATCTGTCTGGCTTACTAGGAGGTAGGGAATCAGGAGCCATACTTGATTCCGAAAACACATCAACAGTGTCTAATACAGGAGGTATAGCCAAAGGCCTATGCTGAGGAAGAAGAAAATCCCTAAGCCTCTTTTTTGATCCAGTGAAATCCTGACTCTCCCAATGAAAATGTTCCCTTAATGTATGCAAGGTTTCTCCAAAAGAATAATCCTCAGGAGGGGATGCAGATGGAATGGACTCTTCTGCATCTGAATCCTCATAAGGTGGCATAGAAAATTCCTGATCATAGGAATCAAAAGAAATAGAAACTTGATCTGAAGATTCATAATCAGGGTCTTGCCTAGGCCTCTTAGCGGGGGGGGGGGGTTGGGAACCCCTGATCAAGGTAATTAAGTCCTCAGCCATTAGGCATAGGGGCCTGAGCACGTGGCTCTTACATAATTTTTTTTTAGACTTAGAAGTTGTTTTTGTCTTTGAAGCTGGTGTCGGTTTTATATAGAAATGTTGAGGCCTGAACACCCTCAGAAGCCGGTGCCTGCTCAGCGGCTCCGGACCCATCCGATGGAGAGACATCCTCGGGTACAATACTCTGAGAATCTCGCGGCATACCGGACTCCACATGGGTCTCGGTAGAGGCCTGTGACTGGTATCAGGGGCTGCGAATGCACCTCACTGAGTACCGGCGACTGGCTTAGGAGAAGTTTTGTCATCGGTTTTGGACCTCGACGGTCTGTCTTTCTCTTTGCGGTTTTTGTGAACTCCGCTAGTCGGATTGCTATCTGACAACATTTCAGGGTAATTAAAATTGAAAGCAAAAATATACAGACACTTAATAGTGCATTGGTTAAATCTAGCACAAAACCGACAGTAAGGCACATTATGATCAGGGCCTAGGCAAGGAATACAGTACAAATGAAAATCCTTATGAGGTATTTGCTTCCCACAAGTATTGCAATTATTAACTTTTACTGAAATTGGTAAGGAGCAAGAAAAGGTTTCCCCAACAGGGTACTTAGCTTTAATTGAAGACTTTGGTTCTGCAACTCGAATGCGAAAATTTCAGGAGTCGGCCGACCGGCACTTGCGAACTGCTTCTGGCACCGCGCGGCAAGAAAGACTGGGTAAAATCGCATTGGCTGCATGTTTTATACCCCCTGACGACCTGATGTCATGGAAGAGGAGACAGCAACTGACGCAGGACCCAAGACTTTGATATTCAGGCTGACTGAGGGCAACCTGCCAGCCGATTACCCAAATGTGATGACTGCAACAGTGAAACAGGAAGAACATCTTTAAAGGAAATGGGAAAGCTACATCTTGAATGTTAATGAGAATTTTTGCATTTGTATGTAAATCTTGTGCAAAAACATTTCACAAGATTGAAAATGTCACGTTCACACAGAAATATAGATTCCTGATTCTAAAAGACTTGCTCTCAGTATAAATGACTCCTTACTCTAAGAGCAGATCTTTTGGAGTCTGACCTCTGGTGTTAAGTCAGTTTATAGATAGTGCTTGCACCGAAGTAAGTCACTTAAACTGGGAGTAAGTTTTTTCAGAATCCAGGCAGAGTTGCATCGACAGAAATTTTTTTGTAATCTAGCCCATGTAGTTACTTTAGATCAGATAATTCAGTAGCAGTACAGGTTTATGTTTTGATAGAGTTAATCTAAGTTAGTGTGAACAGAGTTGACAAAAGCAACACTTTGATTTTATTTTTTAAATATTACAGGTAGTCTGTTTCCAGTAGCTAGTCTGATCTTAATGTTTCATGACTTAATTTAACAGGAAAGTCTGACTTGGAACAAAGCCAATTTTCAGAGGTGGCCCAGGGAGAAATGCTCCAGATGCATGTCTTTGCACCATAGAAGGAAACCAGAGCACCCAAAGGAAACCTATATGAGTGCAGGGAGGACATGCAGACTCCACACAGAAGGTGCCCCAGCTGAGAACTGAACTGGAGATCCTTGTCCTGTGAGGCGACAACACTACCGTTGCACCACTGTGCCATGCATGATGTGTGTGTGTATATATATAAAATATGTAAATGATTGTATGTCTGTAATAGTTTCAGATTTTCTTACAAAAAATGTTTCTGGACAGTGTGGACACTTTCATTTACTGTGCAGCATATGAAAAAACACTGTAGAACAAAGGAAATGACAGCATCTAGAATAAGTGGATGCCGGTCTCCACTTATCAAATCTGTGTTTTTACTAGATTTAAAGTGAAAAAAATCATTTTTGAGAAAATTCTTATTTTAGTTTTGCCATTATATTAACATAAATATGATTATATGTACTGTGTCAGTCAGATCACATATGTTTAAGGTGTTTTGTAAAATGAATTGCACGATATGCAATATAATGACTATACAGGCTTAATGTTAAGTCCTCATCAATACAGAACTACATCTCTAAAACAGAAAAATGCTAACAAAATTCTCAACATAAGAAATCATGAAATTTAGCAACAGATTGCACTTAATTTATTTTCCGCATAAAATTGCAGGAGAGTGCTAGTATATTTTCAGGGGATAGTAAATATATGATTTGTACTTCTAATGTAACACCAACTCAACAGATGCCTCCTGGGGATGTCTTATATTACCTACCATTGAAAAATTAGTTGTATTTCTACCACTTTACAGAAACCAAATACAATGCATTTTGACAGTGTGTTGCACTAAAATGATCAGCTACGCCTATATCTAGGAGGCATTATCCCATCACTTTTTGGAAATTACTAGTAAAATTTTCACTTAGGGGAATTATATCTGGTCACTCTACATATATACTCCACAATTAAAGACTACTATCCTTCCCTAAAAGATCAACAAGAGTGAAGATGGCAGGGACATTCTCTTCGGTACAGGGTTTTGGTCACTGCATCTCTTCATTGTCAAAGATGTTATTTTTATGCAGAAATACAATTTTTATCTGTTGAAAAGCAAACCTAAATGCTGATAGGTTTTAGAATTGTACTACATTTCACACCCTAAAGAATTAGAAAACTATACTCTACAAGACTGGAATACAATATAATGTGACAGGCTGTGCCATTAAATATTTAAGCAAGCTTGCACTCAATGGCTAGATATTAGAAAGCAATACTTCAACAATAGTTAAATAGTTACAAGGAATTATACTCTGATAGTATATAGTTAACATTCCACTTATGACTGCCACTTGACCCTTAATGACTTGCATATAGCTCAACATTAAAACATGCAGATGATTTTCTTGTCAGTACAAACATTTCTGCTAGAGCAGCAAGAATGCCAGTTTATGCAACCTTTTTTATTTTACTTGTAATTTCAGTCCAATAAGGATACATTTTCCATCATAAACATATGGGATGTACACAAGCACTAACATAATCCCAATATAATGTAAGCTGGCAGTCTTATCACACCCCAATACCTGTGTGCAGGAGGCAGTGGCCAGTGACTCTCTGACAGGTCTTAGCCAACTTTATGAATTACACCTGGATGCACAGGTACATCTAAAATGTCCATTCCACCCCCTAAATACTAGCACAAAGCTCGACTCTAAAGTTGGCTTGGCAGTTTTATCCTGGTCAGTAAAGGGATTTTTGTCAGTGACATCGTCCCAGTCTCACAAAATGCTACTGTTTTGTTGGAATATTTAAATCTTTTTTTCTTCTGATGTAATGCAGATTTGCATAGCTATAATATGGGCACATGCACTCTCCACACCCAAGTTTTTCTACTGATGTAATGCAGATTTGCATAGCTATAATATGGACACATGCACTCTCCACACAAAAGTGATGTGTACTCCTTGCAATAGTCAAATATAAAATAACTGCAAATATTTATGGCTACACAGGCATACATTTGCTACACACAGACACATTATAGGAGCCATCTGACTCCTTATAATAAAAATTAGAGTGGAAAAAACAGTGTGTAGCATAGCTCTCACCCTTACATCCCCAAAATAAGGAACACCATCCCTCATAATGTGGAACAAATGGGCAAAATGTAGAACACATACTAACTGCTTACTAACAACTTCAGCTAGGAATGTCACATGGTTAGAATGTGATGGTTTTACTTATAAAAAAGATCTTTTAATGAAGTAACATGATTCATTTCTGTTTAGCATGGGTATCAGTTAAATTCCTAACACAGAATGTGTGTTGGTCCCTTTCAATGTGGAACTTCGAGGAACACAGTCTTTTCAAGACCCAGCAGAGGTATGCTCCTTGTAATGAGGTACACTTGAGAGGTATGTAGTCAACTAGAGACTAGGTTTAAAATGTGCTTTCTGACAGTCTGGCAAATAGTGCAGAAGTTTAAGGCAATGAGCTGTTAACGAGGTGCTTCCTGTAATTTAGTCTGATTTCCACAGTTTCCATTTGCCAACTGTGCGACTCTAAGCAAGTCACTTAAACAGGCAGTGCTCTGGGAAATTTGGCTAGGCTCCTCAATGGTCTACCGTACTGCATGCTTCGTAACTACATATGAACATGTGCAAAAGGCAGTCATGTAAAGCTCAATCTTGAAAACTGTGTGGCTATTCGGCCCTTGTCAGTGAAGGGTTTTCCAGAAATTCCACACACGCATGCATGTGTACAGAGAAAGAGAGATGCACAAAAATGTGTGCGCGCATATATATTTTTTAGCTGTCTGATGTTATGCCAACTCAATACAGGTATGTGCAAACATATTTGTACAGACTAAAAAGAGTTCATACACTCAAGCTGCAACAGGATATACTGAGAAAGATCCCAATGTTCCTTTTTTGACAAAGTTTTTATTTTATTTTTTTGCTTTCCTGTGGGATACAAGGGAAACAAAATTAAGTTGTAAAATATTTAGTGTCAGCTGACTTTTTTTTTCTAACAAAGAAGGGAACATAAAATAGGCAAGTACATCATTTGTTTGAAAACAATTGGTGTACTGCAAAGCTGTTCCTCCAAATACTTCTTAGTACGCAGCCAGGTATTTCCCAGGACTATGATGCATCTTAAAAGGTTCCACAGCATCAGTAAAAATGTAAGCAATTGGTGATGTGTCAAAGTAGAAATTAAAGGTTTAACATAATATATGCTACCCAGTAATATGTAGAATTTTCTTTTGCTGGTTTTAGTTCCTTCCACAACTGTCTATTTTAAGCCATGCCCCAAAGCCCCATCCTTGACCACCACAGTAGAACTTTATGTATCAGCAGGAAGGCCCTATCCCACACATATATAACTAGTTATCCATTCATATATAGCAATTCTTACAACTGTACAGTCTGCCTCAGAGTTCTTCCTGCAGTTGCTAGTACTATTTTGATTCTTTTTTTTTCTGTGTGCAACTTTGTCTCTGCCCGATTCGTACAAATAATTCTCTCTCTCATATATATATATATATATATATAATAATATATATATACACATACACCACCCTGCAGTGCATACAGATGTGCAAAAATTCTGCCAGATGTCTTTTTCAGACGATTACCAGTACTGTTCAGATTTTGTGTTTTTTTTTTTTTTTTAATGAAAAGGAAGCCTTTTTGACTTGCATGCAACCATAAATATTTCTCCACAGGAAAACAGCAATAGGTGATGTGTTTACACAGCCTGGTTCAAGTGTTCGCTTAATTCCCAGTACCAGATGCCTGGTACAGTATAATCAGGATTATTTGTCTCACTTGTGTGCATCGCTTCCAGAGTGAAACTAATCTCTGTGAAGTGCTACGGTCTCAATCACAAACGTTTGCCTCACTCACAGAAACCAAATATATTTCTCTCACACAGAACGCATCTTCTCATATTAGTTCTCTGGCTCGCACTGCTCTAGGCAGCTTTAAACATTGCTATATTGTTACAGGAGTATCAGGAACCTCTGCCCCCAACTCCCTTTCCTAGGCAATTATATTTCCCTACTGAAAGCAGCTTTTGATGCATTATCTTTATCCCTTTACCTATGTCCTACTCACACTTAGCAAGTTGTTTTCTCTCAACAAAAAAAGCCTTTACTATCTGTCTCTCACAGCGGTTAGCGTTGTCTCTTCATAGCAAGGGGTTCTCCCGTTCGATTCTCTGTTGGAGCGCCTTCTGTATGGAGTCTGCATGTCCTCCCCACGGTTAAGTGACGTTTTAAAGACATGCAGGTAGGTGCGTGAATGGGTGTGCCTTCTTTGAAGGTTGGGCTGGCAACTCAGCACCGTAAAAATTTGCTGCCAATCATTAGCGGACCGGAGTTCCACTGTGGCGACCCCTAACTGGGAAAAGCCGAAAGACTGTCTCTCACCATGTGTAACATGACAATTCACATGATGTGATAAACAGTTTAAATTTTCATGGGATCTGAACAACAAATGTTCCCCTAAAAGTAGCTTCTGGTGCTTTAATCGTCTGCTTATTTACTTACTCATGTTTTTAATGAGACCATGCATTGATCTTGGCAACTGCCCAAATATTTAATTATCTGCATTATTTTGAAATAAAACTAACTGCAGGGAGAAGCCATCCCAGATGCTTGGAAGACACCTTCCCCTTTCAGTGATCCTTCATCCATTGAGATAGCACCAGCAGTAAACACAGTAGTTGTAACTAAGCTATTCCTTACTATGCCAAAAGTAATAAATCAAGGACTGGCTAGCAGTCACCTGGTTTTGTGCATCAGGGAGAAGAGAGAGACCGCATATTAACAGCATACTCTCACACCTCCTGGTTGAAGTAATTTTTACATTAGTTTACAAAAATGTTATTAGTACATTAAGCTGTCATAACTAAAGATTTAACCATAAATTATTCTGGATGTAGGAAAGTTTTATTTTTAAGTGCACTTTTTCTTTACAATTTTAAAATAAAAAATGTTAAAATAAAGTTCTCAGTACCCAACACTGTGGTGCTACTAAAAGTAAAAGGGTTAGGTTAGAATGATTTTAGCCTTCCACATTTTATGCACAAATTTATGAACAGTATCATGTGTTATAGTTTATCACTCTTTCAAATGACTAATATTGATGTAGGCTATAAAACATTGGGGTTAAAATAATAAATGAGAGGTTTCTTTGACGTGGGCTGCAGTGGTTGAAATGAGAGTACTTTTAATGACTTTATTTTGATCCTTAAAATCCTGAATAAATATAGCAAGGGCAAAATTAGCATATCATGAGGGAGAAAGTGACTGAGATGGGCTGAGGCCCCAAGCAGAGCAGAGAAATAAGTGAAAATCTTTATGCAGGATTTGCTTCCCACACCAAGCAATTGTTGAATTTTTTGAACATTAAATTAGTAGAGAAATTATCTAACTGGAAGAAGGTGGTTCTCTGAAAAAATGAGACTGTGAGCATACTGAACACATGTGAAGTGCATCAAACTGAAGATGGTGCCAAATGCCCTTCTTATACCCTGATGTTCAGACACTGGTCTGCGGGTTCATCAGCAAGGGCTGATGTAACGACTCTGAAAACTGGGTTGGTTGTGGGTTTCTTCATGGCAGGAAGACCCAAAAATCAGTACTGCAACATTGACTATGAAGAAAGTACAGTTGTGTACACTTACCATAAATGTAGATGTTTGAGTGTATTTACTGTTGCAGTCATTACATTTGGGTTATCTGCCTGCAGGTAGCCCTCAGCCGGCCTGAATACCAGAGTCTTGGATTCCTGCGTCGAATGCTCTCTCATCTTCCATGACGTCAGGGGTATAAAACATGCAGCCAACGCCATTACATCAGTTTTTCTTGCTCCAGATGTCAGGTGCCTCCATAATGGGAAGCAATTATATGTTATGGTACACCTCCAACAAAAAGAAAATACACCAGAAAGCTCAAATACACCAAAGAAGAAGGAAAGGTTGAGCCAAAAGAAGTCAGGAGGATGGAGGGAGGGTAACCAGGACTGCAACAGTGAATAAACTCGAACATCTACATTTATGGTAAGCGTACACAACTGTACTATGTTCTTCCTGTTTCGCTTTTGCAGTCATTACATTTGAGTTGATTCCCAAAGCTATGGAAGGGAGGAGGAAGTTAGAGAGCATTAGGGCCAGCTATTAAGCCCACAAAACTGCAGTGGCAAAACAAGCTCTGGATTTAGAAAAAATAGGCATGTGGTAATGCTTGGTGAAGGTACAGAGCTCCAGGCAGCAGCTTCTAGGATGTCCTTGGTAGGGACTCCTCTGAAAAAGGTTGTAGAGGTAGATGCAGCCCTGGTGGAATGTGATCTAATCCCCTGTGGGGTAGGTTTTCCATGGTGCTTATAGCAGAAATTAATGCAATGGGCTATCCATTTAGAAATGGTTTGCTTTGAAATGGCCTTCCCCTCTGCCCCTGCAGCAAAGCCAACTAGCAGCTGTTCAGATTAGTCCTGTCCAAATAAAATCTAAGTTGTCTGAGCACGTCCAAAGAGTGCAGTATTCTCTCTCCTTTATTTTGCGGATTCGGGAAAAAAAGTAGACAAATGAATGGATTGATTTAGAGCCACACTAGACACCACCTTGGGCATAAAGGAAGGATTGGTCCTGAGGGAGACCCTGTCTGCACGGAAGATAACTAAGGGCTCCACTGCCATTAGGGCCTGTAATTCAGACACTCTTCTTGCTGAAGTGATTGCTAGAGGGAAGACTGTTTTCCAAGAAAGGAATTTCAACTCTGCAGTTGCAGCTGGTTCAAATGGAGGGAGAGTGAGCTTTTCCAATAAAAAAATTAAGGTCCCTGGCTGAAGTAGGGGCTTGCCTGGGGGGGGTCTTAAATTTTTAGCCCCTCTGAGGAATTGTTTTAACAGGGGGTGAGAGAAGAGGGGTGGATCAGTATTATAATGTGCTGAAATGGCAGAGGCATGAATTTTAATGGACGAGAAGGACAGGCCCCTGTGGAGCATTTCTGTTAAATACTGAAGAATATGAGGTAAGCTGGGCACCGTAGTGCCCATCCCCTGAGTCTAGCTCCAGGAACAGTATCTTTTCCACTTTTCAGCATAGGATTTTCTAGTACTAGGTCTCCTTGCTACCAGAATATCTAGCACCTGCTTACGGATAGCTCAAAGAATTAGCCAGGCTGCAGGGTTCAGGGTTTGAAGCTGAGGGTACAGAATCTGGCCCACCTTCTGGGACAGCAGGGAAGGTGTCTGAGGTAGGTGCCATGGATCCAGCAGTATCATACTGCGCAAGAGGGGGTACCAGTGCTGGCAAGGCCAGTCTGGCGCAATCAGTATTGTCCTTGGTTTGTCCTGTTTGATCTTTAGCAGAACCTTCGAGAGGAGAGGCAGAGGGGCAAAGGCATAAACTGAGAGGCTTTCCCAGGTAAAGGACAGAGCATCCACTTTCCAAGCTTGACTGTGGGGAGTCCTTGTGCAGAATCTGTCCAATTGGTAGTTCTGTGGGGAGGCAAACAGGTCATCTCTGGAGTCCCCCCATTTGTTCCTCAAGAGGTTGAATATTTTTGTTTCCAGTTTCCATTTGTGTGGGTCCATGAGATTTCTGCTTAGGTCGTCTGCCAGTGACTTTAACTTGCCTGGCAGGAATTGAGCTTGTAGGTGCACTTGGCAGCTCAAGGCTGTGTTCCACAGAGCCATGGCTAGTCTGCAGAGAGGGTATGAGTGGGTTCCCCTCTGCTTGTTTATGTACCACATAACTGTGTTGTCTGTCTTTACCAATAATTGTCCTGGAAGGATGTGGTCTTTAAAGGCTATCAGGGAATTCTGTAAAGCTAACATTTCTTTTTGGTTGATATGCAGGTGCATCTGACTTGGGTTCCATTTGCCCTGAATGGCCAAGTGAGCCTCCCATGCATAGTCTGATGCATCTGTAGTCAGGGTTTGGGCGGTAGGGGGTAGATTGAAAGGGATCCCCCCTTGTTGAGGTGGCAGGCCTCTGCCCACCAAAGGAACTCTGTCTTTATACAAGGAATGATAGGAATCATTGATTCCAAGTCTTGAGAATGTTGACACCATAGGCTTTTCAGATACCATTGTAGTTTCCTCATATGCAGTCTTGCATATGGAATTAGTAGAATGCAAGAGGCCATGAACCCCAGGGCTTGCAGGATTTTCCTTGCAGATAGCTGGGTCTTTGTGGCCAGTAGTTTGAAGCAGGCTGTCAAATAAACTTGTTTCTCTGGTGTGAGGTAAGCCGTCTGGGAAGTTGTGTTCAAGCTTGCTCCCAGAAATACAATTTGTTGGCAGGGTACTAGATGAGATTTCTTTTCGTTTATGGTGTACCCCAGCGAGTTTAGAAGTTTCTTTACAAATGCCAGATGTTTTAATAGCATGTCCTGACTTTTTGCCTGAATCAGACAATCGTCCAGGTATGGGTATATTTGAATATTTCTCTGCCTGCAAAATGCAATAGCTGGAGCTAAACACTTGGCTTATCTACTGTGCCCAGGGTATTCACAAAGTGAAATGCAGAGAACTGATAGTGCATGGAGCCTGCTCTGAAGCGTAGGTATTTTCTGCAAGATTCCCTTTTTGGAATGTGCAGGTAAGCTTCCTTTAAGTTCAAGGTTGCCAGCCAGGCATCTTTGCCTAGCATAGGAAGCAGCTGCTGAAGTGTTAGCATTTTGAATTTTGGGATTACCAAAAAGGTGTTTAGAATAGAGAGGTCCAGGATAGGATGCCAGGAGCTGTCTTTTCTGGGTACCAGGAAAGGTCTTGAGTAAAAACCTTGTCCCCTTTCTTCTGCTAGGACTGGTTGAATAGCCCTGATACTTAGAAGAGAGAACCTGCTGTTGAGCCTCTGCCCACTGATTTGGCGGTAGGTCTGGTCAACCATTTGGGGTTGGTAAGGTGTGGAAATGGAATCCGTATCCTTGGAAAACTACATTTAAAACCCATTTGTCCTGGGTAATGATTTCCCAGTTTTTTGTATGCAGGGCGATCTTTCTCCCCAAGGGAGCAGTCAGTTGAGCAGGGCTTGGAAGGGTTAAGATTAAGTCATTGTAACATTTTTCTATTTTGGGGGGGGGGGGGAGTCTTACTACTTCCAGCTTTGGAAGTGGGAGCCCCCCACTGCTTAGGCCTCTGTGTGCCTTGAGACTGTAGCCTAGGTGGTCTGCTGTTCCTGGGTTTGGGCTGAGAAGGCCTGGAAGAGACTGGAAAGGACCAATTCTCAGAAGGCCAATGCCTACCAAATCTGGGAGGCTGTACTTGCAGGAAATCTTTAACAGTTTGCATAGATTTAGCTTCTTCCTCCATCTTTTTAAGGACTTCTTCTGCTTTGTTGCCAAACAGGCAGTCTTGGTTTAAGGTAGCATCCAGTAATTTAGCTTTAACATGATCTGGCAAGTTTTGCTCCTTAAGCCAAGCATGACTTCTAAATACAGACCCAGTGACAGCAACCCTGAAAGATGCTTCTAAAGAATCAAAACCACATTGCAAAGTATGTTTACCAACTTGTTCAGCAGAATGCATTAAATCTTGTAATTCTTTATGTTCAGCACAGTCAGGAATCGGCATCAATTTCTGTTTAAGTCCCATAATATGCTGTTGATACTTTAACATATGAAACTGGCAGTTTAAGGCCCTAATGGCCAAAGTAGCAGAAGTGTATACCTTCTTACCCAATCTGTCCAAGGCCTTGGAATCTCCATCAGAGGGAGTAGGGTTTTCCGCAGTAGTAGCCTTAATGCCTTTTGGTCCTTGGGAAATGGTCTCTGGATCTGCAGTAGGATTATTGAAGAGAAACTTGAGAGAGTCAGGTATTCTGTACTACCCGTCACGTTTTCTGGGAGCTGGAGGTAAAGAGTCAGGGGCCAGGCTAGATTCCAAGAAGGCATCCTCTACAATGCCCAGAACAGGAGGAATAGCTAAAGGCCTGTGTTGAGGGAGGAGTAAGAATTCCCTAAGCCTCTTTTTGGAGTCAGAATAATCCTGGCTTTCCCAGCGGAAATGCTCCCTAAGAGAGTGCAAGGTTTCACCAAAAGAAAAATCTTCTGGAGGGGAAGCAGAGGGAATGGAATCCTCTGTATAAGAATCCTCATAGACAGATAAAGGCAAATCCTGGTAAACAGAAATTTCAGAAGAATCAGAAGGAAAATCAGTTCTAGGTCTCTTAGAGGGGGAAGGTTGACTTCCCCTAATTAAAGTAAAAAGGTCTTCAGCCATTCTTATTTGTTTTTTAGGCATATGGGCCTGACCATGCGGTTTGGATGTTGGTTGAGTTTTAGGCCTTGAAGAAGAAGATGGCGTCAGTATGAAATGCAAGTCTGTAGGCCTGAATACTCCCTCAGAAGCCAATGCCTGCACAGCGGCTCCAGACACATCCAAGGTAGAGACATCCGCAGGTTCCATAGTCGAAGCATCTCGCAGCATACCGGACTCCAAAAAGTGTCTCAGCAGAGGCCTGAGAATCTGAAGTGGCGGGTATCAGGGGCTGCAAAAGCACCTCACCGAATACCGGCGAACTGGCGACTAGCTTAATGGAAGTGTTGTTGGCAGTTTTGGAACTATGCGGTCTGTCTTTATCTTTACGTTTTTTCGGAATGTCCGCAGTCGGATGGCTTACCGAAGCCATTTCCGGATAGTTAAACCGAATACCAAAATAATTTGCTGCAAAAATAGCCCAACGACTAATAGTTTGGGGGTTGAATAAGGCACAAAACCAACAGCGAGGGACGCTGTGGTCTGGGGCTAAGCAAGGAATGCAGTATAAATGAAAATCTTTATGAGGTATTTGCTTTCCACAGGTAATACAATTGATAACTTTTACTGACATTGGTTTGAGAGCAAGAAAAAGGATCCTCCAACAGGGTACTTAGCTTTTTTGAAGACTTCAGTTCTGAAACTCGAAAATGAAAATTTCAGGAGTCGGCCGACCAGCACTTGCAAACTGCTTTTGCTTTGGGAACCACGCGGCAAGAAAGACTGATGTAATGGCGTCGGCTGCATGTTTTATACCCCTGACGTCATGAAAGAGGAGACAGCATCTGATGCAGGAATCCAAGACTCTGGTATTCAGGCCGGCTGAGGGCTACCTGCAGGCAGATAACACAAATGTAATGACTACAACAGTGAAACACGAAGAACATCATCAAATGGATGTGGCTCAGTTTATAGCTCCAAGTAATTCAAAATACAGCTTCTCACAGTAAGTTTTTCATAGTGGCCTTTGAGAATATTAGAATATGTTCAGTGCAAGATATCCTCTACTGTACATGTGGATACAGTGAAATTATAATTTTCTGTGTTGCTATAGTAATACATGTCAGCGGTATGGACACATGGTTATAAAATTCACTCAACACTAAAAACATATGATACTAATATACAAGGTAGCAACTGCTACAATTCAGTACTATACTAAATATGTTTTAAAGTAGGGTTGCAGTAGGAAGCTGCTTCTCTTACAGTGACTGGATCCAGGAAGGGTTTGCATTCATGGATACATCACAGAACTTAATTGGGGCAAAGGGCATAGTGGCACAGTGGTTAGTGCTGCTTCTTTATCCTGGGTCAAAAAGGTTCAAACTTGGACTCCAGCTGTAGTGTGGTGGTCTTGCTATTCCTATGTCCTTGATTTTTTTTTTAAGGATACTCTGTTTTCCTCTGAAAGATGTACTGCTTAGGCCAACTAGATATTCTAATAAACTACTGCAAGATTTATGCTGTGGGACTGGTTTCTCCTGTAAAGAACCTCTAGTTCAGTGGTACAAATCTTGTTAACAAAAACTCCAAATACACATTCTGCCATAAAGATGGCGATAGGCAGTTAGCAGATATACCATGGAAACACCAAATATTTTTTATGCCTTCCAAACTGTGCTTGCAATTGTAGCTAGAATTATTTGTTTGCCTAGTTTAAGTTGTCTGACTGATAATGGAAATCATTTTACTTTTTACACTAATTATATGCTACAGTACTATTCTTTACGTGCTGTGTTGTGGTTTCCTGGATTCATTGGTTTTTGATCAGACTGCATTCTGGGTTTGGTTGGTCACACTGACCATAAGGCTGGACGTTATCCCCCCACACCTTTTCGGAACTGCCTCTCTTTGCTGGGATACCATACTGTTTAGGGTCGACACGATTATTAACTGACAAACCTCTGCCTTCACAGTTATTTTGCTTTGGCTTTTTTGGATGGATTAATAACTTGGTCTCTAGCCCCCTTAACCCATTTTATGGCTGCACACATAGTTTTGAGGAATTCTACCTTGGATGGCAGATAGAGAATGGAATCAGTTTCAGTGACTGGTCACATCTACTGGTGCAGTTTTATCCCTTAAGCTCTTTCTAAAGCTACTGACTGCTCTGGATTTACTGGACAAGATTCGTAAAGCCAAATAGGATGATGAAGTTCTACATTTAATATACGATTCAGACTTGGAAAAACAAACTGTGGTGAAACAATGCAGGAATGCATCAGCTGTGGGTGATTTTAGGACTTATTTCAACTACAAAAATATGTTCATTTCATTCTTTTGTGTAGAATGACCTTATCTGTTTAGAGGAAAGTACTACTGAATGCCATTTAGTAATGCGATTTTTGCAATTCTAGAGACTGGTTGGGTTCTTGTACCAAAACCATAATTTTATTAGCTCTGCATCTGTATAATACTGCTGACTACAGATTTCATGGCATTTTGTTTATATCTGTTTGACAGTCAGTTATGAAAGTCAGCTTTATTTTTACATCATTGGTAAGATACTGCTTTGCGGATTTTAATTTTACTAATCTAATGCACGTTTTCAAGGTCATTTCATATTGTTACAACAATTTCAGTTTTTATTTTATTACTGCTCAGTGAACACTGTCCAACTGCTTTGAATCCCACAACTTCCATGTACTAATACGATCAAAACCATTATATCTTCATTTTTAGGTCCCTATCGAATCTACAGAAGTTTCACTCAAACACAGATGTGTGTGGGAAATGGCAATGTACCTGCTATTTAATTCTTGAATAGTGAAGTATTGGAGGAGCAAGCCAAACAAATGTAAATTAATTTATAAAGTGAAAACTAAAGTAAGTAAGGTGACCCACACATATGTATGTTCTATACAGTGGACTACTGGTCAGACTGCAAAATAAATACAATTTATTACTCAGAAGATCCTTTCTTAGTCTAAAACTTGGATTGTGACTTTCCCCCACTGTTTGATCTAGGTGGTACATCAGGTTATTACAGATAGCACCCCACTGCAATCACACAACTATTGGTATAAAGAGAATGGCTTATCCTTTAGAATCACTGGGTTCTGTGGTTCTTAAACAGATTTTCAGGTTAAAAAATGTGTACAGGTGACAAACACCCTAGCTGGATCAGTGCTCTACACTGGTTAATCAAAGAATGAATAAATAAATAAATCACATTGTACATGTGCACTGTTCTTTGCATTTTGCAGCACTTATCCTATATACGTCATGTTCAAAAAGCCTCATGCTCGACACAATATGCACACAGTTAAAAACAGTTGATTTTCTGGTTGATGCTTTAAAGTCAGTTCTTAAAAACGAGAATCAAGCTCAGAAGTGTTATATTAATTTATTCTGTATGACAGCAACTACGTTTTTACAGGAGGTATGCAAATGATCCCCTGTAGACTTCCTGCAATCTGCTTTAGATGATTTCTGCACTCTTCCTGTAAAACAGTCAATTCATTCTGCAACAAAGATTCTGTTTTCTGAAGATCAGCTACCATCTCAGAAGCCTTTACAACATTCCCATGCAATTCTTTATTCCTAGAGATGCTGCTGGTGCCTTTTTTCACTTGAAAAGGATCCTCCTGAAGCAGCAACTGGTATGTACCATGCTTTAAGGTTCGTCTCCATTTCTCTCTTGCAGAAGCAAATTTCAGTTCCACTTCATTTTGCAATTTCTTTAACTTTTCCACAAATAATTCTTCATCAAGTAATTTCTTTTCTTCCCGTTTTACCTTTGTGGAGGAGAATAAATAGCTTAGCTATTGAAAATAAGTAATAAACATAATGAACTCCAAATTAAGTAAAGACTCACAAAAAGTTTGTTAAAATTAAAAAGCCAATGACAAAAAGTAAAACAATCAATAGCTACAGAAAATTAAATAATGATGACGAACACGTGATGATATAAACACAAAGATTCTTGAACTCTTTTCTGTATTCTAGTCACTCACTCAAGTTTACTCACCAGTCTGTAACTGACCCTTTTGTAAAGACTAGGGCCCAAGTAAAATGGTAAAAAAATATGTATGGATATACTTCTAATGCTCAAAGTTTCAAAACTTCGAACTTCAAACAGCTGAGACCAGAAAATCAAAGTTTTGAAACTTTGAAATCTAAATAAATAAAAACAAAATATTTACTTTTTTGCACGGGGACATGCCTCCCTGCACCACCCACACTCCCTGCTAAATAAATATACCAACCCCGAAATCGCACTACAGTGTGGAAAGCAGTAAATAACCCATTCCACACTGTATGGCAATCTCCATTCAAAATGTCTGAAGTTTCAAAACTTCAATCTTCTGGTCTCAGCCATTTGAAGGTCGAAGTTTTGAAACTATGAGCTTCTGAAGGGGATATATATATATATATATATATATATATATATATATATATATATATATATATACACACACACACACACACACATATTATATGGTTTATTATGAAAATTGCAAACAGAGATTGGGAACACACTTGAAAGTTGGCTTTTCGAATGTCCATCTTGCTGAATGTCTCCGTGTCGAAAGTTCAGAAGTTCATATTCACTGATATGAACTCGATGTACTGTCAGAGATCGCAGTACAGTGTGGTTTGGGAAATTCATCCCTTTCCTCACTGTGGTGCGATCTTGGAGTTGGAATATATAGTTAGCAGGGTGTGTGTGGGGGCGCAGCCCCCTACAGGGGAATGCAGGGGGTGCCCCCCTGAAAAAACGTGATGTCAGGTGTAGGAGGTTAGTGTTTCTACGCTCCTACACAGACATCACATGATGTGTTCGATGTTAATGTCGAATCAGCTAAATTTGTTCAACTGATTCGACATTGTGATGTGTGGCATTTTTTTTGTGGCTGTGGTTCAGTGTTTTAGTCCGAAATTATTTTCTTCGTCGATATTATGATAAACTATATTTTTTTATTTATATATATATATATATATATATATATATATATATATATTTTTTTTTTTTTTTACTAAAAACTTCAACTATTTATGAGGCAAAAAAAACAAAATGCAAAATCAGAAACTTCATCAGAATAACAGTTAAGGTAGTGCTCCAATTTAAAGAAACCAATGGGATGTACTAGTTTTCCTGTTCCTATTAGTAGGGATGCTCAACTTATTAAACACATTATTTTTAACAACTGGGACATTCTCAGTAGTAGCCAAGAGGTTGCTAATACATTAGGAGATTCCCCGATTTTTTCTTACAAAAAAAACTAGATCACTTAGATTTTACTTTGAGAATAGAGATTCCCTTTTTTTGATTCTCCCAGCTGACACTAGTGATGACAATAAGGGTATGTTTAAATGCGGAACATGTGCAGCTTGTTCTTATATCTCTGAAGGCAGCTCTTTCAAGTTTAAACATAATGATTTCACTGCGTCTTTTAACAAACATTTTAATTGTAAATCAGAATTTGTGGTTTACACTGCCTACTGTATTACATGCCCTTCCTTTTATATAGGCAAGACTACCACAATGCTATCTGCACGAATTAAGGAACACTGCACAACCATTCGGAATGGGGACCTATGTAATGCTTTAGCTAAGCACAGTGTGATTTGCACTAATTTTACACATTTTAAGTTTATTGTTATGGAGAAACTTGAACAGTTCTTTGGTGATGTTAATACTTTGCTTGAAGTGAGGGAATTGCTGTGGCAATTAAGACTTAGAGCGGATTTCTCCCCAGGACTCAATGAGTCTCTGAACATTAAATGCGCTTTAAAATGGCACCGCTGACTGCTATTTACAGTTCATCTTACTGTCTTGTTTTAATAACACATTGTTTCTATGGTAACTGAGTAAATAAGGGTTATGTTTGGTCTCCTTCATATTTATGCTATATGTTTTTATTACCACGAAAACGGAAGAACTTCACAAACAAAACTTAGTAATACACTTCGAAGATAGATCCAATTGAACTCAATGAAGTATGGAACACCAATCTAGCGCTTTCATTCACTTTATTTAACGTGAACTTCATCAGAAACAACTCACCCAGACACTAAAGCACTTTTTATAGTAAAGGAATAGTCACATGTTCTATGATGTAAATAATTAATTTCATTTGTATATTACATACCTTTATAAATTAATATTCTCTTTTAAATACATATTTTAAAAAATGCTAAATATGTACACGATGTATAATAATAAAAATCATTTCTTAGATAAAAAACATTTTATATTAACTAACTCATTAAGTCCTGGAGCTTGATCTGCTCCTAGATATACCTGCCAAACAGATTCTCTGCATTCTAGCTCAAGTTTTTTATCTCCACTAAAAATAATATTATTAACACTATCCAAAACAGAAAAAATAAACTTTTTGAAATTGTTACACATGGTAGAATGCTTGCCCAGTGCATTCGTCATGTCCTTTTTCTTGATAGCTAAAATATGTTCACTTATTCTTTTTCTAAAACATCTCATAGTCATCCCTACATAATAGCTTGGACATGACTGGCATTGGGCAACATATATTACCATGTCACTATGACAAGTATAATACTTTTTAGACCAATGTGTGATGTTTAAATGTGAAAAATAAACAGATGAAGAATTACTAATATATCTACATTGTTTACAATGATGGCACGTATATGTACCCCTGGTGTTGATAACGACACCACTCTTCTTGTCCAATGTGTCTACTCTTTTCTCCAATAAACTTTTAAGGTTTACTACTTTCTTAAAGGTAAAATTGGGTTTAGTACCTATAACTTTAACTAATTCCTGATTACCTAACACTATCTTCCAATTTTCAAATATAATCCTTTTAATAAGCCACATTTCGTTAGAAATAGGTAAAACAAATGCATTGTTAAACTCTTTGTCCACAGTTGAAATATTGCTAGTGGAAAATGTTGAACAATGAATCAAAATAGGACTGGCTTTATTGTTTCTTAATACCATAACTTCCCTTTCAATAGATTCTAACCAAGAAATATGATAACCTCTACCTAGAAAAAATGTTCTCAAAATTTTCATTTCATTTTAGAAAATGTCTTGAGATGTCAATCTACTCAATCTGATGTATTGTCCCTTAACTCCTCTTTTCATGTGCAATGGGTGTAAACTTTCTTTATGCAAGTACTGATTAGCAAATATTGATTTCCTATAAATTTTGCTAAAAAATTGTCTGAGTGTAGAGTCATAAAGAAAATTTAGATCAAGAAAATTTAAACTTGATCCGTAATCACCTACTGTGAATTTTAAAAAATTGGTAGTACTGTTTAAATAACTAACAAAGTCGTTAAACTCATCTAATGTACCTTGCCAAAGAAAAAATAAAAATAAATCGTCTATGTAACGACAATAAAACATAATTTTTTCACTGTAACAACTATTGTTAATAAAGGTACTTTCCCAGTTGGCCATTACCAAATTTGCATAAGACGGAGCCACTCTTGCACCCATTGCAACACCAGAACTTTGCTTGTAAAAATTACCATTGAAAGTAAAAAAAATGTCGTCAAGTACTAATTCCATTAACATACACACAGTGTTAACTTTAGTGTTGTGTAAATTGCTATATTTGGATAGATACTCTCTCAAATACTCAATACCCATCTCTCGATCAATACTGGTGTATAATGACTGAACATCTAATGATGCCATACAAAAATCTGTACTAGATGGTTTTAAATATCTTAATAATTCAAGCAAATGCCAGGAGTCTTCTAAATAATGGCTAGATCAAGCTCCAGGACTCAATGGACAAGAAAGTTAACAATTTTTCGTGTTTTTCAATGTTTAACAACTTATATTGTGGCATTACAGCCAAAGCGGTCAGACAAAGGGCCACAATTGTGGCAAGGAAACAAAAGAAATTTAAGCGCGATATTTTAGCATACGCAAATAAGACTGCATATACTGTGAACACGAAATCTTTTGCAGGTTATGATTACGACACCAACAGTAATTGTGTTATTGTTGATGAGAATGATAACAACAATTCAAGTTGTACAAATGTAAGGCTTTATAATAACAATGTAAAAGACACAAGTGTTACTAATAGCAACACTAATTGTGAGAAATGTGTAGTTTCTTCCAAATCTAATACTGAGACAACAAATGGGAATTCTAACAACAATGGTGGTAATAATAACAATGTTAATGAAGGAGCAGTTAATACGGTGCCTTTTTTTGGTGGACAAACAAGGGAACAAGAGGGCACCCACTTGGTCCAAAGTAGTACAGAACAAGCCCAAGGGCAAGCGCAGGAACAAAAAGAGATGGTAGAAGAAAGCAGTTTTAATAACTATGATATACAGATACACAATTTATCTAGTATAGCCATTTCAGTTCCTACAATTAATCTCCTTCAAAAGGGATTTTCTTTTATTCCTACAAATACTTTTAATTTAGCTAGGACCATTGTTGATTTCAGATTAACGCTGAGAAAGTTAAATTTGAAATACATATTGCAAGACATTAATTGTATAACATCACACATAGGCCCTAAAAAAGCAAGTACCTACAATCCACCATTAATAGGCACGTTGCAAGTATTTCAAAATATGTGTGAAGAAGCCATTAGAGACATTCTACCTATGAAAAATACAAATAATTTAAATGAGTTAGAAATTAAGGCCTTGAAAGAACTAAGAGAGAATGACCAAATAAGATTGCTACATTTGCTAATCAGTACTTGCATAAAGAAAGTTTACACCCATTGCACATGAAAAGAGGAGTTATTAAGGGACAATACATCAGACTGAGTAGATTGACATCTCAAGACATTTTCTACAATGAAATGGAAAATTTTGAGAACATTTTTTCTAGGTAGAGGTTATCATATTTCTTGGTTAGAATCTATTGAAAGGGAAGTTATGGTATTAAGAAATAATAAAGCCAGTCCTATTTTGATTCATTTTTCAACATTTTCCACTAGCAATATTTCAACTGTGGACAAAGAGTTTAACAATGCATTTGTTTTACCTATTTCTAATGAAATGTGGCTTATTAAAGGGATTATATTTGAAAATTGGAAGATAGTGTTAGGTAATCAGGAATTAGTTAAAGTTATAGGTACTAAACCCAATTTTACCTTTAGTAAACCTTAAAAGTTTATTGGAGAAAAGAGTAGACACATTGGACAAGAAGAGTGGTTTCATTATCAACACCAGGGGTACATATGCATGCCATCATTGTAAACAATGTAGATATATTAGTAATTCTTCATCAGTTTATTTTTCACATTTAAACATCACACATTGGTCTAAAAAGTATTATACTTGTCATAGTGACATGGTAATATATGTTGCCCAATGCCAGTCATGTCCAAGCTATTATGTAGGGATGACTACGAGATGTTTTAGAAAAAGAATAAGTGAACATATTTTAGCTATCAAGAAAAAGGACATGACAAATGCACTGGGCAAGCATTCTACCATGTGTAACAATTTCAAAAAGTTTATTTTTTCTGTTTTGGATAGTGTTAATAATAGTATTTTTAGTGGAGATAAAAAACTTGAGCTAGAATGCAGAGAATCTATTTGGCAGGTATATCTAGGAGCAGATCAAGCTCCAGGACTTAATGAGTTAGTTAATATAAAATGTTTTTTATCTAAGAAATGATTTTTATTATTATTTTTATTATTATACATCGTGCACAAATTTAGCATTTTTTAAAATATGTATTTAAAAGAGAATATAAATTTATAAAGGTATGTAATATACAAATGGAATTAATTATTTACATCATAGAACATGTGACTATTCCTTTACTATAAAAAGTGCTTTAGTGTCTGGGTGAGTTGTTTCTGATGAAGTTCACGTTAAATAAAGTGAATGAAAGCGCAAGATTGGTGTTCCATACTTCATTGAGTTCAATTGGATCTATCTTCGAAGTGTATTACTATGTTTTTATTACCATTACATCCCATTGGTTCCTTTTAAATGGAGCGCTACCTATTTGATATATAATTCTATGAACTGCACGGTTAACTGTTATTCTGATGACGTTTCTGATCACTTATTAAAGAGAGGAAAGCGCTTAGAACTTGGCTCCTGTCCGTTTTTTGATTTTGCATTTTGTTTTTTTGCCTCATAAATAGTTGAAGTCTTTAGTAATATACTCAGTTATCTTCAGCTTGGTCATAGAGTTTGTTGTTAATATATATATAGATATACACACACATTATAATATGAGCATCCAATCAACGAGCCTGCTTTTGTGGTAGGATGAAAGTACAGCACCTGACTAAATCCCATGTATAAACATAAAGAGAACACATACTCCACACAGTAAATAGAGGTCAGTACTGAATCATGGAAGCTTACAGCCAATCTGTCACCCTTCAGAGTGACAGGCGAGTACAGTGGATGTCATACAATCATCAGGTATTTGCTCCAGTGCACGTACATGCCCACAGCAACTCAAAGGTAGGCATGCAACGAGTCTTTGTGAGGTGTATCAGCCTCTTCTATGAGTGATGCAACCCTCAAAGGCCTTGCCTCTTTCAGTAAGTGCCTCAGTCCAATCTCTGCTCTCCACCAGGAATTCCAAGAATGGATTGTGCACTGTAGGATAATGCAACCAAACTTCCCACATCAGAGAGGGTGAACAGTCTCTGCTTCATCACTCCTTTTCCTCCTCATCTCCAACTAGCTCTTTCAGCTCCCAGGTCAGAAATCATGCCAACAACCTCAGGGCGATAAAGTTAGGCCTTCACCATTTATGCAAAAAGCCAGCCAGTGTTGTTTTATTTATTACAGTATGCATTGGCCTCCATTTTCAGGACATTTAAATCTGAAAGTTAGATTGCTGGACACAATGGATGGTATAGAGAGCTCTTAAGCAGCTAGCTCAAATAAACTGCAGGCCGGATTTAAACTATAACTGTTAAAGGCTGAAGCTATATATGTGTGTGTGTGTGTGTGTGTGTGTGTGTGTGTGTGTGTGTGTGTGTGTGTGTGTGTATGTATGCATGCATGCACACACACACATGCAGTGATTTTTCAGCTGCTGTATGTGTGTAATAATGTAAGCTTTTACTGCACCTTGGCCACTGAATCAAATTTATTATCTCATTTCTCTCAGTTAATCTCATCCTTTTCAGGACTTTTTAAAAAAAGATATAGTGATTCAACGGACTTAATGGACAGCACAGGGGAGCTCACATGCTGCTTATTTAAACTGGGGATACAGTGTACTTACAATAGTATATGGAAAGAAGGAGTCTCATTGCATAGTGGGAAAGGAAAAGCACAGAATGTAGTGCACACATGAATCCAAGCACACAGTGAATACTTACAGTAGATTATGCAAAGGAAGCAGATGCACTGTACAAGCACAGTAGCACACGTATAGTTGGGGGGGGGGAGTGTAACTGCACAGTGTCACATGCAAAGTTGTGGATTTAGGTACGTATACATTGGTCATGAATGTCAGTGATGCACTGCATGCACACAGTTGTGCCTATAAAACTGGTGATGTAGGAGCTGTGCACATTAGTCCATACAAATCCAAAGCACAGTGCACTCTTTCAGTGGCATATACAAAATCAGGGAGATAAGTGCAGACAGTGTAAAATGCAAATGTACTCTGTGCACACATGCAGTGATATATGCAAAGCAGAGGACATAGATAAGGTGCATGTTGTGGATAGTGGACTGTGTGGTAGATGTTTCATTTTAACTGTGTCTTTGCATTGACGATACTTATTTTCATCTCTTTATTTATTTTGTTTAATTTTACCTAGACATGCATGAAGTCCTCCCTTTCACATTCTCTTGCGTATCAGCATTAGCTGAATCTGATGTTTTGTGCTAAACACAAAGTACAGTTGTGTACACTTACCATAAATGTAGATGTTCGAGTGTATTCACTGTTGCAGTCATTACATTTGGGTAATCTGCTGGCAGGTTGCCCTTAGTCAGCCTGATTAACAAAGTCTTGGGTCCTGCGTCGGTTGCTGTCCCTTCTTCCATGATGTCAGGTCATTAGGGGTATAAAACATGCAGCCAATGCCATTACCCAAGTAAAACACAAAAAATATACCTTCAAACAAAAGCAAATACACCCAAAAAGGCTTTTAAGCATAGTAAAAGAAAGGAAAGGTACAGTAAGAGAAAAACAGGGGGCTGGAGGGTGAGTAACCAGGACTGCAACAGTGAATACACTCGAACATCTACATTTATGGTAAGTGTACACAACTGTACTATGTTCTTCATGTTTCACTGTTGCAGTCATTACATTTGGGTAGACTCCCAAAGCTATGGTTGGGAGGATGGATTTATACAGCATTAGGAGCAGCTGTAAGGCCCTGCAGGACAGCAGTGGCAAAGTTGGCTCTGGATTTAGAGAAGAGAGATAAATGGTAATGTTTGGGGAACGTATGAACTGAGCTCCAGGTAGCAGCTTCTAGAATGTCTCTGGTAGGAACCCCCTGAGAAAAGCTGCAGAAGTAGATGCAGCCCTGGTGGAACGAGACCCGATCCCCTTGGGGATAGGTTTACCATGGTGCATATAGCAGAAACAAATACAATGGCTTATCCATTTGGAAATAGTCTGCTTTGAAATAGCCTTTCCCTCTGCCCCTGCAGCAAATGCCACCAATAGTTGTTCAGATTTTCTTAAGATTTTGTCCTGTTTAAGTAGAAGCTAAGTTGTGTGTACATCCAATGAATGCAGAATCTGCTCACCCTTGTTCTGTGGATTGGGGAAGAAAGTTGGCAGATGAATAGTCTGATTAAGAGCCACACTGGATACCACCTTAGGCATGAAAGATGGATTGATCTGAGAGCCACCCTGTCCAGATGAAAAATAATGAAAGGCTCCACTGCCATAAGAGCCTGCAATTCTGAAATCCTTCTAGCTGAAGTGACTGCTAAAAGGAAAGCTGTTTTCCAGGAGAGAAATTTTAGGTCTGCAGTAGCAGCTGTTTCAAAAGGAGGGAGAGTGAGTTTTTCCAAAACAAAATTGAGGTCCCATGCAGGAGTTGGTGCTCTCCTGGGAGGTCTTAAATTTTTGGCCCCTCTGAGATGCTGCTTTAGCAGAGGATGAGAGAAGAGGGGAGGTTCTGTGTTGTAATGAGCTGAAATGGCAGAAGCATAGATTTTTATGTTAGAAAAAGATTGCTGTGTTTATTCCTTGTGACTGGTTCTAGGCACAGAATCTTTTCCATTTGTCAGCATAAGATTTTCTAGTACTAGGCCTTCTAGCCTTCAAAATGACATCCATCAATGGTTTGCTGAGGGATGCCAAGGATGAAATTAGTTGATTAACCATGCTGCAAGATTCAAAGTTTGGAACGGAGTGTGCAGAATTTGGCAGTTGTGCTGAGACAGAAGGTAAGGTGTCTGAGGCAGGTGCCATGAGGAAGGTGTGACACATTGCGCAGGAGTGGGTACCAGTGTTGGCAAGACCAGTCTGAAGCAACCAGACTCATTTTTGGTTTGTCCTGTTTGACTTTTAGTAGAACTTTGGAGAGCAGAGGCAGACAGGGAAAAGCATAGACTGATAGGTTTTTCCAGCTGAATGATAGAGCATCCACTTTCCAGGCTTTTTTGTGATGAATTCTTGTGCAGAATTTGTCCACTGATAGTTCTGGGGTGAGGCAAAAAGATCCATGTCTGGGTTCCCCCATTTGCGTGTCAACATGTTGAAAACTTCCTGTTCCAATTTCCATTCATGTGGGTCCATACGATTTCTGCTTAGTTCATCTGCCAGACATCTGCCAGAGTATTTAGCTTTCCTGGCAGGAATTGAGCTTGTAGTTGTATCGGATAGGTCAAGGCCATGTTCCACAATGCCATGGCTATTCTGCAAAGGGGTAGGAATGTGTATCCCCCTGCTTGTTTATGTACCACGTAACTGTGGTGTTGTCTGTCTTCATCATTAGTTGACCTGGACAAAGGTAGTCCTTGAAGGCTGTCAGAGCATTCTGTACAGCTAGCATCTCTTTCTGATTGATATGTAGGTGCATTTGATTTGGGCTCCATTTGCCCTGAATGCACTTCCCTGCCAGATGAGCCCCCCAAGCATAGTCTGATGTGTCTGTTGTTAGGGTTTGGGCAGCAGGGGGTGGAGTGAATGGCAGTCCTCTGCCCACCATAGGAACTCTAGTTGCAGGCAAGGCACAATAGGAATCATTGTTTCCAGGCTGTGACAATGTTGACTCCATAAACTTTTTAAGTACCACTGACGTTTCCTCATATGCAGTCTTGCATATGGAATTAGAAGAATGCAGGAGACCATGAACCCAAAGGCTTGCAGAATTTGTCTTGCAGATAGCAGGGTTTTTGTGGCCACCTGTTTGAAGTAAGTCATCAATTGAATTTGCTTCTCTGGCGTAAGGTAAGTCATCTGGGCAGATGTATTCAAGCTTGCACCCAGGAATATAATTTTTTGAGAGGGTAGCAGTTGTGATTTATTTTCGTTTATGGTGTACCCTAGACAAGTTAGAACCCTTTTTACAAACACCAGATGCTTTAGCAGAATGTCCTTGTTTTCTGCCCGAATTAGACAACCGTCCAGGTATGGATACATTTGAATATTTCTTTGCCTGCAAAATGCAATTACTGGTGCCAGGCACTTTGTAAAGACCCTGGGCACAGTAGATAAGCCAAAGGGCAGTGCAGAGAACTAGTAATGCAAGTAGCCTGCTTTGAAGTTGAGGTATCTTCTGCAAGATTCCCTGATTGGGATATGCAGGTAAGCCTCTTTAGAGTTGCCAACCAGGCATCTTTGCCTAGCATAGGTAGTAACTGTTGAAGAGTCAGCATCTTGAATTTTGGAATGTCCAGAAATGTGTTTAGAGTGGATAAGTCCAGAATTGGACGCCATGATTTGTCTTTTCTGGGTACCAGGAAAAGTCTGGAATAGAAACCTTGTCCGTTTTCCTCTTCTGGTTCTTGTTGAATGTTCATGAGGGATAGAACTTGTTTCTGGGCCTCTGCCCACTGATTTGGGGGCAGATCTGGCCATCCGTTTGGGATTGGCAACATGTGGAAGTGAAATCTGTATCCCTGGTATACTATATTTAAAACCCATTTGTCCTGGGTAATAATTTGCCAGTTTCGTGCATGAAGTGCTAGTTTTCCCCCCAAAGAGGTGGCTAAGACGTAAGTGCTTGATGATTGTAGAGAGAAGTCATTGAGACTGTTTACCATAGGGAGGTGCCTTGTTGCTTCCAGATTTGGAGGTGGAGGCACCCCATTGTTTTGTTCTAAAAGTTCCTTGTGACTGAAACCTGGAGCCTTTGGAATGTCTTGATTTGACTTGAGCAGCTCTCGAGGTGACTGGGAAGGACCAGTTCTTAGTAGGCCAGTGCCTACTAAATCTTGGAGGTTGCACTTGTAAGAAACCTTTCACAGTTTGCATAGATTTTGCTTTATCTTCCATCTTTTTTAACACTTCTTCAGCCTTATTACCAAAGAGACAGTCCTGTTGTAAAGGAGCATCCAACAATTTTGCTTTAACATGGTCAGGCACAGTTTGCTCTGAGCCAAGCATGCCTTTTTAGCACAGATCCAGTTACAGCAGCCCTGCAAGAGGCCTTCAAGGAATCAAAACCACATTGCAAAATATGTTTTCCAACTTGTTCAGCTGAATGCAATAAATCCTGCAATTCTTTATTTTCCACACAGTCAGAAATTAACATCATTTTCTGTTTAAGTAGTCCCATGATATGCTGCTGATATTTAAGCATATGAAATTGACAGTTTAAAGCTCTGATTGCCAAGGTTGCAGACATGTAAACCTTCTTACCCCATCTATCCAGCGCCCTGGAGTCTCTATCAGAAGGGGTAGGATTTTTGGCAGTAGAGGCCTTAATGCCCTTGGGGCCCTGAGAAATGGTTTCAGGATCAGCAATAGGGTTTTTGAAAAGGAATTTGTGGGAGTCAGGAACCCTGTAGTATCTGTCTGGCTTACACGGAGCTGAAGGCAGAGAATCAGTCATACAAGATTCTGAAAAAACATCATCAACAATGTCTAGAACAGGAGGTATAGCCAAAGGCCTATGCTGAGGAAGTAGAAGAAAATCCCTAAGTCTCTTTTTAGATTCAGAGAAATCCTGACTTTCCCAGTGGAAATGTTCCCTTAAGGCATGTAAAGTTTCCCAAAAAAAAAAATCCTCAGGGGGAGAGGCAGAATGAATGGAATCCTCTGCATCAGAGTCCTCATAAGTAGGAAAAGATGAATCCTGTTCATTAGAAGAGTCAGAAGAAATAGAATCCTGTTCAGAAGACTCATAATCAATGTCTTGCCTAAGCCTCTTAGAAGGAGGGGGTTGGCTACCCCTGATCAGAGTAATTAAATCTTCAGCCATTTTGATCATTTGTTTTTTAGGCATAGGGGCCTGCACATGTGGCCCAGACGTCAGTTTTTTAGACAAAGATTTAGATTTTGGCCTTAGTTTTGAAGATGGCGTCGGTCTAATATACAAACACCCTCAGAAGCTGGTGCCTGCACAGTGGCTCCGGACCCATCTAAGGTAGAGACATCCGTGGGTTCCATAAGTGAAGCATCTCGCTGCATACCGGACTCTGAATGGGTCTCAATAGAGGCCTGAGAATCAGAAGTAGCAGGTATCAGGGGCTGCGAAAGCGCCTCACTGAGTACCGGCGAACCAGCGACTGGGTTAGGAGAAGCGTCATCGTCCGTTTTGGACCTCAACTGTCTGTCTCCGTCTTTTTCTTTGCGTTTTTTTTAGGTATTCCGGTAGTCAGATTGCTAACAGACGACATTTCTGGATAATTAAATCTTGACCCAAAATATTTAGAAGCAAAAATATACAGATGTTTAATCGTGCGTTGATTAAATTTAGCACAACACCGACAGCAAAGCACATTGTGGTCAGGGACTAGGCAAGGAATACAGTACAAATGAAAATCCTTATGAGGTATTTGCTTCCCACAAGTAATGCAATTATTAACTTTTACTGACATCGGTAAGGAGCAAGAAAAAAAGTTTCCCCAACGGGGTACTTAGCTTTTAGTTGAAGACTTCAGTTCTGAAACTTGAAAACGAAAATTTCAGGAGTCGGCCGACCGGCAGTTGTGAACTGCTTCTGCTTCGGGCTCCGCGCGGCAAGAAAGACTGATGTAATGGTATTGTCTGCATGTTTTATACCCCTGACGACCTGACATCATGGAAGAAGGGACAGCAACCGGCGCAGGATCCAAGACTTTGTTAATCAGGCCGACTGAGGGCAACCTGCCAGCAGATTACCCAAATGTAATGACTGCAACAGTGAAACACAAAGAACATCTATGCTTTTAGGTAAAGAGCAAATTAAGTATGCTTCTTTAAAACAGACTTCTGTTTTACTAATGTGAAATTAACCATATAGCAGTTTAACAAACAGGACTGAAGCTATATGGTGCTAACAGGCATCATGTTGTAGTCCTGGATTTGAGTCCTACATTCTCCATTTTGACTACCGTGTGACCTTCAAAAAGTCACTCAGTCATACAGTGCTCCATCTTACCCCTGCAAAGAAGCACTATACTAAGACTTCTTTCATTCTTATGTTACAAATCAGTGTTCCAGTTGAGGATTTAATGCACTCCTTTTCCTTGTCATACTCAGAATTCCTGGGAAAATATTCTGCATTCTATTGAATCCCACAGTGGCTTGTTCACATGGCCAAATATTTATTAAACAAGCCCTTTTAAAATAGCTAATCAATTATTTGCCTTTTCTGCTCAAAATGGGTTAAGTTTAAGTTTACCAGTTAGAAAGCAAAAATGAAGTAGCTCTCAAACAGTGCAGATCACACAGAATGAATGTTCTGGCCTGAAAAACAAAGTACAGTGCTATAGCTGGATAATGTCTTGAGTTTCTGTAATCACGGTCAGTATTGCAGGCCTGGATTCAATGATGCATCATCTTCCACCATGATAAGAAGTGGGGCATTTAGAAAACATGCAAAAAAGGGAAGACATGAATGAGACCAAAATGAAAAGGCCAGTGGGGTATGCTGGGGAAAGCGGCTCAATGGTTATTGGGACAGGAAGGAAAAAGACATTAAAAACAAACATACATGCAGAAAAGCTTGCTGCAAGTTAAGACCACCTGCTTAGTTTTCTTAGCAGGCTTGTATAATATACTAAGATAATAATTACCCATCAGCAGTATTGGTACTGGAGGAATCGGATGGGAGGGAGGAAGAGAGTTAACATTTGAAGATACCGGCTCACCCATCTTATGGGGAAGAGATGCTGCTTAGGCTCATTACAACAGCAACATTAAGAGCACGGTGAGCTCTTGCCTACAGCCCGAGTGGAAGGTTTCTCATGGACAGAAGCAAACACGTACCTCCTGTAGGTAAGAGATTGCAAGGCTGCTGTCAGCTGGAAAAGTGTTAGGTCATGTACCCCAGTTGTGGGTTGGGATGAGCCCAGGGGAGGTTAGGGTGGGTCCAGTAGACCTGGTGAATGAGAAGAGCTGATGGCAGCCAATTGTTAGTTGCATGAAGGAGGAGCATTTTACAGGCGTTCTAAGAGGCTAATATGTATGTCAGCATTAATACCAGACACTGAAACTGTCATGCAGTTCTCAAATGAGAAATCTGGACAGAGAGACATGCTTCTTTAAAATAACAAAGGAGGAGAAGAAATACCTTTCTTGCAGTATGTTTAAAGAAATGGAAACAGTTCTCTGTTCCTCTAGGAATAGAAACATTAGGACGTTGGGAAAGTTCGAAATATAAATCTTTCTATCCCTGCAACTTGTATTTCTCACCAGCAAAGTCACAGTCTTTTCAGATGGGCTAAACAATATTTAAAGGATATCAACACCCTTAGCACAACATTTTCTCCCAAAGAGTGTATTTTCTTCCCTAAAGAAAGATTTCCATAATACCTCATATCAAAAAAGCAGTTTAGCAATTTCTTTCCCTCTGTGGCACTTCTGTCCTACTCAGATTCTCCACTGCTCACTGTGTTGGGGCTGAAAGAAATCTTATTCTACTTTCTTTAGGAATATTTCTCCTCTGCTGTGACATCCCTTCTTCCATCACATCAGAAATTTTATTGCTGTGGAAAACCACACACAGCAAGGTATCTGCAAGTTCTCTTTTGTTATATACATTCACTGGGGGTCAAAAAGCTAATAAGTAGATCTGGGACTCCTTCGAGACTGTAATCTGTAACTGCATTTCCCCCTCCCCACCATAAACCTGCTAAGCCTTTGCTTAGTTCTCAGTGTTATGTAAACTTTCAAATTAATGCATAATTTAAATATCTAGGAGTATGTGCAATGTAAAGCAATGGTTGTACATAGTACAGCAGCATCTCACAGGTTACCAAACTACTCACCATTAAGCAACACACACAAGCATTTGTTGTGAAAAGCACTGTATGAAATAAGGCAATTCATTTTAATGTTAAATACCTGCTCTTTGGCAAAGATATTTGTATGAGAACCAAGCATGCATTTTAAACTATATATTTTATTGTGAATATTTTTAGAGATACTTTGATCTGTGCATATTCAGGATTCAAAAAAACATTTCTAATTTTATTAGACAATGAGCAGTTTTGCTGGCAGGACCAGGCGTAATATCTTTTAGGTTTGTACTGCCATTCTGCAAATTGTCTAATTAGTGGAGTTTGCTTAAACCAAGAAATATGATACCCTGATTGAGGGAAGTAAGGTCGTGGAGGAGTGCTGCTGAGGCAGAGCCTGGAACTCAAATTCAATTTTTTTTAAAAAGACTGTTATCTTGGCTATTTGCTCTCATCACACAAAATCCTATTTAAAGAAGTTGCGATACAAAAGAAAACAAACCTGTAAGAATCATAGCCAGTCAGTCACTGACACTCCTGCTGAAGATTCTCAAACTTAACAGCATTTCTCACGTTATATAAACTATTCAGCTGTCCTGTAACAGTGCATTATGGGAAAGAAGCACCTTCACAAGATAAGATCATGTCTGCCTGTCTGCCTCCATAAGAGCATTCTGGGCTGGAAAAAATAAATAGAATTTAGTAATAAAAAAGCTATTATGCTGGTGGCAGATTTGGATTGTGTTTACCCTCACTGAAAGGATGTTCAAAAAATATATACATTATAGACAGAAGTATTTTTTTTAGTTTCTGCCCATAGAGGTCCTTAAGGGGGAGGGGTGCTGATTTTTGTGTGCATTATTATACAATCCTTTACTTGTACACAAGGAAAGAAAAGATGTGTAATATCTTACTATTACCATAGATGTCCTTCTCTTCACTGCTGCAGTATTCTTTACTTGGAGGGGATATCCCTGCCAGAAGACACCCGACATTGGCCAGTATACAAATGTTTTTTGCCACTACAGGGTTTGGCCAGTATACAAATGTTTTTTGCCACTACAGGGTATGTGGTACATCTGACATCAGCTGCAGTCGGACGTAGGCCATAAAACAGATGTACACGTGCATGTGCCAACCTCAGAATTGAATGCCCCAGGAAGAGGCCAGACTAAGGATATGAGTGGTCAATACATCCAGGAAAGACAAGAGACCAGTGGGGAAGGCGGGAGGGACAGAATACTGCACCAGTGAAGAGAAGGGCATCTATGGTTATGGTAAGATTTTACACAACTTTTCTATGTCCTTCTATTCACTTGCTGCAGTATTCTTTACTTGAGGGAGAATACCAGAGCTAGAGAAAGAAGGTGAAGAGGAACTCTCTATGAAGCCATGTAAAAATGTCTTTGGCAAAAATGGTTCTAGCTCTGGAGATAGCAAACAGCTTGTAAGGTTTGGTAAAGGTATGAACAGTAGACCAGGTGGCTGCTTCCAGAATGGCACTGTTATCCAATCCTCTGAAGAATGCCTTTGATGAAACCTTAGCTCTGGTAGAATGGGCTTTCACAGGTGCAGCAAGATCCTTTCCATGGTGAGTATAGCAAAAGGAGATAGTTTAAGAAATCCAAGAAGAGACAGTCTGCTTGGATGCAGGAAGACCTAGAGCCCTGAGGTGAAAATTAACGAAAATCTAGTCAAAGTTTGAGGTTTTTGTCTTGTTCAGGTAGTATCTCAGTTGTCTGTGAACATCAATGGAGTGCAGAATCCTTTCACTGTGACTTTGTGGAGAGGGAAAGACGGTTGGTGGTTGAATAGACTGGTTGGAAAGCTCATTAACCACCTTTGGCATAAAGGAATGGTTAGTTCTCAATGATACCCTGTCCTTATGAAAAATCAAGAAGGGGAGAGCAGCCATCACGGCTTGGAGTTCTGACAAACATCTAGCTGAAATCAGGGCTCCTAGCATGAGCAATGTTTGAGGGAGGCAGATGCTGCAGGTTCAAATGGGGGCAATGTCAACTTCTCTGGAGCAAAATTAAGGTCCCAAGAAAGAGGATTAGGTTTCCTGGGAGGCCCAATATGGAGGACGCCTTTAAGAAATTGTTTTACCTCAAACCTGGATGCCAGAGGAGGAGATAAAGGCAGCCAAGTAGAAATAGCTGGCGTGAGCTTTAACTGACAAATAAGCCAGGCCACCTGAGAGCAGTTCATACAAATATTCCAGAACCAGTGGTATTCCCACTGCCACTGGGTCTTGGTTCTTCGAGAGATATCATACTGAAAATCTTTTCCATTTGGAAACGCAAGACTTTCTAGTGTTGGGTTTTCTGGCCTCCCGAAAAACCCTGAGCACATCCTCAGAGAAAAGGTGTCTGAAGGGAATTATAATCCTATCACCCAGTGCCAGCTATAGTGTTGACAGGTGTAGAAATATAAGGTATCCTTTGTTCTGTGAGAAAATCTTTTCCATTTGGAAATGTAAGACTTTCTAGTGTTGGGTTTTCTGGCCTCCTGCAAAACCCTGAGCACGTCCCAAGAGAAAAGATGTCTGAAGGGAATTAGAATCCTATCACCCACAGTGTCAGCTGTATTGTTGACAAGTGTGAATGTACAAGGGATCCTTTGTTCTGTGTGAAAACGTCCACTTTGTGGGGTAACGTGGTGATGGCCCTTGGCTAACTGCAGGAGAAGGGGGAACCAATACGGTCTTGGCCAAAAGGAAGTCACCAGCAAGATTTCTGTCGATCCTGTCTGATTTTGAGTAGGACTTTTGGTATTAGAGGAAGGGGAGGGAATGCATATAGGAACATCCCCTTACAGGAGAAGGAGAGGGCATCCACTTTCAAGCCAGAGGACTTGGGACTCTGGCACAGAATTTTGGAAGTTGTATGTTCATCGGAGAGGCAAATAAGTCTATGCATGGAGTATTCCACTGGTGGACTATGTCCAGGAACACATCCCTGTGAAGCATGCATTTGGGGGATTGGGTCCAGGGCCTAATCAGAGAGTCTGCCACAAGGTTCCTGTTGGAAGGAATGTACACAGCCTGGATTGTCATGTATTGAGCCAGGAATTCTCACATTAAGAGAGCCAGCTTGCACAATAGGTAAGATCTGGTCCCCTTGCTTGTTCACATATCAAAGTAGTCATGTTGTCGGTGAACAGTTTTAGTGCACCTGGTCGAAGAAGAGAATGGAAGGTGTGTAAGGATAGGAGCACTACTCGCATCTCCCTTATGTTGATGTGTTCCCTTTTCTGTGAGAGGGACCACCTTTCTTGGGCTGTAAATTTGCCCAGGACCACGTCCCAGCCAACGTCTGATGCATCTGTGTAAAATTCTTGGACTGGGTCTACAGGATGTAGAGGTAGTCCTGGGTTTAGTTGTACCTGCACCAGTAAAGTTCCCTCTTCAGGAGCAGGATGAGAGGAATGAGGTACTGTCATGGATGAGCGTGTTTGTTCAGGACAGATCTGAGAAACCACAGGAATTTCCTCATGTGTAACCTTGCCAGGGCTACAATGGGTATGGTTGAAGCCATAAAACCTAGTACCCTGGGGAATTCCCTGGCCGTGATGTGGTTTAATGGGAGGAGAGAGCAAAAGAAGGCCTGAAGGTCCTCTGGCTTTTGGGGTGGTAGAGACACTTTCATTGTCTGCTTGGATTCGGCAGCCCAGAAAAGTGTGGTCTTTGGATGGGGTGTGGGTTGATTTTCTGAAGTTTATTTTGAACCTCAGATTTCCCAGGAGGAGGGTGATGGTAGTCTGTAGGTTCTGTTGAAAAATGTGAGGATTTGGGGCCTGTGAGAGCAGGTCGTCCAGGTATGGGAAAATCTGGATACCCAGGAGCCTGCAGTGAGCAACCACTGGAGCTAAACATTTTGTGAAAAACCTTAAGGTTGTAGAGAGACCAAAGAGCAATGCAGAGAACTGAAAATGCCATGAACCACAGAAAAACATCAATTTCCTGAACCTGAAATAAATGGGGATGTGGAGATAGGTATCTTTTTGTATCTAGAGGCCAAGAATCCCTGTGGGAGAAGCAAAGGAAAACAGGCTCGTAGATTGAACATCATGAAGGAGGGAACCTTTAAGAAGATGTTGAAATGTTTCAAGTCTAGGACTGGCATCCAGGGGCCATCCTTTTTGGACACTAGAACATTCTTGAATAAAATCCTTTCCCCTATGGAGGTACAGGGGACTCTTTGAATGAAGCCCTGTTGCCACAAATCCAAGAGGAGGTCTGAGAAAAAGATGGAGTTGTCCTCTGGGTGGTTGTGTAATGCCCTGAAAGGTGGGAGTGGAGTGCCACACCATAAAGTATCCTTTTTGGATTATGGACAGGACCCGGCTGTCTTGGGTAATGGTTTTCCAAGTCTTGAGAGTATTTGAGAGGTGGGGGGGAGGCACAATTGCAGGGTAATCACATACTCCCTGATCTGTCTGCAAAGGGCTGCTTTTGTTCGGGTGGTTCCCGAGGAGCCCTAGTCCTCTGTGTTCTCTTACCTCCCCCTATTTTTGCTTTGTTGGTGCTTGTCAATTCTTGTGCTTGTCTTATTTTCTCACTTAGTTCATTTTCTATAGGTAGAAAAAAAGTCTATAATTAATTGCATGTACTGGATGCTGGTATCAATATTTAGCTGCTGCCACTTCACTAACAATTCGGGATATAACGTACCATACAAGGGCATATTCATTACCCTCAGGCCCCTGGGAACAACTTTGAGTTTGATACTAGCTTCCATATGAAGTCTTTGAAATTGTAGCCTTTTCAGTCTATAAAGGTCATTCTCTAATGCTCGCAGTTGCTGCCTTACATCAATTTGTTCCTGGCCACCATCTCTTTTATACTCAAGCGGAGATGTAAAATCACCAGTAAATAGTGGATTTGAATCCAACTTGAGTAATTTTTACTAGCATTCCCAATGAAATAGGAATATGTTATTTAAGGGAATTCTTGAAGAAGGATGCCACATTAAGTGCGGAAAAGATTGATTTAATATGTTTTTTACTTTAATTGATATTGGAATTCAGTGTTTTTACATTTGAGACAAAGTATTTTTTTACAAACATCAGGAGTAGCCATGGGGACCCCCACAGCTAATAGCTATGCCAATTTAGTAATGGCTCAGTGGGAACAAAGTTTCATGATGAACAACAATGTTTTTAGTCGGAACATATTGTTCTTTCGATGGTTTGTAGAAGATTTGTTTCTTTTATGGGGTGGCACTGAAGAAAGGTTATATGAATTTGTTGAATACTTAAATAATAGCACAGAATTCTTAAATTTTACTGTGAACAGTTCAAGGGTCAGTGTTGACTACTTGGATGTTAAAGTAATAATGGAAATGACAACAGGGAAGATATGTACTAGATTACATAGAAAGGATTGCTATCGTAATAGCTATGTCCACCACACGAGCATTCATCCACCCCACATTTTTAAAAATGTTGTTAAAAACCAGGCCGTACGAATGTCAAGACTACATGCAAGGGACCAGGACTTTGAGACTAGTTTGATGACTCTGAGAGATGAGTTTGTAGCCAGGGGCTACCATGAGAAAGAGATAGATGAGGCTTGCTTGATAGCCAAGACTAAGAGAGATAATATAGGGAAACCCTACTTCTCCAGTCTGATTAGAGGTGGTCTGACCTCCGAGAAAGGGTGGATGATATACAAACCCTAAATTACAGCATGACACACTTGGCGGATACAAACTTAGTTAAGGATATACTATACAGGAATTGGCATATTTTAGGGACAGCTGACCAAGTCAGGACAGGAAAATAGTGTGTGATAAGCCTAAGTTTATATACAAGAATAAGAGGTCACTCAGACAAATGCTTTGCTACAAGGAAAGGATGGACCATATCCCTTTGGTCAATTATGGAACAATGAGGTGCAATAGCTGTGCATTTTGTCAATACATTGAGACAAACAAATTGTTTGTCCATCCTACAACGCTGAGATTATATAAGTTTAGGGTGACCGGGAATTGTCAAAGTAAGGATATGATATATTTGGCCCAGTGTGTGTGCTGTGAGGCATTCTATGTTGGGAAGACCAACAGACACTTGAGAGAGCGGATTCGTGACCATCTTTATTGCTTCAGGAGAGGACAGGAGCACAGTGTAATAACTAAACACATGATTCAAAATGGGGAGAATCATTATTTTAGTTTTTCCATTATAGATACCTTAACACTGTCAGCATGAGAGGTGGGGATTTATGAAATAAACGGAACAGAAAGAGCTCAGATGGATTATGATGTTAGCCGCACAAACCACTGGGGCTAAATGATTATATATCACTGAAACCAGTCTTAAAAAGTATGAAACTTAGGAAGAAAGTAACATGAAGCAGTTTTGTTAGACTCCCTCTTTGTTATATATATTTATATTTTAGACATATATTTTTAGAAATATACATTATAATATATAATACATTTTATTGTGATTACATAGGTTTTTTTAGATAGGGTGGGAGAACATGTTATTGAATTGTAACTAAGCTGCCTTTAAACTGCTTTTGAATTGTATGCGTTTTTAAATTCTGTCTCTTTAAGCTTGGAAAGCATTTGCACTTTTCTTGATTTGACTGGATGATTTTAAATGACATGTATTTTAAAATGGGTGTGAGTTTTTAAGAATTCATTTTGGTCTGAGGAAGCAACCAGGACAGGTTGTGAAAGCGCTTACCCTTGTAATAAAGTTTCTGTGGCATCTCATTTGGACTTTATTTGGATTTTTACTTGGATATGAGCTCCTTTGTGGTGGTTCAATGTTTGGAACATATTTTTGTTTTTTATTTTTGTTTTTGATCATGAGCGGACAGATGATCCGCTGTGGCGACCCCTAACCGGGAAAAGCCAAAAGAAGAAGAAGAAGATTGGACTATTGTGTATTTGTTCCATCACTCAGGAACAGGGCTTTTTCTTTCTTTACTTTTACCATTAAGGAAATATCAAGGAGGGAGATCCACACAGTCCAGAGTAACATCTTGACATAAAATATGTTGTGCATTATGCTAACTTAACAGTTGCTAATTCAGAATGATTTGAACATGAAGAAATAAGGAAGCTGTGTATTTTACAAAACACTATACCCTAAGGGTTAAACCTGGAGCTTCGCTGGAGATTTTTGATAGGTCACATAATTCACTGTTTATTCTTTTCTGCTATCTTGGAATTTGTGTCTGCTTGAATTTAGCCTGGTTTTAGAAAAGATGGGTAGAAACAGGTGATTACAGCAAAGTGCTTCCATCGGGATACAAGGTTCACAATTTCTCCCATGTTATCACAAATAGCCCTCTTAGACTAAAGGGATGAACATTATAGACATGAATAGTAATTCAGGGGGCTATCAGGCTACTGTTTTGATGGTGCTAGAGAATACTTGCCTAGCATAAACATAGGAACCTATTAACATATTTTGTTTTTATTCTACTTGAACCTCTGAGGCTAAGCTGTCAGTTTTATTCAAGAAAGTCAGACAAGTTGGCTTGTATAATTTTTTTTTAGTGTGTTTCTTTTCAGATTTAATATTTCCAAATGTGGAGGTGTTTAGGAGAAATGGCAGTGGAGCTTTTAACCAGATTTTTGGAAAGTAAGAGGATGCTTGAGGAGTAGAGGAAAAAGTGTTTTGGTACCGATTTTTAAGAATAAGGGTGATGTGCAGAGCTGTGGTAAATACAGATGGATAAAACTGATCAGTCACAGCATGAAGTTATGGGAAAAAGAGTAGTGGAAGCTAGGTTAAGAAGGGAGGTGATGATTAGTGATCAGCAGTATGGTTTCATGCCAGGAAAGAGCACTACAGATGTAATGTTTGCTCTGAGAGTGTTGATAGAGAAGTACAAAGAAGGTCCAAAGGAGTTGCATTGTGTCTTTGTGGACTTAGAGAAAGCATATGACAGGGTGCCTACAGAAGAGATGTGGTATTGTATGAGGAAATCGAGAGTGGCAGAGAAGTATGTAAGAATGGTACAGGATATGTACGAGGGCAGTGTAACAACGGTGAGGTCTGTGATGGGAGTGATGGATGCATTTAAGGTGGAGGTGGGATTACAGCAAGGATCAGCTCTGAGCCCTTTCTTATTTGCAGTGGTGATGGAAAGCTTGGCAGACGAGATCAGACAGGAGTCCCCTTAGACTATGATGTTTGCAGATGACATTGTGATCTGTAATGAGAGTAGGGAACAGGTTGAGGAGACCCTGGAGAGGTGGAGATGTGTTGTAGAGAGGAAAGGGTGGAAGAGAGGTGAAGAAGAGAGTACAGGCATGAAGTGGGTGGAGAAGAGTGTCAGGAGAGATTTGTGACAGATGAGTACCAGTAAGAGTGAAAGGGAAGGTCTACAAGAGAGTAGTGAGACCAGCTATGTTATATGGGTTGGAGACAGTGGCATTGACAAAAAGGCAGGAGTCAGAGCTGGACGTGGCAGAGTTAAAGATGTTAAGATTTGCACTAGGTGTGACATGGGTGGACAGGAGTAGGAATAAGTATATTAGAGGGTCAGCCCAGGTTGGATGGTTTAGAGACAAAGCCAGAGAAGCAAGATTGCATTGGTTTGGACATGTGCTGAGCAGGGATGCTGGGGATATTGGGAAAAGAATGCTAAGGATGGAGCTGCCAGGTAAGAGGAAAAGAAGAAGGCCTAAGATAAGGTTTATGGATGTGGTGAGTGGATATGCAGGTGGTTGGTGTGACAGAGCAAGATGCAGAGGACAGGAAGAAATGGAAACGGATGATCTGCTGTGGCGACCCCTAACGGGAACAGCCGAAAGATAATGAAGAAGATGCATTTGCTAGCCTTCAAGCAGACCTAGATTAAAAGGAGCAAATGCTCTACATCCTCCAATGTACATGGGCTTCTAAACTCATATTTCAGCACATCAAGTTTTACTAGCTTTTAGTGCTACTAGTAAAATGTGTACCTTGTAAAAAATACAAAGTGAATTTTAAGTCAAAATAATGATATCTTCTTGTTCCCTCTGATGCCCAGATAAAATCACCTATCCATCAATGAAGTTAACCAGCCAGCCAGCAGTAGGCATGGTGATTCAGATATTTAGGTGTACTGAAAGGTTGTATGGGTAAGTGCTGACATACACGATGAAGAAAAACCTAAGGCAAGTACAGTCATCTTACATGAAGAACAAGGGTATGGCTGAATTCAACTACTGTAGATGGAAATTGTCCAAGTTGTCAGAATTGACCTTAAGGGAGGTAAGGCAACCGGCTCCAACAACCTTGGAACTATCAGGCCCAAAGGAGGAAACCAGTGTAAAGGAGCTGAAGCTTTGAGTTGAGGGCCTGAAGCAGAGGAGAGGAGTCCTAACTGCAATTGTGCCTGTAAAAAGGACTGCATCAGTTGATCAAATCTGCAGTTCTTAAACTCCTGACCAACCAGAATGACTGACGAAGCCACCCAGGAAGGCTTAGAGGCTTACCTACTGGATGAGGGCTCAGACGACTGGATTTGAATGAGAGAAGCTCAGATCTGCGGTGGATAAGGTAAGGGGAGGACTCCAGTGAGGATTCCTACAGGGTAGACAGGGATACGGGGGGAAAGGCCTACCTGAAGGAGCACCCTATGACAAGAAGGGGCTGGGGACACTAATAGCAGGAGATGGAGCCTTTCCCACAATTGGAGCAGACGGTGGAGTCTTGGGACTTTTGAATCTGGTGGACCAGATGAAGATGAGGGAGCCGAAAGCTTTTAGTCTCCCTTAGCTGCTTTGGGGGTCCTTGGAGCCCTAGTGACCCTGATCAGGCTTCTCCCCCTTGCTGGAGGAAGCCAAAGATGAATCACCCACTAATAAAAAGCCCTTTAAGGCTAGTTTGATCTTCTTTTCGTTAAGGGTACAGGTGCCAAAACCTTTGCAAATGGAGTAAGGGGAATCTAGGTGGCAACCCCTAAGTAATACATGCACCAGTCATAAGCATCCTGTGAAGAGAGCTTGTGCCCACAAACACACTTTTTATGCCCCTTATCCACGTCCGATACAGAAAACCCAACAAAAAACTAAACACACAGCAAAAAAAAATTAAGAAAACTTGCATCACTGTCTATTAAAGAAAACATTAGACAAGACAGTTTAAAATACTAGCATTAAGAATAAGCATACTGGGTGGGAAAAGCCTTCCACTAAAGAAAACCTAACCCTAAAACCCATTATAACCTACTCTACCTACCAATGATAACAAACAAACAGTTCAAGTAAACCACTTAACCAACAACAAGGGTAGAGAACCTAGAAAAATCAAGCTAAATGCCAGAAAAAGGACACACCTTGGTGGAGCAGTCATCCACACCACTATCCAGGAAAGGTGGCAAACGAGATCTGGGGTAGTCCTAAGGAGTGTGGGGATTATAGGTAGAGGAGGTGGATCTCGATAGGCTGAAGTCTATGGTATATGGCCGGTCTAAGATCAGAGTCAGATCCAGTAACTCAGTACAGCCACCCTAATCCACACCATTTTGAGACAGAAAAACTCACAGTGCTTCAGGAGGGACATCAGAAGTATAAAGAGCACCCAAATAGGGCTGAACACTACATATTTTTTTCTACACAGAGAGGTCCTTTAAGTTCAAGCGAAAGGAAGGAGTGAAATGTGAAAAAATTATTAGTGTTCTTCGGGTGCTTGTGTGTGCACATACATTTGCTATGATGGGTTAAGAAAGAGCGGGCTTGCAGCACTGATGCAGATAATATGCTGCTCATTTTAATTTTTGTTTGCTTTGTGCTGAATTTTGGAACTTACCAGCACTTAAAAGTGGTGGCAAGTTAAAGTTTAGCATTTTATATCATCCTAATTTCCTCAGGTGAATTAACATGGCCCACACCTCCTCTGCTGGCTTGCAAATCAAAAGAATGGAAAAGTACACTTTATGAAGCAAGAACACTGGCTCCACCCATTACTTCCAAAATAATTAGTATAACTTAGGGTAAATCACTCATTCAGACCAAATGTGCTTTGTTATTTTCCTGCAATTAAAAACAAAAGTTCTGTGCCACAAAACCTAAGGACAACTTTAAGAAAAATAAATAGAAGCTCTTACCCTTGCAGACCACTGTGTTTTCAAGCGAGACATATTTTCCTGCAGTTCATTCTGTAGGGTCTCCACCAAAGCTGTTAACTGACCAATTTCAGTGAGTGGACAGTCATCACTACAGTGAGTACAATCATTTGTAGAAGTATTAAGTGGTCTAGCAGCACATTCAAAGTTGTCTTTAAGTTTTGCATCCAACACACTTTCCTGTGAAATACACCATATTAAAAGTGTTTACAAAAAATATTTTAGAAAGCTACACAGAAAATGGCAGTTATACAGTCAACATATTCATTTAAATGAATCTTCAGCATTCATCACAAATTGATTATTCGCCTACTGATATGATTTTCACCAACACAAAGAAATGTTTCTGCCAAAAGTGGACCAAGCAGAGAAATTACAGTATCCACATACAGCCTGAAGGTGTCACAAATGTGATGGGCATCAGCCAGCACTAGGCCCTACTGCTCAATTCTGCCTCTCTGAACAGGAAAGCAGAGATGTGGGTGGGCAAGAAACTCCCTATACATAGCGGGGGAAAGATTGGTAGGAAGACATCAGGATGCAGTTTTGTGAAGGCCACTGCCCAGTCTGAGTTGGTGCAAGCCTTCAGACAGGCAGACACAGAAAAATGAAGGCATATAAGCAGAGATCTGACCAGACATTTACACAGGCTGTGTTACATTCTCAAAGGGAAAAGAATAAGAGAGATCTTTGAAGCAAAGTACCAGTGTACATAACACAAAAAGCTGCAGTCACCGTTCACATTTGCTGGGTTTCCCCCTAATTTGTCTTTTCCTTTGAAAGGGAGGATCACATTTGGGCAAGGTGGGCTGCTTCTTTGAAATATAACAAAAGGGGGAACTCTGTTCAAGGTTACCATGCTAGCTGTGCCGACAGATAAAGCATAGAATGTCCAGAAAATCAAAACATTTTTTTTTCCCTTGCATTCCTGGAATTCCAACTGGGCACAGTCCATTCACAAAGAAAGTACAGTTGTGTACACTTACCATAAATGTAGATGTTAGAGTATATTCACTGTTGCAGTCATTACATTTGGGTAATCCTGCTGGCAGGTTGACCTCAGCCGGCCTGAATTCCAAAGTCTTGGGTCCTGCGTCAGCTGCTGTCGCACCTTCCCTGATGTCAGGTCGTCAGGGGTATAAACAAAGCAGCCAACGCCATTTTCTTTAGTTTTTCTTGCCCCAGATGTCAGGTGCCCCCCAAAAGGGTAGCCATAATTTATATATGTACAATTACATGCACCAATATAAAATTTACCTTCATCTACAAGCAAATACACCACATAGGTTGTATAAATCAGAGAAGGAAAGATAGGTTCCATCAGAAGAGAAGGGGGATGGTGGGTGGGTGGGTAACCTGGACTGCAACAGTGAATACACTCAAACATCTACATTTATGGTAAGTGTACACAACTGTACTATGTTCTTCGTGTTTCACTGTTGCAGTCATTACATTTGGGTAGAGTCCCAAAGCTAAGGTTGGGATGCTGGAGCTAAACAGCATTAAGAGTGGCTATGAGGCCCTGCAGAACTGCAGTGGCAAAGCCTGCCCTGGATTTAGAGTAGAATGGCAGATAATAGTGCTTTGTAAAGGTGTGCACTGAACTCCAAGTAGCAGCCTCTAAAATGTCCTTGGTAGGTACTCCTCTGAGAAAGGCTGCTGAAGTGGCTGCATCTCTGGTTGAGTGTGGCCTAATGCCCTTAGGTACTGGCTTGCCATGGTGTACATAGCAGAAACGAATGCAGTGGCCAATCCACTCTGAAATAGTCTGCTTTGAGATAGCCTTTCCTTGTGGTCCTGTAGCATATGTCACTAGTAATTGCTCTGTCTTTCTGAAAGCTTTGGTTCTGTCCAAGTAGAATCTAAGCTGTCTGTGTACGTCCAAAGAATGCAGAATTCTCTCCCCCTTGTTCTATGGATTTGGATAGAATGTTGGCAGGTGAATAGTTTGGTTGAGAGTCACACTGGACATCACCTTAGGCATAAATGTTGGGTTTGTCCTCAGAGAGACCCTGTCTGGATAAAAAAATGATAAAAGGTTCCACAGTCATGAATGCCTGTAGCTCTGAAACTCTTCTTGCAGAAGTTACTGCTAGGAGCAGAGCTGTTTTCCAAGATAAAAAAATTATATCAGCAGTAGCAGCTGGCTCAAAAGGAGGCAGGGTGAGTTTTTCCAAGACATAGTTGAGGTTCCATGCAGGCATTGGTGATCTCCTTGGAGGTCTTACATTTTTGGCCCCTCTGAGGTACTGCTTTAATAAGGGATGAGAAAAGATTGGTGGCTCTACATTGTAATGAGCCGAAATGGCAGAGGCATGAATTTTAATAGATGAAAAAGATAGGCCTTTGTCCAGCATCTCAGTTAAGTATTGCAAAATCTGAGGAATATTTGGCAGAGCTGTATCAGTTCCTTGTGCCTAGTTCCAAGCACAGAATCTCTTCCATTTTCCAGCATAAGATTTTCTAGTACTAGGCCTTCTGCCTTCCAAAATGACATCCATCACAGCTTTACTGAGAGGTGTGTTTTGTATAACTACATTATTCTCCATGCTGTCAGGTTTAAAGTTCTGAGTTGGCTGTGCAGGATCTGACTGTTTTGCTGGGACAGTAGATGAGGTATTTGAGGTAAGGTCCAAGCTGGGCATCGAGACAAATTCCTTAGTATTGGATACCAGTACTGGTGGGGCCAGTCTGGGGCAATCCGTATCATCTTTGACTTCTCCTGTCTGACCTTTAGGAGTACCTTGGGGAGGAGAGGCAGAGGGGGAAATGCATATACTGATAGATTTTTCCAGCTGAAAGATAGGGCATCCACTTTCCATGCTTGTCTGTGATAAATCCTTGTGCAGAATCTTTTTAGTTGGTAGTTGTGAGGGGAGGCAAATAGATCTATGTCTGGGCATCCCCATTTCTTTGTTATCATGCTGAATACTTGTGGATCCAGGTGCCACTCGTGGGGATCCATGAGGTTTCTGCTTAGTTCATCTGCCAGACTATTTTTCCTTCCTGGCAGGAATTGTGCCTGCAGATGTACTTGGTAAGTCAATGCTGTGTCCCACAAAGTCATGGCTAGTCTGCAAAGGGGGTAAGAATGAGTTCCCCCCTGCTTGTTTATGTACCACATGACCGTGGTGTTGTCTTGTCTTTATCAGTAGTTGTCCTGGATGAAGTAGGTCTAAGGCTGTCAGGGCATTTTGAACTGCTAGTATCTCTTTTTGATTGATATGTAGATGCATTTGGTTTGAGGTCCATGTGCCCTGAATGCATCTTCCCGCCATGTGGGCCCCCCAGGCATAATCTGATGCATCTGTTGTTAGTGTCTGCCTGGCTGGAGGTAATGTGAATGGCTGTCCCTTGTTTTGGTGACAAGCCTGTGCCCACCATTAAAACTCCTGTTGCAGGCAGGGAATAAGTGTAATCATAGTTTCCAGGCTGTGGCAATGTTGAATCCAAACACTTTTTAGGTACCACTGAAGTTTCCTCATATGCAGTCTTGCATATGGAATTAGTAGGATGAAGGATGCCATGGAGCCCAAAGCCTGCAGAATTTTTCTTGCAGATAACTGGGCCTTTGTTGCCAACATTTTGAAATAGGTAGTCAGTTGCCTATATTTGTCTAGCATGAGATAAGCCATCTGGGCAGCTGTATTTAAGCTTGCACCCAGGAATATTATGTCTTGAGAGGGTACTAGTTTTGATTTCTTTTCAGTGACTGTGTACCCTAGGCATGTTGGAAGTCTTTTCACAAAAGCCAGATGCTGTAGAAGAATGTCCTTGTTCTCTGCTTGGATTAGACAATCGTCCAAGTAAGGATAGATTTGTATTCCTCTTTGTCTGCAGAATGAGATTACTGGTGCCAGGCACTTTGTAAAGACCCTGGGCGCAGCAGATAAGCCAAAGGGCAGTGCAGATAATTGGTAATGCATTGAGTCAGCCTTGAATCTGAGGTATCTTCTGCATATTTGTGTGATTGGGACATGCAGGTATGCCTCTTTTAGGTCTAAAGTCACAAGCCAAGCGTTCTTGCCCAGCATGGGCAGACGCTGCTGCAAAGTCAACATCTTGAATTTTGGTATATCCAGGAATGTGTTCAAAAAAGATAGGTCCAGTATTGGCCTCCAGGCCTTGAACTTTCTGGGTACCAAGAACAGTCTTGAGTAAAATCCTTGTCCCTGCTCTTGCTCTGGTACCTGCTGAATGGCCCCCATGTCCATGAGGGATGAGACTTGTTTTTGTGCCTCTGCCCATTGATTTTTTGGCAGATCTGGCCAGCCGTTTGCCTTTGGCAGGGTATGGAAATGGAACTTGTACCCTTGTGACAAGATATTTAGAACCCACTTCTCCTGGGTTATAATGTGCCAAATTTTGAGAAAAAAGTGCTAATTTTCCCCCCAAGGGTGCTTCCAGGAGATAAGTGCTTGGTGCAGGCAGGGGGAAGTCATTGGGACTGTTTCCTGTATGGTTGTGATTTGTCTTCTCCAACTTTGGAGGTAGAAGCCCCCCATTGCTTTGGGCGGTATGAACCTTGCGCCTGGGATCTGCCTCTAGGGCATCTGGATCTGCCCCTTTGAGGTCTGACACAGGAAAGGACCAATTCTTTGTTGGCCAGTGTCTACTAAACCTAGTTGGCTGTACTTGTAAAAAATCTTTGACCGTTTGCATAGATTTAGCTTTGTCCTCCATTTTCTTTAACAGCTCTTCTGCCTCAACACCAAAGTATCATGCTGTAAAGGTGCATCTAATAATTTAGCTTTAACATGATCAGGCAGATTTTGTTCCTTTAACCAAGCATGCCTCCTAATTACAGAACCTGTGACTGAGGCCCTGCAGGAGGCCTCTAAAGAATCAAAACCACATTGCAAAGTATGTTTTCCAACTTGTTCAGCTGCATGCAATAAATCCTGCATTTCCTTGTTTTCTGCACATTCAGAGTTTAAAAACATTTTCTGTTTAAGCAATGCCATGACATGTTGCTGATATTTGAGCATATGAAACTGACAGTTTAAGGCCCTTATAGCCAAGGTAGCAGATGTGTAAACCCCCCCCCATCTATCCAGTGCCCTAGAATTTCTGTCAGAGGGGGTAGGGTTTTTTGCAGCGGAAGCCTTAACTCCTTTGGGACCCTGAGAAATAGTTTCTGGGTCTGCAGCAGGGTTTTTAAAAAGGAATTTATGAGAGTCAGGAACCCTGTAATATCTGTCAGGCTTAACAGGAGCTGGAGGTAAGGAGTCAGAGGTAAGACTAGACTTCGAAAACACATCATCAACAATTTTAACGCAGCTGGGATGGCTAGTGGCTTGTGTTGAGGTAGTAAAAGGAAATCTCTGAGCCTCTTTTTAGATTCTGAAAAATCTTGGCTCTCCCAGTGGAAATGCTCCCTCATGGTATGCAAGGTTTCCCCAAAAGAATAGTCCTCTGGAGGAGAGGCTGAAGGTATAGATTCTTCAGCATCAGAATCCTCATAGGGGGGAAGAGAATATTCCTGATAAGAATAAATGGAAACCTGATCTGAAGATTCATAGTCAGTCTCTTGCCTAGGCCTCTTTTCAGGAGGGAGATGGGAACCCCTGATCAAGGTAATCAAGTCTTCGGCCATTTTGAGCATCTGTTTTTTGGGCATAGAGGCCTGACCACGTGGCTCTTGAGTTTGTTTCTTTGCTTTGGAAGGTGCTTTAGTCTTTGCCTTTGAAGCTGAAGTTGGTTTGATGTAAAAATGTTTAGGTCTGAATGCACCCTCAGAAGCCGGTGCCTGCTCAGCAGCTCCAGACCCATCTGAAGGGATAATATCCGAGGCTCCAATACCTTGAGTTTCCAGTGGCATGGCCGACTCCACGTGGGAGTCAGCAGCGGCCTGCGACTCTAAAGTAGCAGGTGTCAGGGGCTGCGAAAGCACCTCACTGAGGACCGGCGAACTGGCGACTGGCTTAGGAGAAGCTTAGTCATCGGTTTTGGGCCTTGGTTGTCTAACTCTTTCATTTTCTTTGCGTTTTTTGTGAACTCCGGTAGTCGGATGGCTATCCGACAACATTTCTGGATAAAATAGTTTAAAGCAAAATCATACCGAAGCTTAATAGTGCGTTGGTTAAATCTAGCACAAAACCAACAACCAGAAAGATTATGATCAGGGCCTAGGCAAGGAATACAGTAAGAATGAAAATCCTTATGAGGTATTTGCTTCCCACAAGAAATACAATTATTAACTTTTTCTGACATCGGTCTGGAGCAAGAAAAAAGTTTCCCCAACGGGGTACTTAGCTTTATTGAAGACTTCGGATCTGAAACTCTAACTCAAAAATCTCAGGAGTTGGCCGACCGGCACTTACGAACTGCTTTTGCTTTGGGCACCGCATGGCAAGAAAGACTAAAGAAAATGGCGTCGGCTGCTTCTTTTATACCCCTGACGACCTGACGTCAGGGAAGGGGCGACAGCAGCCGACGCAGGACCCAAGACTTTGAAATTCAGGCCGGCTGAGGGCAACCTGCTAGCAGGATTACCCAAATGTAATGACTGCAACAGTGAAACACGAAGAACATCAAGGAAAGAAAGCTCAAAATGCAAAGAAAATGGCGTCAGGGAAGGGGCGACAGCAGCCGACGCAGGACCCAAGACTTTGAAATTCAGGCCGGCTGAGGGCAACCTGCCAGCAGGATTACCCAAATGTAATGACTGCAACAGTGAAACACGAAGAACATCAAGGAAAGAAAGCTCAAAATGCATTAACAGGCTGCAGAGAGGAAGAAGAGAAAGGATTTTAACATGCATAACACAGTTACAACTAAAATTACAACTGACGTACTTAAAGCTGCAGCAGTCAAATTACATGAATTGATGCAAAAATTCAGAGGCTAGTAAAAAAAGAAAAGGCTTCAGCAGAAATAAGAGATGACAGCATGTAGCAATAAGCTGTGTAATAGATATATAGCAGCAAAGATGCTCAGATTCAGAATTAGATCAGCTGTGTACACGACAAATAAGCAACTCCAGTGAAAACATGTTCAATTATTTACAGGACACATTTGCAAAGATATAAGCAGTAGTGACAGAGGAGTACGTTTAAAGAATATAATGCAGAAAGGCTCAAGAAAGGGACAACTGAAGTAGGAGTGTGGAGTGTAAGATGACAGAATGAAAATGAAGGGAAGAAGAGAGTAAGAAATTAAGAATTATGGATGTAGACAAATAAGAAACAGAAGGGAAAACTCAAGGAAAGAGAAATAACAGACGAGTACAAACTGAAGGAGAAAGGAAGGAAGGATAATGAGTTGTACGAGACGCAAACAACAAAATGAGGCAAGAGACAACAAAGTGGTAGCTATGAGGGAGGAAATGTAAATGGAAGCCATCACTGTTAGAGATATCAGCAGTTTAACAGGGAGATGACCTAGCCAGCAAATGAAACGTACCACAAGAAAGACTATCAAGATGGTCTAGAAGCAACTGTATGGTCACAGGCTGCTCAGATGCATTTCAATCACTTCTTAATTCTTATTCACTGAGAAAGTGTCGCAACACAGTCATCCATTTTTTTCTCCCTCTTGGCCAGCTGTAGGTCACTCCCTTTTTTAATTTCTCCAAACCTTTTGGGTTTCTAATACTATGATGGGAATGGACCCCAATCCCAAGTCATAGTACAATTAAAGTTCATGAAATTAGTACTGTTTCAGTCTTTGATGTCAGCCAAAAGTGTTCTTTGCAGCACCCACAATGTGCCCAGTAATGACGACGCCTGCAATTCGCATGGGGTTACATGTGTTGGTAACATATCTAAATATGACTGTAAATTATTTTTTATAAGACCCGTAGCTCCTACTACTATTGGAACTGTCAGAGTATCTTTCTTCCACATTCCTCTTGTTTCTGCCTGCAGATCCTGATATTTTATGACTTTGCATCTCTCTGTATGCCAGACACTGTAGTCCGTCTTCTTTTCTTGGACCACTATATCCAGTTTTCTAGTATCTATTTTTTGAACTGTTGGTAATGGGTGATTCCATGTAATATAAACCATCATTTTCTATGATGTTTTGTGGCTCATGTTTCCAGTGTTTTTCAGCCACCTCAATACCATATTGTTTGCACAATGCAACAGTCTTGCCGCATTATTATGCCTTTCACTATACAGTCCTTCTGCCATTAGTATGTTACAACCAGCAACAAGGTGTGCGACTGTTTCCAATTCGGTTTTACAAAACCTACATTTGTCTGTTTCTCCCACATGTTCAATGGAATTTGTAAACCAGCGTGTACGTATCTCACTGTCTTGGGCTGCCAATATTAACCTTTCATCTCCTGACCTGAATTTGCATCTCCTTAACCATTCCTGATCAACATGAGGTTCTTTCAAAAGTTTTCTACACTTGCAAGTATATTTATGCATTGTCCACATTTCGTGCCTTTTCATCTGGTCCTTAACCTTATATTTTTTCATTTGTTTCTTGGCACATTCAGTTGCTGCCTGATTTTTTTTATCTATTTCTGGTTTGATTTCCATTCCTGCTTGATGCCAATATGCGTCTGCTTAATTAAGCAGAGAAGTCAACTTAGATTTATTGTCCTCATTTTTCAAAACTTTCACTACATTTGGGTCTTGTGTGGAGTCCCATGATTGCAGATCTATACATGTAATCAATTTCAAGGAGGTCCATCCCTTCTTCAGAATGGGGAATATATAATCTTGGTATACACTGATTTTTATAAATCATTTGGTGAGCATGAAACATCCTTCTTGTTTTTGTATCTAATCTAGCGAACACTTTTTGGGGCCAGTCAGTCTGTAAGATAGGACAAGAAGAGCAAGCTGGTTTATAGCTTGGATTTTGTTCCTAGATGTCAATGCTGTTTTCAGAATTAACTTAAGTCTTCTAAAGTATTCCTTACTAAGTTTCATTTGCATTTGTTCATGTTTTATTTTTGTTCCTTCCTCAATTCCCAGATATTTATACACTCCCTCTTGCTCAAGTTCTTTTATGTCAAATTCTTTGTCCCAAACTGACGTTTTCCTGCTGCTGCAGTTTTCATGCTTTAAAGGCTGCTTTTGCACATTTATCAAGACCAAATAACAATCTTATATCATTTGAAGAAGTTTTGACAACTTGCAGCTTGTGCTTTCAGTTCCTCATCTGATGAGCTATACAGTTTTAAATGATTGATAAAGAGAAGATGAGAAGTCTTTACACTTTGTTGTTTTCTAGGAGCCAAATTATAGCCAAGGTCTAAGCTGTTAAATAAACAGCTTAATGGGTTAATGGCAAGGCAGAACAGCAATGGTGAAAGAGACTCACCCTGGAATATCCCCCTTTGAATTTTTATCCGTGGGATAATAATTTGTCTTTTATCATCCCTTAATTGCAAAGTGGTCTGCCACTGTTTCAAGGTCACTGTAATGTAGTTAATCAGTGTAGGGTGCATCTTGTACATTTTTAAGCACTCTTATCCATGAATGTGGGATACTATCAAATGCTTTTTTGTAGACAATCCATGCCATAGTTAGATTCTTCCCCTTTTTACAGTTCTCCAGTATGACTTTAGCAAATGATCCTTTGTTCCATATGACTTTCTTTTATTGTCCTTTTGTTCTAATGCCATAATTGAGTTTTCTTCGAAATGGCTATAGACTCTGTCAGCATCAATTCCAGTGTATAGTTTAAATGAAGTTGGAAGGCAAGTTATTGGTCTATAATTTTTAGGGTAGCTTGCAGGTTCACTCTTAAGTAGGAGCATTGTTTTACCTGTTGTTAACCAGGTTGGTGTCTGTTCGGGGTTTGCATATAAATAGTTCTTACTCATGGCTAAATCTACATGCAAAGATGTTAACACTTTTAAGCAAAAGTTAAGTACTGCATCTGGGCCTGGGGTTTTCCAGATAGAGGCTTTTCTTAACTTTGTTTCAGTCTCTCTGGCTGTTACTTTACCCCATTTCATATCCTGTACCTTTTAAAACCTCTTATTCTTTCTTTTACTTCTATCCATTTAGCATCTTTGTTATGCTCCACAGGATCTTCATAGACACTTCTCCAAAACATATCTATTTCTTCTTTTTTTGCCAGTCTTTCAATTCCTTTTACCTTGCTTCCCATTTCTCTATAGGACTTTTTTGGGTCCTCAATAAATTGCTTATTTTGTACTTTTCCTTTATCTCTGTGTATCTTCTAAGTTTTTCCACCTGTGCTGACATTTTTAGCTTGTTATTTGTGATAGTGCATGATAAATCCTGGTCTATTCTACTACTGCACATTGCTTTCATCCCATCTATCTTTATTAGTATTTTTGTTGATCTATTCCCTCTTCTATAGTCTTCTGTCAATGACACTTCTTGTCTTAATTGCTTTACAGCTTTCTCTATTCGATACCTTCATGATGGTATTCGATTTCTTCCCTCCCTTTCCCTCACTACCCTGTGTTCTTGTGATATAACTTTATCGGTTATTAATTTAGCTGCTCAGTAATGTATCCTGTTTACTTCTGTTATATCACATGGACCTCTATGGACAGTTCTAATTACTGTCTTAATTTGTTTTATCAGACTTTGACTTTTTTGGTTTTACTGACCTTCTGCAGTCTATTTCTTTCATTGATCTTAATATATCTATGTCTATGTCTATTAAATCAAGCAACTCTTCTCTTAGCTCATTTTCTTCCCAACTGAGGGCACATCCCTTGTTTTCCATTTCCTGCAGGCATTCTTTAGAAAGTTCTATAGCATCTTCCTGTGGCACCTTCTCTTCAATTTCATCCTGTGCCATCTGTTGCTCTGTCATGTGGAAACTCACTGGCCTATCACTCCTCAACATTAACTGCATCAGAGTTTTCACAGTTTCTTGTTCCTTCCCTTGCTCTCTAGCTTCAAGTGAACGTTTATACTTGTTTGCTGTGGAAGGCTCCAAATTTAAAATCAGTTTTCTTAAAACTGCATTTTACCTGACTCTGGCTTAGCACTCAAGTGTGGGGTCATTTATTGCACTGTTCTGACTATTTTGCTACTTGTGTATCTCTGCTACCTTTAAACTAAAACAAAAAAAAAAATCTTGCTTTTTTCCCCACTTTCTGAAATTTAAGAAAGTTCAGTTACAGATTTGCTGTTCTGAACTGTTTTGTAAGTTTCTTGGAGGCCAGTGCTTGCTTGGGCTAAAGGGAAGTCTCTGTGTTCACCAGTGGCAGTGGTTAACACTGAGCAGCCTTCCTGTCCCTGTAGGAGTGGTTACTGCCTAGACGCTGTAGTTTTATTGGCCATTTTGGGTCAATTCCAAACTCCTTGATCTCTCTCTCTTAAAGCCCTGCTGCCTCATGGTTTTGGCATCTTTCCAGGCTTGATAGTTGTTGCTGAAGCACCTACCAAGGGGAGAAAACGCTGAGAGAAGAAAGGAGCCACTTTTGAGATTTTAAGTATTTCCTTCTGATTTTTTTGTTTAAAATTACTGCTTTGCCATCTACTTTTCGGCATTTTTTGGCTTGCTAAAGTTGATATCTGTATTAGAAACAGTATTTAGAACACATCTAGAGCCTATTTACTGCATTTCCTGTGTTGCACTTAATTTAAAATCAGTGTTCTTAAAATTGCATTTTACCTGACTCTGGCCTAGCACTCAAGTGTGGGGTCATTTATTGCACTGTTCTGACTATTTTGCTACTTGTGTATCTCTGCTATCTTTAAACTAAAACAAAAACAAAAAAAACAAAACAAAAAAAAAAAAATCTTGCTTTTTTTTCCACTTTCTGAAATTTAAGAAAGTTCAGTTACAGATTTGCTGTTCTGAACTGTTTGTAAGTTTCTTGGAGGCCAGTGCTTGCTTGGGCTAAAGGGAAGTCTCTGTGTTCACCAGTGGCAGTGGTTAACACTGAGCAGCCTGCCTGTCCCTGTAGGAGTGGTACTGCCTAGAAGCTGTAGTTTTATTGGCCATTTTAGGTCAATTCCAAACTCCTTGATCTCTCTCTCTTAAAACCCTGCAACTCTCTTGGTCTTGCGCACAGAGCAGCGTCGTTTAAACTATTCCCGGCTCCACAAAGTCTGCTCTTCACTTTTTCCCTTAGAACTGCTCTAAATCTCAAAATAAGCACTCTATTTGCATTCTAAAGCCCTGCACTTGCTCGTACAAGTAATCTCATAGGTAAACACTAATAAACTTAAGCACTACATCCTCTTATACTCCTTGCTCCCTATTGGTTCTTTCTAATCAGTCAATAAGTAGTTCCCTATATTATTCAGGCATGTCCAAAGGTCAGTTTCGGGATTACTCTCCAGTCCAGCTGGTGAATCTGGGAATCCTGAGGCAATGTTACAACTGCCTTATGTATACAGACCACCCTCTCCTCCTCCCAACAAGCTCAAATATATGTGAGAGATGCAACTATATAGCCAAACTGGAGGCTAAGCTCTCTCAACCCAGTACTGGCACAGCCTGTCAGGAGGAGAAGGTAACCACACACACCACAAATCCAGTCTCACATAGACCTATCGCATCAGCAAACCAAACACAAACACACAAAAACATACTCGGAGGATCTAAATAAAAATCTGCCTAAGCAGCAGAGACCTCCAAAGCAGACATCCAAGCAACCCCTACCACAAAACAATACCCACATAGCATATAGCTCACAAAGTCAGTGTGCCACACAGTCACAGCCCTTAAGGCTAAACAACACACCTAATACACTTGTAATAGGTGACTCTATTGTCAAGACACACTGACGTCCCACTCACCAGGCTGAACAAGGAGAAGGTCACTGTAAGCTGCCTGTTGGGTGCCAGGATCCGCCACATAACACAAGCACTCAGGTCACTCCAAAGCAAGTACAAATATGACTCCATCATTGTCCATGCTGGTGTGAATGACCTGAGACGTACCTCCCTGGACTACATGAAAAAAGACAGAGGAGCTCTTTGATCATGTAGCCCAGGCCGGTATGACCCTGGCCTTGAGTAGCATCTTACCCTCACCAAGAATGATGCCACAGTATAAAGACAAAATGATCAATTTTAACAATTGGCTAAAGTATTGGTGTCATTCAAAGGGGATCCAGCGTCTATCAGCCTGGGATGACATGCTTGACAAGCCAAGTTGCTTCGCTAGGGACAGCTTGCACCGGTCACCCCTGGGTTTTCAAATACTGGCAAAGGCTCTTGCCTCCCCCATAGTGCCTTTTTTTTAGGCAAGGCTCGAAAGACAAACCCACCTCCATAGACAACACAAAGAAAAAAAAACTAAGGGTAACGCTGCTCAACGGCAGAAGTCTAAACCTCAAGAAGCACGCACTCGAGACTCTCCTCAGTATGGAGAATATCGATATCTGTGCAGTAACAGAAACCTGGTTCAAGGCTCCCGAGAGCACCCCAGCACTAACAGGTTATACTTCATACCATGCTTTCCGGCCCCAAAACTCGGACTGAACCACAAACGGAGGGGGAGTATCCATATTTAATCAAAGATACCCACACCTCCAGGTTAGTGGCACTGCATGAAGCATCAGAGACCATCCATGTGCAACTAACAGTGGGCAAAACTGCCTTGCAGTTTGTCGCCTGCTACAGACCACCCTCCCAAACACAGGAACCTCACTCGGCTTTCCTGAGAACACTGGAAAATATGAAGGTCTCTCCAAACACCATTATATTGGGCGACTTCGACTACCCAAACATTGATTGGGAAAACTACTCAAGCCCAAACACCCTCGCCCAACTGTTCCTACAATTTATAAACTCAAATGCTATGGAACAACTGGTCACCACTCCCACAAGAGGGGAAAATATATTGGATCTGGTCATCACCAACATGGGGTCTCTATGTTCCACACCAGAAGTATACCCCCTCATTGGTAAGATCAGACCATAAACTAATCTCACTGGACATCCATATTCTGTCCCCACCCCTAGCCAAGGAAACCACAGTGAAGAACTTCTCAAAAGCAAACTTCACACTTCTCAAAACCAAAGTGGAATCCTTCAAAGCCCCCGGGCCAGTGGAAAATATGGCCCAAAATGCAGAATCCTTTACAAAAGCATTCTATGGACACCTACAGGAATGCATGGAGCTTGCTGTCCCAAATAAAACCAAGACCCACTCATCCAAAGGCAGGTGACCCGTCTGGTGGACCCCGGCCATAAATAAGCTATACAACAGAAGGAGAAAGCTACTACATGATAGAGCAAAATCCCAAAAAGGGAAGGCGTCTCTGATCAGTACTAGCAAGAAACTACGATCCCTCATAAAATCATCTAAGGCCAGTTTCGAAAGAAAAATTGCACAAGACACTAAAGATAATCACAAGGCCTTCTTTAGTTATGTCAGAAACCTGGGAGGCAACTCCCAGATATGCTCTGAGTTAGTGCAAAATGACAAAAAATACACTGAACCCACAGACATTGCCAACATCCTCACAGAAAGGTTCAGTGCAAACCCCCCCCTTCCCCCCCAAAAGAGCAAATGTCTATCCCAACAGAGTGTAGCCTTCCTGAGATCACAGATGCACAGGTGAGAGCTGCCCTCTCCAAAGCAAAAAGCACATCAATGGGACCAGACGGTGTCCCAGGCTGCATCTTACACGAGCTCCAAGAAGAACTAAACCCTCATATAAAGTCACTGTTCAATCTCAGCCTTACTACAGGATATGTACCCAAGGAATGGCGTACAGCAACAGTGGTCTCACTCCACAAAGGTGGTGCCACAACAGACCCCGGAAACTATCGCCCTATAAGCCTGACTAGCCTGGTCTGCAAAGCTATGGAGCGTATCATCATGGAAATCATAAACAAAGACAATGGGAACCTCCAGACACTGGATCCTACCCAATTCGGCTTTGTTAAGGGCAGATCTTGCCTCTTGAACCTGGTCGACTTCTTTGAAACAGTTACTAAAGACATAGATGAAGGGAAGGTAGTCCACACAGCCTACCTGGACCTCGCAAAAGCCTTCAACAATACCCCACTCGGGCATCATAAATAAGCTCACCAGCTTAAATATCAACCCCTATGTCACAAGATGGGTTGCAAACTGGCTCAGGGATAGAACCCACATGGTCAGAATAGCAGGTGCCATGTCAGGCTCTAAACCAGTTACAAGTGGCATCCCACAAGGCTCAGTCCTGGGACCTCTCTTGTTCGGTATATATTTCTCAGAGGTACAGGCAAACACGGGTGGACTATGGCTGACCAAGTTCGCAGATGACTGCAAACTGGGTGCCGTAATCGACTCTCCGGTTGACACAAGCATCCTCCAAAAGGGTCTCACAGAGACAGATAACTGGTGCCAGAGCCATGGCCTAAAGCTAAATGCGAAAAAGTGCATAGTCATCCCCTTTGGGAAAAACAAAGTGCCCACAAATTACCACATAGGTGGTAATCCATTAAGTATGGAAGAAGTAATTAGGGACTTGGGGACCCAAGTAGATAGCAATCTCTCCTTTGACAATCACATTGCCAAAGTGGTTAGAAAGACCTTCTATATAGCCCACCTTATCATGAAAGGATTCACATCTAGATCAAGAGTGGTCATTATGCCCCTCTACTCATCACTTATCAGGCCCATAATTGAATACAATACCCCATTTGGGATGTACCTTACCAGACACCTGCACAACTGGAAAGATCCCAAAAGTACCTCACCAAGAGGATCAAGGGGCTCAAACAGATGCCCTATGCAGCTCGGCTAAAGAAACTCCAACTCTACTCAGTTGCGTACCGCCTACTCAGAGGCGATCTGTGTCTGACGTATAAAGCCATGTCCAACCCAGAATTAATGGACATGCTTCACCTAAGGAAATCCAAATCCCTTAGAGCTACATGCTCCAAGGACTTGAACCTCAGCACAGAAATAAATAGGACATGCTGGAGGGAAAGATTCATATCCCAAAGGCTCCCCTCACTCTGGAACAAAACCCCAATCCATGTTAGGCAGAGCCCCTCCACTGACCCTCTTGAAGAGAAATCTTGACGAGTGGATGGGAGATCGTAAGTTTACCCCTGGGATCTCTTCTGTGTCCCTGCTTGACAGAGGTACAGTAAACTAACCTTAAAAGGACTACCTTCTGTGACCTACTATACAGAGGCACAGTCAACTAATCTAAAAGGGTGGCGAAAGCCGAACACACTCTGGCTAGGCTTATAAATGCCCTAGGGCAGATAGCCTAGTATCAACCTATGAACCTATATCTTGATATGGCACCTGACCAGTTGCTTCCTGTTCCATTGATTTCCCCTTAATTTGGATATCCATTGCTCTATCCTGATGTGGTGCTTTCTGCATTAGATTTTCTGCACTGAATCCTTCACTTTGCAGGTACTCCATAACCTCAATATTTATTTCTTTAACTTCTCTAATACTAATCTCCTTCTCTACTTTTCCTCTTTGTTTTCTTATTTTTGTATTGTAAAGTTCTCCATGTCCAGATTCCTTTGCCTGTATTTCTCTTCAAATATCTTTGGTGCTGCTCTTTTTGTATTGGTTAGTTTTACTTTCTCCTTTGCATAAATATTACACCATATTACACCTCTTTCTTTCCCATGTCCCTATATCTTCTTCAGATGTCTCCTGATCTTTCTGCTTCTCCTTACTTTGGGGGCTCACTCCATTATGTTGTGATGTAACCTGTGTTAGACCTACACCAAATCCTTCACTTTGCAGGCACTAAATAACTTCAACTTCTATTTTTTTAACTTCTACTTTACTAATCTTCTTTTCTATGTTCCATCTTTGTGATATTTTTTTTATTGTGAAATTTTCCATATCCAGATGCCTTTGCATGTATTTCTCTTTGAATACCTTTGGCGCTGCCTTCTTTATATTGATTAAGTTGGCTTTCTCCTTTGCATAAATATTGCATTATATCAAATCTCTCTTTCTTTCCCCATGTCCATTTTTCTTTTCTATACTTTTCAAATATCTCTAGGTTTTGCTATTTATATTTATTTTTGCACATCCTAGCTGCTTCTTTTTCCAAACAGATCAAAGTTTCTTGAGCTATATGCTATTTTTCACAAATCTGTTGTATTAATGAACACAAATTTTCATTTGAAGTTTCTGACAGTTTTTCCTGTGCAAGTATTTTTCTCACCTCTAATTTCTCTCAGTCATTTTGTAAATCTTTTGTCTGGAAATTCTGGGCTTTTGCATAATAGTAACAATGCATAATTTCTTTCTTATCCTCAAAAGTCCACTTTATCATCTCTATGGCTCTTCTTTGGCCTATCAGTTTTTTGTGATTTTTGTGGACTACTACTTCCTTCTCCAACAGGGTGCCATACTCCCCCTCGGCCTGGGCTGCAGGAATGTTTCTGTATTTTGAGGATTCTACACCATCATCTTTTCCAGTCCTGGCGCCAGTGTGCCTACCAGGAATGGACACTTTTTTTATCCTGGGTCTTGTGCACCCAAGCTCTCTTTTTTCATTTTTAATCTACTTCTGTCCATGATATGTGCTATTTAAGTACAGTCTATATGAAAGTGTCATCTTGGTGAGATTTTGTGAAAACAGGATCCACTTCGCAAAGGTACTCAGCAAGACTTGAGGATGAATTAAATTTCAGCAATAATACTCCTCTTTACTTGTGACTTCTCTCTCCATTCAGACTCCTATCTCCGTCACACAGCGAGTCTTCATATGTACTGGAATCAACCTGCTGTTGGAAGCATCAGTGAAATGCTGAATCTGGTGTGTGAGTACCATGTAAGAATTCCATCTAGACAGAGCAGGACAGATGTTTTCATACAGTAGTCTAACTCAGCTCGAAATAATGACTAATTAACCTTCAGATCTGTGAGTTTTAGGCATACATATTTTTTTGAGGAGACAAAGTGGTATGTAAAAAACAGATGGCAATCTGCAACTACAGCTCTTTTATTACCTGTCTCTGCAGCTTATCAGAGGTAGCACTATGAAGATACATCATAAATGAAATTTAGAAAGGTCTAGGCAGGAAAATGGTTTTGCCCATAATAACATGATGATAGTCTGTCATGACACCCTCCTGGGCTAGCAACCTGAGCCCATAAATCCCATAACTGCTACAGAAACAAGTGCTGAAATGTGCTTATTGCCAGACATACCACATGGTATGTAAATGGGAGAGAGAGTCTGCCATGAAGGACTCAGCCCTGTGCAGCAAAAAGAGTACGTAATTTGTTTGGTGATGGTGGCTTTTTTTTTTTTTTTTTTTTAAAAAGGTCAAAATTTAGTTCATTGTCAAGAACTCTCAGTCAGAGTTTTTACCAAGTGGATGATTTCAACACAAGTACTTAATGTACAATTTGAGACACCTATTGGTGTAGGTATGGTGACAAACAGTATGCAGGAGGTCTTAAGGTCTGGATGGGCGGAGTCAAAGTTAGAATGAAGCACTGACTCAGAGTCTTGGAGAGGATGGCTTACAGCAACACATAATCATCCTCATACTGAATCAGGCCAGTGGCACCAAGGTGTTTCCTAAGTTATTAAGAATAATTGAACTTCTTGAAGGACCAAGCACAGAGCCCTGTAGAGCACAGAGGAAAACTGTTAGAGGG